>NW_024045101.1:1500000-1800000 GCF_015852505.1 Tachyglossus aculeatus | reverse complement strand
TGCGGGCTGGTGAGACGGGAAGGGTGGTAGTGACGTGAACAGTGATGGGAAAGCCAGGGAGAGGACAGGGTTTGGGAGGGAAGACAAGGAGTTCAGTCTTGGACATGTTGAGTTTTAGGTGGCGGGCAGACATCCAGATGGAGATGTCCTGAAGGCAGGAGGAGATGCGAGCCTGGGGGGGGAGGGGAGAGCAGGGGCAGAGACCTAGATTTGGGTGCCATCAGCGTAGAGATGATAGTTGAATCCGTGGGAGCGAATGAGGTCAGCAAGGGAGTGAGTGTAGATCGAGAACAGAAGGGGACCAAGAACTGAACCTTGAGGAACCCCTAAAGTAATGGAGTGGGAAGGGGAGGAGGAGCCTGCAAAAGAGACTCAGAATGAATGACCGGAGATATAAGAGGAGAACCAGGAGAGGACGGAGTCTGTGAAGCCTAGGTTGGATAGCGTGTTGAGGAGAAGGGGGTGGTCTACAGTGTCGAAGGCAGCTGAGAGTTCGAGGAGGATTAGGACAGGGTATGTGCCGTTGGATTTGGCAAGCGGCAGGTCATTGGTGACCTTTGAGAGGGCAGTTTCCGTGGAATGTAGGGGACGGAAGCCAGATTGGAGGGGTCGAGGGAAGCCTTCGTGTTGAGGAATTCGAGGCAGCGCGTGTAGACCACTCGTTCAAGCAGTTTGTAAACGAATTGTAGGAGGGAGATGGGGCGATAACTAGAAGGTGAGGTGGGGTCAAGAGAGGGTTTTTTTAGGATGGGAGAGACATGGGCATGTTTGAAGGCAGAGAGGAAGGAACCAGTGGAGAGTGAGCGGTTGAAGATGGAAGTTAATGAGGGGAGAAGGGACGGATTGAGAGATTTCATGAAATGAGAGGGAATGGGGTCAGAAGCACAGGTGACCGGAGTAGCACTTGAGAGGAGGGAGGAGAGCTCCTCTGAGGATACTGCTGGGAAAGATGGGAGAGTAGTGGAGAGCCCTGAGAGCCGGGGGGGTTGGAGAAGCGGGGGGAGTGACTTTGGGGAGGTCAGACCTGATGGATTTAATTTTGGTAATAAAGTAGTAGGCCAGATCGTTGCGGGTGAGGGACGAAGGAGAGGGAGGAACCGCGGGCCTGAAAAGGGAGTTTAATGTACTGAAGAGATGACGGGGATGATGGGCATGGGTGTCAATAAGGGAGGAGAAATAGTTTTGTCTCGTAGAGGAGAGTGCTGAGTTAAGGCAGGAAAGGATAAACTTGAAGTGAACGAGGTTGGCATGGTATTTAGACTTTCGCCAGCAGCGTTCGGCAGCTCGAGTATACGAGAGAAGGAGGCGGACAGTGGCAGTCCTCCAGGGCTGTGGATTAGTGGTACGAGAGCGGAGAAGGGAAAGGGGAGTGAGTGAGTCTAGCTGAATAGAAAGGGTAGAGTTGAGAGCAGTAATCTGATCATCAAGATTGGGTAGAGAGGAGAGGGAGGCGAGATGGGGTGTGCGGCGCTCAGAAAGATGGATGGGGTCAAGAGAATGGAGATCTCTGTGAGGGAGTAATGTGGATTTACAGGGGAAAGGAGTGTGAGTGAGGAGGCAGGTGAGAAGATTATGATCAGAGAGTGGGATTTCAGAGTTGGTGAGGGTGGACACAGTGCAGCTGTAGGAGATGATGAGGTCGAGGGTATGACCAAGTTGGTGAGTGGGCGAAGTGGGGTGGAGGAAGAGGTTGGCAGCGTCAAGGAGAGATAGAAGGCGGGCGGCAGAGGAATCATTAGGGATATCCATGTGGATGTTGAAGTCTCCGAGGATCAGAGTGGGCATGGAAAAGGAGAGAAGAAAGGTGAGGAAGGGGTCAAAATCGTTAAGGAAGTTGGAGGTGGGGCCGGGGGGCGGTAGATGACGGCTACAAGAATCTGGAGGGGGTGGTAGAGTCGAATAATGTGGTCCTCAAAGGAAGGGAAGGAAAGGGAAGGGGGAGGAGGGATAGTGCGAAAGCGACATTGGGGGCGAGAAGGAAACCGACACCTCCTCCGTTTCCGGTGAGTCTGGGGGAGTGGGAGAAGAAAAGGCCTCCACTGGAGAGAGCAGCAGAAGAGACCGTGTCGTCCGGAGACAGCCATGTTTCAGTTAGGGCGAGGAGGAGTAGAGAGCTGAAAAGGAATAGGTCCAGGATGAAAGGGATCTTACTTATAACGGAGCGGGGGTTCCAGAAGCCACACCTGGCAGTAGCTGTCGAGGAAGAGGAAGGAGGGGGAAGGGTGCGAGGGGTGGGGAGGGTTTGGATTGGGATGAGTTGGCGGGGGCCTAGGCGGGGAGAGTGGGAAGAGGGGTGGCGATTGGAAAGGAGAACTGGGATGCGTTGGGGGCGGGGAGGAGGGGAGGGAGGAGGCTGGGAGGGAGGAGTGGAGGATTGGCGCTGGTACAGAGGGATCCTTGGTAGGGGGTAAGGGAGAGTGGTCTTGGCGGGGGAGAGGGAGGGAAAAAGCTGGGTGGGAGAGGGGAAGGGGAAGGTGAGGAATGGGAATGGTAGTTGGGAGCAAGGGAATTGAAAGTTCATGGTGAGGTCAGCAGGGCGAGTGACAGTACAGCGGGAGGATAACCATTGAGATGCAGAAGCCATAAAACAGTAGCAATGATATCAATAGGCGATGGCATCACAGTGGGTAGTTAAAGATTAACATGCTATGGCAATAATCAAATTGGCAGATAATGATGTCACAGAGAGCAGATACAAACTATTATGGGCTGGAGTAGGGTGGACCTGTTAAGGGGGATCAGGGAGCAGAGGTACCTGGGGAGAGGAGTGAACAGCCAAATAGCATGGGAGGGCCGAGTTGGTGCGAATGAGGTTGTCGTTAATGTAACTTGGTGATAACAAGGGCCATTTTCCCGGGGGAGGGGGGGCGGGGTCAGTCAGGTCCGGACCAGGAAGGGGGGCATGGGGGGCACTTTAAGGAAGGTCGCTTAGGTGGGGGGGAAGCAGGGGGCGTCTATGGGGGCGCTCTGAGGAGAGTATCCTTCCTGGAGCAGCAAGGCCGCGCGGTGTGATGGCGGGCGGGCCTCTCGGGAACGGAGTCCCGGGCGTCACTAATTTAACTAATTCACTTCTTCCCACCATTTGTCAGTGACCATCGCCAGACTTAATGCACCCACTGACCCTCAGGATATTGCTGCTGAAGATAATGTTCATTACTCTAGACTGTGAGATCCTTGAGGAAACATGTCTACCAACTCATTTACATTGTATTCTTCCAAGGATTTAGTACAGTGCTCTGCACAAAGTAAGAGCTCAATAAATGTATCCGATTGGTTGAATGATTAATATTTACTTCGCTCCTAGACTGTGAGCTCCTTTCTGGCAGAGAAAATGTCTACCAACTCTTTTATAAGGAACTCTCTTCAGCACTCAGTTTAGTGCTCTGCGCACACTAAGCACTCAAAGATATGATTATCAAGCAATAATAATAATAATAATAATAATAATAATAATAATAATGATAATAATGATAGAATTTGTTAAGCATTTACTATGTGCCAAGCACTGGTCTATGCACGGGTGAGAAACAAGGTAATCAGGTTGTCCCAACTGGGGCTCACAGTCATAACCCTCATTTTACAGATGAGGCAACGGAGGCACAGAGAAGTTAATTGACTTGCCCGAAGCCACACAGCTGACAAGTGGTGTCGCTGGGATTAGAACCCACGACCTCTGACTCCCACGCCCATACTCTTTCCACTAAACAAGGCTGCTTCTTATCCACATATCCATTTTTCCATCCTTTTCTCCTCTCAGTTGTAAATGACATTTAGCCTATCTAGCCTATTAGCTTGGGAAGTCATTAAGGGCTTAACATTTCTTAACATGCTTTAATAGTAAGAGCTTAACAAATACCATCATTATTTTACCTCTATTTCTGTAGTATTTCTAAACACTCATTATGTGCCAGGCACCACACTGAGCTCTGGGGTGAGCTCACAGGGCTCACAGTCTCAGTCCCAATCTTACAGATGAGGGAGCTGAGGCATAGAGAAGCGAAATGACCTGCCCCGAATCACCCAGAAGAGAAGCAGCCTTACCCAGTGGAAAGAACCTGGGACTGGGCTCAATTTCCAGTTCTGCCAATTGCTCGTTGTGTGACCTCGGGCAAGTCACTCATCTTCTCTGTGCCTCAGTTCTGCTGTTCTCCCTCCTGTTCAGACTGTGAGCCCCATGAGGTACAGGGATTGTGTCCAACCTGATTAACTTGCCCAGTGCTTAGAACAATGTTTGACACACAGTAAGCACATAACAAATACCATTAAAAAATACAAAAGAAGTGGAGCCGTTATTAGAACCCAAGGTCTCTGATTCCCAGCCCATGCTCTATCCACTAAACCACACTGCTTCTCTGTTGCATCATCCCAAGACTCCTGGGGTAAGTCCTGTGAGGAGGAATTGGTGATGAAGCATCTGGCTGGTGCATTCTCAGTCCTCTTGTCCCTGCCCGGAGGATTGAGCAGATGGTTGAAGCCACCACAGCACGGGACTGAATCCATGCCACAGCGTCCTAGCCCAGTAGCCGGGGTTTAAGCGGTGGATGGAGAGGTCAAGGGGGCTACCGTAGGGGCAAATGTTTTCTCTCTTCTTGTATACGCAGCCCTGGTTCCAACTCCAACCTGGACCCCGGATGCAAACGTCTTCCAAAGTGACTCTCACACTGACGTCGATTAGCCTGATGGCCCCTCTCTGTCCCTCCCCACCCTCGGTCACTCTCACCAGGCCAGCATGGGGCTGGGGGACCCCTGACCCGCTCTGGGCAAGGCAGAACGCTCTTTACTCCTTGGAACCCCGGATGCTGCGGCCACGGAGGGACAGCGAGGAGCTGTCAGCTCCTCTCTGCTCTCCTGCGGACGCTTTCCAGACAGGACCCCCATCCCCTTAGATGGGGGTCCCCGGAGGACCGGACCATGACGACCTACCCCCACAGTCTTTGAGAACCCACAGAGATGAGGATTCTGTGGTGACACTTGTCCGCAGGGTTCCCATGGCAACAGCATCCTAATGGTTCTCGCTGTTAGTGATCTTCTGGGTCAACGGGTGGGCGCTTCAGCGTCTTTCTTTTTTCTTCAATGGTACCTGTTATGCGCTTCCTACGTGCCAGGCACTGTACTAAGTCCTGGGATTCGATACAAGCTAATCAGGTTGGACATAGTCCCTGTCCCACATGGGGATCACAGTCTCAATCTCCATTTTTACAGCTGAGGAAACTGAAGCCCCGGGAAAGGAAGAGATTTACCCAAGGTCACACAGCAGAAAGGTAGCAGAGCCGAAATTAGAACCCAGGTCATTCCGACTCCCAGGTCCATGCTCTATCTACAAGGTGACGCTGCTTCTTTGAGTTTTATTTTGTTCATGACTTCAAACAATTAATTAGTCATTTAATCAGTTGTATTTTCTGATGTCTTCTGACTTCAAATCTGGAGAGAAAGAGAAAGGACTCTAAATCCATCCTAGGCCCCTCCCCCGATCTGGCTTTGGGGATCAACTCAGAGAAGCAGCATAAGAAGCAGCATAGGTTAGTGATAAGAGCCCAGGCCTGGGAGTCAGAGGACGTGGGTTCTAATCCCGGGGCTGCCACCTGCCTACTATGTGACTTTGGGCAAGTCACCTAACTTCTCTGTGCCTCAGTTACCTCATTTGGAAAATGGGGACTAATACTGTGAGCCCGAGGTGGGACAAGCTGATTACTTTGTATCTACCACAGCTCTTAGAACAGTGCTTGACACATAGTAAGCGCTTAACAAGTGCAATTATTATTATCGTTATTATTATTATCAGTTTGAGAGGGGCTGAGAGGTTCTGAGAACGAGGTGATGGGAAGGATTCACTGATACTAAGTGGGCATCACATTTCCTCCTCCCCCATTCCAGTACATCAGAGCACATGAAAGTCCTTCCAGGGTGCCTCGTACAATTCATTTTTTTTCTCCCTAAGTCATCTTCTGCCATCTACCAATCAGCATCTTAGATCACGTCTTCATTTTTGTACTCACACCCACCATTATAGTATTGTACATAGTGGTTATATGTATATATGTATATATGCTTGTACATATTTATTACTCTATTTGTTATTTATTTATTTTACTTGTACATATCTATTCTATTTATTTTATTTTGTTAGTATGTTTGGTTTTGTTCTCTGTCTCCCCCTTTTAGACTGTGAGCCCAATGTTGGGTAGGGACTGTCTCTATATGTTGCCAATTTGTACTTCCCAAGCGCTTAGTACAGTGCTCTGCACATAGTAAGCGCTCAATAAATACGATTGATGATGATGATGCTGATTGAAGTGGGGAGAGACAGGAGGATAGGAGATCGGAGAGGAGGCTGATACAGTAATCCAGACGGGATAGGATGAGAGCTTGAACGAGCAGGGTAGCGGTTTGGTTGGAGAGGAAAGGGAGGATCTTGGCAATGTTGCGGAGCTGAGACTGGCAGGTTTTGGTGAAGGCTTAGATTTGAGGGGTGAACAAGAGAGCGGAGTCGAGGATGACACCAAGGTTGCGGGCTTGTGAGACGGGAAGGATGGTAGTGCCGTCAACAGTGATGGGAAAGTCAGGGAGAGGGCAGGGTTTGGGAGGGAAGACAAGGAGTTCAGTCTTGGACATGTTGAGTTTTAGGTGGCGGGCAGACATCCAGATGGAGATGTCGTGAAGGCAGGAGGAGATGCGAGCCTGGAGGGACGGGGGGAGAGCAGGGGCAGAGACCTAGATTTGGGTGCCATCAGCGTAGAGATGATAGTTGAAGCCGTGGGAGCGAATGAGGTCACCAAGGGAGTGAGTGTAGATCGAGAACAGAAGGGGACCAAGAACTGTACCTTGAGGAACCTCTACAGTAATGGAATGGGAAGGGGAGGAGGAGCCTGAAACTACTCACCCTAGGCTTCAAGGCTCTCCATCACCTCGCCCCCTCCTACCTCACCGCCCTTCTCTCCTTCTACAGCACTGCCCGCACCCTCCGCTCCTCTGCCACTAATTCTCTTCACTGTGCCTCGTTCTCGCCTGTCCCGACGACGACCCCCAGCCCACGTCATCCCCCTGGCCTGGAATGCCCTCCCTCCGCACATCTGCCAAGCTAGCTCTCTTCGTCCTTCAAAGCCCTACTGAGAGCTCACCTCCCCCACGAGGCCTTCCCAGACTGAGCCCCCTCCTTCCTCTCCCCCCTCCCGTCCCCATCCCCCCGCCTTACCTCCTTCCCCTCCCCACAGCACCTGTATATATGTATATATCTTTGTACATATTTATTACTCTATTTATTTATTTATTTTATTTGTACATATTTATTCTATTTATTTTATTTTGTTAATATGTTTTGTTTTGTTGTCTGTCTCCCCCTTTAGACTGTGAGCCCGCTGTTGGGTAGGGACCGTCTCTATATGCTGCCAACGTGTGCTTCCCAAGTGCTTAGTATAGTGCTCTGCACACAGTAAGCGCTCAATAAATATGATTGAATGAATGAATGAAGAACGGCGCGGCGTGGATCATCTGCATCTCCCAGATCACCGAGAACCCCAGCAGGAGGTATTCCGTCACAGTGGAGACATTGGACATTTTAAGGAGGCATCATTGACTTTCTGCATGTGATGAGGGAAGGCTCAAAGGTGGAGTCCATTGATGGGATGAGTGAAGGAATTGACAGAACACGTGCTGGTGATTTTCCATCGAGAGGAGACAGTTATTTAATACAAATGATCTTTGAGTTCACCTTGGAGACATTGACCATTTCTGGGCAATGATGTCGACTCGCTGGACAGGAAGAGAGAAGACTACAATGTAGAAACATTGATGCTGGCGGTAAAGGAATAGGACTAAGTCAATCAATTCTATATATTGAATACCTACAGAAGACACGGTATTAGTACATATGATCACTGCCCCCAAGGAGCTGCCATTCTATTGGAAGCACCAAGTTCGAACCGTGTAATAGCAGAGTGCCCTATTGGGAAGAATACAGCCCTGGAAGTCAGAGGACCTGGGTTCTTAGCCCAACACTACCATTTATCAGCTGCCTAGCCATGAGAAAGTGACTTAATTTCTCTGTCTTAGTTTTCTCAATATTAAAATGAGGATTCGATAACTGTTTTCCTTCCTAATTAGTCTGTGAATCTCTTGGGGGACACGGACTGTGTTCTACCAGATTGGCCTGAATCTCCCCTACCACTTAATACTTTTCTTTGCACATAGTAAACACTAAACAAATATCAAGATAATTATTTTTGGTTGAGGAGACCGAAACTATAATGAATAGCAGATAGCAGAGGTCAGAGAACATAAAGATATGTCCATGACTGTTGTGAAATTTTTTCGTTGGTTTTAGAGTCAAAGAAGAAGTACCTTTACATATAAATTCGTCCATTTAGTGGAGAGAAAATGGGCCTGGTAGACAGAAGGACCTGGATTTTGATCCTGTCTCCTCTTTTTGTCTGCTGATAAGCATACCTCATCATTCACCTGGTCCTTCCCGAAGGCATTGTTCAGCTTACATCTCTTCTCTCGTTAACCTCCCCTCAGGGTCAGTTGTGTCTTTTCACAAGCAACAAAAACTCACAATTGGCTTGAAGGTTCTCCGCCCTACGACTGCACCTCACCCTGTTTCCAATGTTCAACACGTCTTCTCAGCTCTCAAAGCAACTTTGTAGTCATTACTCGGCATCGATTCTCCCGTTCCCGTCCTAGGCTGGAACTCCCTCTCTAATTCATTCAAAATCACAGAGAGCACAGTTCTTTCTGAATTCTGAGCACTGCCCAAATCCCCCCGCCTCCAACCATCTACCCCTATTCATTTCCCAGCCCTCTAAACCCACTTCACCCACCTCAAGTGCAAGTCAACTCATTTCCATCCTCATTTAGTGCAAAAATCATGGGCCCAGGAGTTCTCTTCCTGTCTGTAAGCTCCTTGAGGGCAGCAAACACATCTACCACCTCTGTTCTATTGTACGCTCACAAACATAGCTTAGTGGGAGTCAGAGGACTTGGGTTCTAATCCTGCCTCTGTCCGTTAGCTGCTGTGGGACCTTGAGCAAGTCGCATCACTTCTCTGGGCCTGAGTTACCTCATCTGTAAAATCGCACACAATAATTGCATATTCATCTTTCCATTCTTCCTTTCCTTCTAGAAGGGGCAGGGAATGTGTCTGTATGCTGTTTTAGGTGGATAGAGCACGGGACTGGGAGTCAGAAGGCGTCAGAAGGACCTGGGCTCTAATTTCGGCTCCGCCTCATGTCTCCTGTGTGACCATGGGCAAGTCATTTACCTTCTCTGAGCATCGGTTATCTCATTTGTAAAATGGGGGTTAAGACTGTGAGCCCCATGGAATGAAGGACTGTATTCATTCTGTTTACCCTGTACCTACTCCAGATCTTAGGACGGTGCTTGGGACATAGTAAGAGCTTAACAAGTACCACTATTATTATTATTAGTCTCCAAATGCTTAATGCATGTAATAAATGCTTAATGCTCATTAAATATGATTCGAGATTAATTGACTGATAGTATATTAGACTGTATCAACCTAGCCTGCTAGACTGGAAAGCACATGAGGGCGGGGATTACAACCTTTCCTCCTATTAGTCTTCTCCCAACATTTGGGAAAAAATCTTACAGGGAGGAATTGCTGATAGCGTCAGTGGCTGTCCAAAGCTGGTCACACTCTCTCAGCCCTGGCTGCCATTTACTCTTTGCAAAGGAGTCCTGTACCCACTAAAGGCCAAGGGTACTGTCAACCGTACTGACACTGTGCTGGAGCACCATAGCCTGGCGGGTAGTAGGCATGGTAGCGAGGTTTGAGGAGGAAGGAGCAGAGGTGTGTGATGGTTGGGGGTTTCTGAACTGATAATCACCTCCACTCCTACTAACACCCCTGCTCCGC
Organism: Tachyglossus aculeatus; assembly: GCF_015852505.1. Lineage (NCBI taxonomy): Eukaryota > Metazoa > Chordata > Mammalia > Monotremata > Tachyglossidae > Tachyglossus > Tachyglossus aculeatus. The sequence continues at coordinate 1,790,129 of NW_024045101.1, read as the reverse complement.
TGGGGGCCGTGGTCCTGGCACAAACCCCAATTTAGGCCCCAGATTGGCTCCATCTTGTCCATCCACATCCTCATCCCTCTCTGTCCCTCCATCTCACTCAACCCCAGTTACTCTCACCGGGGTAACGTGGTGTTGGCGATTGCTGACGTCTACAGAGCTGGGCTGGTCTCCTCTTTCCCCTCAGACCCCTGGGTTCGGTCAGCCAGAAAGGGACAGAGAGAAGCTCTCAGTCCATCCCCGATCTCCCTCAGACCATGTGAAGCTCTCCACTTGGGGCCTCGTCCCTCTACGTAAAGTAGGAGCTGCTCCGTTGGGAATCTCGGGAGGATGGCTTGGGTTGCTGCCTAGGGACATCGTGGCCTGGACAGGCCAAGCACCCTCTGTTCATGTAGCTCCTGAGGCTCCTGGGAGACAAGGGCCTGGTCCCTTGCAGCATCAGCGATGGTGCTGTGTGGTGTATGAAGGCACGGACTCTGGCTAGGGTAAGCACGAAATCGTTTATTGGGTTAAACAGCAAGACTTTTATATCTTTCAGTCACATTCTGTATTTTTCCATGTTCCTGTGTTTACAGCTAACACAGCAATTCTGTAACCTTCAAGGCCAGTAACAAGTAACGCCTGTCGATGCAAGGTCGTAGGGCCGAAAACAAGTAACTCTTGTCTATACAAGGCTGTGATAACAGAGACCAGCCTTTTGGCCACAGCTCTCCTCTCTGTTCCTTGTTTACCTGGCCCTGCTGTTCCCCACATCTCCCCCTCCTTTGTTTATAACTATACCATTGATGAGCAACGTGGCCATCACACGAGCTTCAACCGCACGTGTGGCCCTGATAAGCGAGCGTGCCATATAGGAAACGAGCAAAAGGAAGAAAAGCAAGGCTCCCGCTATACCGACAAATACCCAGACGCGCAGATTTAACCCCGTGAACCACGTTTTTGGAAGGTTAACAGGAAGCCACAGCTCCGGGCGCCGACGCAGGGGAAATATAAAGAGTGCATCTAAAGAAGAGAAACAATTCCCATACCATACATTGGTGAGGTTAATACAGTAAGTGCGGTTGCAGTGGCTTATGGTAGCCGCTTGTGCCATCGCAAAGACGTAGGGATGTGAAGTGCAAATCATAATTGGATCAGTTCGTAACTGTGTAGCGTTAGCAGTATGATTAGACAGGGTGAGATTCCATAAGGTACGATTAATAAACGCGAAGCCTAAACGTCAAATTCCCATTTGTAATGGGGAGGCAGTGTTGTTGCTGGGCATATAAAACTGTAAAAGGGGCCCAGCCAGCCCACCGCCATGCCAGGATACACTGTGGTTATGGATGCCGAACCCAACAAAATGGTTGCTCGCCGGGTGCCACAAAGCCCCATGAGGGCCCCAGTCGAAAGTCGTTCCCGTAGTTCCGTTGACGCTAACAGGATCAGGACCGAGCCCGCGACACGGCTGCCAGTTTATCCATGCGTTGTTTGCGAGTGGGTCCTCCGTACAACGGGGCAATTCGGGGGTATATATCCCCAGTTCCGTCAGGTTGTGGAGAGACGATGTTCCCGACACACCCGGGATGCTTATTAAAGTGTAATTCTTTGTTCCACGTTAGTCCCTCACTATCAGGTGTTGCTGAGGTGACACCGGAATACAGCCGATGTCGCTGTCATTACTAGTTGTCAGACAAAGGGGTGTAAGGTCAGTTACAAACTCAGTATTGTTAAGAGCAAAAAAGCTAGTATTATTAGGCCCTCCGTCTATCGCGGGGGGCATCCATACCCCACCTATCCATTCAATGTCATTATTCCCGATAGGTGGTGTAGGATCCCACCAGGTTATAGGTTTGAAGACGGGTGGATCAAGAATATGTGCCCAGTAAAGACCATTCCCCGTGACAGGCAGGCAGGCTCCAGATCATAAGCATTCTGACTGTATCTAGCGCCGTATCAGGGGGCGCCGCCCGGGCTACCGTAAGTTGTTGCGCCAGGGCAGAGGCTAACATTTCAGCCTTAAACTGCTCAGAGCCAACATTCTGGCACGCCTTAATTAGGTCCGATAGCGTCTTTGCCTTGTTCCGTAGGGGATCCAAAGCCTTCCTGCAATCAACATTGGCATTTTCAATTGCCAATTGAAACAATAACAACAGCTGAGCCTCCTCCGAATCAATCTGACGCTGTATGGCAGTTTGGAGCCTAACCAGAAACGTACCGTAAGGCTCCTGAGCACCCTGACGGACGGCAGCAAAAGAGGTCTCCTGCCGTCCCGCATCAGGGACTTGTTTCAGCGCCTTCATGGTTAAGGAGACAGCCTGGGTAAAGGCCACCCGGTTCAGTTGAACCTGTGCTTGGGGCGTGGCAAACTGCCCTTGTCCTACTAACTCATCCACCCCAAGATTAATATTGTTAGCAAGATTATCCATAACTTGCAGCGCAACAGCTTCCCGATACTCAGAGTCCCACACAGAGTACTGTGTCGGGCTAAGCAACAAACGCAGCAAAGTACGCCAATTATGGGGTGTCATCACATACGATTCAGAGACAACCACTATTAGATTCATTGTATAGGACGACTGCAAACCATAATCGCGAACACTTTTCCACAACTCCTTAATCAACTCATAAGGCAGAGAGTCATAATGAGCCGGCTGCCCGGGAAGATACACCACCGGCATCGCTTGCAGTAGCTGTACATACCCTCGGCGCAATGCCTCCTGCCGGCAGCCCGAAAGGGCCCCGGTATAGGCGGGCTGCGCCCTAGCAGGCGCAGCATATACATACGGCGGCGCAGCAGACAAAGGGGGAGCAAGGGGGAAGGGTGAACGATCGACGAACGGGATACCTCCTGCAGGCGCTGGGTCTGCAAAAGGTCCTTTGCTGTGGGTGGGGCAGCGGCCGTCGTTGTAAGAGGGCCCAAAGGCGGGTATAGATCTGATCCCTCCTTCGGATCTGCAGTCCCAGAGTCAGAAGGATCGCCAGAGTCATTATGATCCTGGTCCCGATATAAGTTCTCGGAATCCGGAACAACAGCGTACATAGGCTCCAATTCTTCTGTTGGCGACAAACCTTCAAAGGACAGGGGGTCCTCCTGATCACTCCCTGCCCCCAAGTCACGCGTCGCAGGCGCCTCCTGCAACACTCGTTCAGCGGGATGCAGCGCCCGCAGCGCCGTAAAAACAGTTCTCCATGTAATCAGTATCCCTTTGGGTAGGGGCTGGAACAAGCTTTCACGAGTCTGTAGCTCCTGGCCCACCTTTTGCCATAAGGTAAGAACATAAGAACCACCTTCAGGGAACCAGGTACAATGTTCCCGAATCCATACTAATAACTGGACCAACTGCACAGGTGGCACCTTGAACCCCTGCTCCTTCAAAATACGCTGTAATATTTCGAGCTGTAATTTTTGCTCTCTCGTGGCTGATTTCCCCATGCTGTCAATTTTTCCGCGGCTGCTCACTTGTCCGTCCTGCGAACGTTGATGTCTTAACGTCTCCGGCCGGAGTTTTTACGAACTCATATCCTCCGTCCAGCCGAAGGTACACCACCGGATCGTAAGTTCAGATTGCAAGTCCCGGTTCGGGCACCATTTGTGGTGTATGAAGGCACGGACTCCGGCTAGGGTAAGCACGAAATCGTTTATTGGGTTAAGCAGCAAGACTTTTATATCTTTCAGTCGCATTCTGTATTTTTCCATGTTCCTGTGTTTACAGCTAACACAGCAATTCTGTAACCTTCAAGTCCAGTAACAAGTAACACCCGTCTATGCAAGGTCGTAGGGTCGATAACAAGTAACTCTTGTCTGTACAAGGCTATGATAACAGAGACCAGCCTTTTGGCCACAGCTCTCCTCTCGGTTCCTTGTTTACTTGGCCCTGCTGTTCCCCACAGTGCTGGCCATTGGGGTTCCCATGGATACAACGATATCTGCATCCCAGCTTCCCAACGGTTCCTGTTGTCAATGACAGTCTTTAGCCACGGTGAATGGGTTCACGTTTGTCTAATTCACAACTGAGACACTCAATCTGTCATTAATCAGCCTACTGTAACTTTCTCTTATGGCCTTTGTGAATCGCTTACTATATATCAGGTACTATATTAAGTGCTGGAGTAGTTACAAGCTAATCATATTGGACAGAGTCCATGTCCCCCGTGGTGCTCACATCTCAATCCCCAGTTTAAAGGTGAGGGAACTGAGAAACGGAGACGTTAAGCGACCCTGCCCAAGGTCACATAGCAGACACGTGGTGGAACTGAGATCAGAACCCATGTCCATCTGAATCCCAGGCCCGTGCTCTACCCAGTAGGCAACGCCTACTACTCTCAACCGTCTCCACTACTCTTCACTCCTTCCCAGCAGTATCCTCAGATGAGATCCCCTCCTTCCTCTCAAGTGCTACCCCATCCACCCGTGCTTCAGACCCCATTCCTTCTCATCTTATGAAAACTCTTTCCACTTCCCTCCTCGCGTTCTTAACTTCCATCTTCAACCGCCCAATCTCCAATGGTTCCTTCCACTCTGCCTTCAAACATGACCACGTCTCGCCATCCTAAAAAAACCCTCTTTTGACCGCACCTCCCCTTCTAATTATCTCTATGTCTCCCTCCTACCCTTCCTTTCTAAACTCCTAGAACGAGCCGTCTACACTCATTGCCTCGAATTCCTCAAGGCCACCTTTCTCCTTGACCCCCTCCAATCTGACTTCCATCTTCACCATTGCACTAAAATGCCCTCTTACAGGTCACCAATGACCTCCTTCTAACCAGATCCAATGGGTCCTACTCTATGCTAATCTTCCACGGCCTCTCAGCTGCCTTCGACACTGTAGATTTCCCCCTTCTCCTCAATACACTATCCAACTTCGGCTTTACAGACTCCGTCCTCTCCTGGTTCTCCTCTTATCTCTCTGGCTATTCATTCTCAGTCACCTTCGTGACTCCTCCTCCCCCTCCCATCCCCTTACTGAAGGGGTTCCTCAAGGGTCAGTTCTTGGTCCCCTTCTGTTCTCTATCTAAACACACTCACTTGGTGAACTCATTCAGTCTCACGGCTTCAACTATCATCTCTACACTGATGACACCCAAATCTCCATCTCTACCCCTGTTCTCTCTTCCTCCCCCTAGGCTCGTATCTCCTCCTGCCTTCAGGACATCTCCAACTGGATGTCTGCCCGCCATCTAAAACTCAGTAATTCCAAGACTTAGCTCATTATCTTCCCTTCCAAACCCTGACCTTTCCCTGACTTTCCTTTCACTGTAGACGACACTACTATCCTTCCCGCCTCACAAGCCCGCAACCTTGGAGTCATCATCGACTCTGCCCTCTCGCTTACCCCTCACATTCTATCCAACACCAAAACATGCCGGTCTCACCTCTGCAACATCGCCAAGATCCACCCTTTCCTTTCCATCCAAACTGCTACTTTGCTGGTTCAGTCTCTCATACTATCCCGACTGAATTACTGCATCAGCCTCCTCTCCGATCTCCCATCCTCCTGTCTCTCCCCACTTCAGTCTATACTTCACGCTGCTGCCCGGATCATCCTTGTGCAGAAACGCTCTGGGCATGTTACTCCCATCCTCAAAAATTTCCAGTAGCTACGAGTCAGCCATTGGAGTCAAGCAAAAACTCCTCACTCTCGGCTTCAAAGCTCTCCATCACCTCGCCTCTCTCCTTCTACATCCCAGCCCACACCCTCCGCTCCTCTGTCACTAACCTCCTCATTGTGCCCCGTTCTCGCCTGTACCGGCTTCGACCCCCGGCCTACGTCCTCCCACTGGCCTGAAATGCCCTCCCTCCGCCCATCAGCCAAGCTAGCTCTCTTCCTCCTTTCAAAGCCCTACTGAGAGCTCAACTCCTCCAGAAGGCCTTCCCAGACTGAGCCCCCTTTTTTCTCTCCCGCTCCCCATCTCCCCCACCCTACCTCCTTCCCCTCCCCACAGCACCTGTATATATGTTTGAACAGATTTATTACTCTATTTGTTTTACTTGTACATATTTACTACTCTATTTTGTCAATGATGTGCATCTAGCTTTACTTCTATTTATTCTGATGACTTGACACCTGACCACATGTTTTGTTTTGCTGTCTTTCTCCCCCTTCTAGACTGTGAGCCCGTTGTTGTGTAGGGACCGTCTCCATATGTTGCTAGCTTGTACTTCCCAAGAGCTTAATACACTGCTCTGCACACAGTAAGCCCTCAATAAATACGATTGAATGAATGAATGAATGAAAGTCACTTAACTCATTCATTCATTCAATGGTATTTATTGAGTGCTTATTATGTACAGTGCACTGTACTAAGCCCTTGGAAAGTACAAGTCGGCAACAGAGAGACACAATCCCTACCCAACAATGGTCTCACAGTCTAGAAGGGGGAAACAGACCACAAAAGAAAACAATTAGACAGGCATGAATACCATCAAAATAGATAAATAAAATTATAGATAGATACATATCATTAATAAAATAGAGTAATAAATATGTACAAAGATACATAAGTGCTGCGGGAAGAGGAAGGGGAGTAGAGCAGAGGGAGGGAGTAGGGGCGATGGGGAGGGGAGGAGGCACAGAGCAAAATGGAAGCTCAGTCTCAGGCCTCCTGGAGAAAGTGAGCTCTCAATACGGTTTTGAAAAGGGAACTAGAGCTAGTTTGGCAGATGTGAGGAGGGAGGGCATTTCAGGCTAGAGGTAGGACGTGGGCCAGGGGTCGACGGCGGGACAGGCGAGAACGAGGCACGGAGAAGAGGTTGCCGACGGCAGAGGAGCGGAGGGTGCGGACTTGGCTGTAGAAGGAGAGAAGGGAGGTGAGGTAAGAGGTAGCGGGGTGATGGAGAGCCTTGAAGCCGAGAGTAAGGAGTTTTTGCCTGATGAATAGGTTACAGTTCATAGTCTTAATATCCATTTTCCAGAGGAGGCAACTGAGACCCAGAGAAGTTGGCTCGCCCAAAGTCACACAGCAGATAAGTGGGGGAGGCGGGATTAGAGCCCATATCCTCTGACCCCCAAGCCCGGGTTCTTGTCACTAAGCCACGCTGCTTCTCTGGGTTGATTCCTCCAATCCAGCCCGGGGGAGGATCTTAGGCTGGATTTAGAGTCATTTCTCGTTCTCTCTAGATTTGCAATCAAGACATCAAAAAATACAACTGATTAAGTGACCAATTGATTGTTTGAGGTGAAGAACAAGATGAACAAGATGAAACTCAGAGAAGCAGCGTGGCCTTGTCGATAGAGCGTGGACCTGGGAGTCAGAATGACCAGCGTTCTAATCTCGGCTCTGCTACCTTTTTGCTGTGAGACCTTGGGCAAGTCTTTTCACTTCTCTGGGCTTCAGTTACCTCGTCTGGAAAATGGTGTTGAGACTGTGAGCCCCATGTGGGACAGGGACTATGGCCAACCTGATTAGCTTGTATCGAATCCCAGGACTTAGTACAGTGCCTGACACATAGTACTTGCTTAACAGGTATCACTGAAGAAAAATGAAAGAAGCTGAAGCGCCCACCCGTTGACGCAAATGGTCACTAACAGCAGGAATCATTAAGATGTCGTTGCCATGGGAACCCTGCAGACAAGTGCCATCACCGGATCCTCATCCCTTTGAGGACTCAAAGACTGTGTGGACGAGCCACAGTGAACTGGTCCTCCGAGTACCCTCCCCCCTCAGTGCATTGGTGGCTTTATCTAAGGGGACGGGGGCCCTGTCTGGAAAGCGGGTCTTAATGACCGCGGAAGAGCAGAAAGGGGCTGATGGCTCCTCGCCGTTCCTCAGGATAGGGACATCCAGTGGTCCGAGGAGAGAGGGGGAACCAGCCCAGCCCAGAGAGGGTCAGGGCTCCCCCAGCCCCACCCTGGAGCGGTGAGAGTAATTAAGGGGTGGGGAGGGACAGGAGGGACCATCAGGCTAATCAATATGAGTGTGAGGGTCACTCTGGGAAGACGTTCATACACATTGTCCAGGGTGGAGTTGGAGCCAGGACTACGTACACAAGCAAAGAGAAAACATTTGTCCCTATGATAGCCCCCTGGACCACTCCAACCACTTCCCAAACCCCGGCTACCAGGGCTGCTGGACTAGGACGTTATGGCATGGGGTCAGCCCCAGGCCGTGGTGATGTCAACCATCAGCTGAACCTTCCGGGCAGGGACAACAGGGTATGACTGAGACTGCACCAGCCAGATGTTTCAGCACCAGTTCCTCCTCACAGGACTTACCCCCCAAATCTTGGGCGAATGTAAGACAGAAGCAGTGCGGCCTAGTGGATAGAGCATTGTCTGGGAGTCAGAGGCCTTGGGTTCTAATAACGGCTCTCCCTTTTTTTTATTTTTCAATGGTACTTGTTATGCCCTTACTATGTGTCAAACATTGTTTTAAGCAGTGGGCAAGTTGATCAGGTTGGACACAATCCCTGTACCTCATGGGGCTCACAGTCTGAACAGGAGGAAGAACAGTAGAAGTGAGGCAGAGAGAAGATAAGTGACTTGCTCAAGGTCACACAACAAGCAATTGGCAGAGCTGGAATTAGAGACCAGGTCCATGCTCTTTCCACTGGGCCAGGCTGCTTCTGTTTTGGGTGATTTGGGGCCAGTCACTTCGCTTCTCTGGGCCTCCGTTTCCTCATCTGTAAAATGGGGATTAAGACTGTGAGCCCCACTTGGGACAATCTGATTACCTTCTATCCGACCAAATGATTAGAACAGTGCTTGACACATAGTAAGGGCTTAACAAATACTATCGCTATCATTATTAGTGCTTGATAATTATATTTTTGCATGCTTAATGTGTGGTTGCATTAAGTCTGGAGATGGTCACTGACAGATGGTGGGAAGAAGTGAATTAGCTAAATCCTCTTCGAGAAGGTGGAATTCCGGAGGGTTTTCTATGGTGGGTTATCTTCGGGCTGGGGAATTTAAAAGGGTTGATTTTTAGGCCAAATGAAGGCTGGGAGCCAGAGGTGGGAGGAGGAAGCATCGAAAATGAGTCGCGGTAAGAAGGTTCTTTTTGGAGGGTTGGTTGAAGAGAGCTTATAACGAGGAGAGGTAGAACAGGTGGATGGCACTAAAGCCGGTAAAATCAACCCAATAACAATCCTTTATTCCTCTAGACTTTAAGCTCGTTTTAGGCAGGGACTGTGACATTATTCTATTGTATTCTCCACAGCACTTAGTACAGTCCTCTGCACACAGTAAGAGCTCAATTACTACGATTAAAGGAATTCGTTTTCCACCTCACGGGAGCTGATGCAATCAGGTTCCCTGTGCTAGAAGCTGCGTGTGTATGTGTGTGCAAAGTACGTATTGGGTAGTGGAAGCAGCGAACAAGTTCAGGCAGCGGGGAGCGTTGAAGACGAAGATAGAAAAAGATCTCCCTCCAGACTGTAAACTCGATGTTGGCAGGGAATGTGTCAGCCAACTCTGGTGGGGTGGCAGAGGGGAGACAATCTCAGGAATTCCCTTTAAATTGACCAAAATAACGTGAAAATCTGGATCGTTCCTTATCCCTGCCGGGTAAAGAACTCAAAGATCATTTTGAATTCAATGACTGTCTCCTCCCCAGGAAAGAGAATAGAGAATAGAGAATCACCAGGAAATGTCCTGTCAGTTTCTTCACTCATCCAATCAATGGACTCTAACTTTGATTCTTCCCTCATACACTGCAGAAAGTCAGTGGTGCCTCCCAAAAATCCCCAACGTCTCCACGGTGAAGAAATTCCTTCTACTGGGATTCTCAGAAGTCCGGGAGCTGCAGCTGGTCCACGCCGCGCGGTTCCTCGTGGTCTACCTGGCGGCCCTGACCTGGAATCTCCTCATTGTCGCCGTCACTGCCCTCGACATGCGCTCTACACTCCCACGTACTTCTTCCTTAGGAACCAGTCTGTCCTTGACCTCTGCCTCATCTCCGTCACCATCCCCAAATCCGTCGCCATCTCCTTGACTAATAACAGCTCCATCTCCTTCCTGGGCTATGTGGCTCAGCTCTTACTGGTGATCTTGTTTGCCGCTTCGGAGTATTTTGTCCTCATGGCGATGTTCTACGACCGCTACGCCGCCATCTGCCGATCCCTGCACTACGAGGCCATCATGGACCAAGGGGCCTGTGAGAAGATGGCTGCCGCATCCTAGCTCAGCGGAGGGTTGTTAGGGGTCCTATTTTCAGCTTCGACCTTCTCTCCATCCTTCTGCGGGTCCAACGTCGTCCAGCAGTTCTGTGACATCCCATCCCTGCTGAAGATCTCCTGCTCCGAGGACCACGTCGCTATCGATGTGAGCGTGACCGTCGGGATAGCGTTAGACTTCGTCTGTTTCGTCTCTATCGTCATCTCGTAAGTGCGCATCTTCCAGGCCATGCTGAGAATGCCGGTCGCCTAGTGCCGGGCCAAAGCCTTCTCCACCTGCCTGCTTTACCTAGCTGTCATCACTCTCTTCATCATGACTTGTTACTGTGCTTACCTGAAGCCTCCGTCAGGTTCCCCCTCGACGGTAGACCTGCTGGTATCTGTGTTCTACGTCGTGGTTCCCCCCGCACTGAACCCCTTCATCTACAGCCTGAGGAACCAGGACATTAAGGCGGCCATCGGGAGTGTCATAAAGGGGAGAGTTTCCCATCCTTTTCTCTGGAAAAAAGCAGTCTACACTCCCACGTACTTCTTCCTTAGGAACCAGTCTGTCCTTGACCTCTGCCTCATCTCCGTCACCATCCCCAAATCCGTCGCCATCTCCTTGACGAATAACAGCTACATCTCCTTCCTGGGCTGTGTGGCTCAGCTCTTACTGGTGATCTTGTTTGCCGCTTCGGAGTATTTTGTCCTCACGGCGATGTTCTACAACCGCTACGCCACCATCTGCCGCCCCCTGCACTACGAGGCCATCATGGAACAAGGGGCCTGTGAGAAGATGGCTGTGAAGAAATGATACTGCCATCACTCACCTCATTAAGACATCCTACAGAGGGGTGCATGTTGTATTTTCTGGCTGAAAGGAGGCTTTCTCAGGGTCCGGAGTGACGTCTGATAAAATCAGTGTGTGATGGGCATCCCACCTCAGAGGGCTTTGTGCTGGGGTCGATACAAGCTAACAGGTTGGACCCAGTTTATATCCCGCAAGGGGCTCAATCTTCAACACCATTTTACAAAAAAGGGAACTAAATCCGCAGAGAACTGAAGTGACTTGTCCAAGGTCCCACTGTAGACAAGTGGCAAAGCCAGGATTATCACCTAAATCCTTCTGACACCCAGGCCTGAGCTCTATCCACTTGTCCAAACAGCTTCTCTTGGGTAAGTTATTTAACCTTCATATTTAACAAAAGTATTTTTTCCTTCCCAGACCAATGAAACTCTCCAAAATCTATCAGTCTCACATGATGTGGAAAAATTCCCTCCTTGTGTTGCATTCCTTAATATTGATGTCTTCTTCTGAATAAAGTTTATCTGTCCGACTTGCTATTTTTCCTTTCTGAGAGTGAACGTTTTATCAGTGCTGTGACTTGTGAAGTAGTATGATGTAGTGAAAACAGCATGGGCCTAAGAGCCATTCATTCATTCAATCAATCGTTTTATTGAGTGCTTCCTGTGTGCAGAGCACCGTCAGAACTCCTGGGTAGAGCTCTCACCCAAGCTCACCCAAACTCACCTGGGTAGAACTCACCCAAACTGCCAAGGCTGTACCACAGTGCCAAATCCCGGCAGGCGGCTTCCTGGTAGCCATGGTTGGGCAGTGGATAATGATAATAATAATGGTAATTGTTGAGCTCTTACTATGTGCCCGGCACCGTACTAAGGACTGGGGTGGATACAAGCCAATCAGAATGGAGGGGCTTGTGATGTTGGGGTCACTGCAGTGGACAATGCCCCCCCCCCCCCGCAAGCCCCCGATCGGTCGGGAGACGCGGCCCTGTTCTGAGCTCTAACATAGTTCCCGAGAGTAAGCATCTCCCCAGACTGTCTCTGATTCTTCCAACAGCCTCCTTGTCCCTCCCTGTCCCTCCATCCCCCTCCACCAAAGTCACTCTCACGGGGGCAGCGTGAGTCTGAGGGGCCCTTACCTCCAACACCCCTTGGTTTTCTGGGTGGGGCAGGTCACGAAGTCTCTAAAAAGATGGCTACCACACCTGGCACACAAGATGTGCTCAATAAATTGCGGTGATGGACTACTGGATGGATGCATGAATAAATGAATGAATGGATTGATGGTTGGATGAGAGGAGATGGATCTGAGCAGTTGGATGGGATCTGTATCCGTCTTTTACTCCTCTTTTTCCAAAGGTTGTACCTACCCTAAGATTGTGCCTTATTCTCCACCTCTGCAAACGTTTACTGAAGGACGTCTCCTCCAAGAGGCCTTCCTTGACTAAGCCCTCTTTTCCTTTTCTTTCACTCCCTTCTGCGTTACTTTGACTCCCTGTCTTTTTTCAACCCCCTCCCAGCCCCATATCACTTATGCCTATATCAATAATTTATTCATATTAATGCCTGCTCCCACTCCAGACTGTAAGTTCATTGTGGGCAGAGAATGGGTCTGTTATATTGCTATACTATACTCTCCCAAGTGCTTAGTACACTGCTCTGCAGACTGTAAGCACTCAATAAATACAGTTGACTGACACCTAAATTATTGTTATTATTAACAATAATAATGATAATAATGATGGCATTTGTTAAGCGCTTACTATGTGCAAAGCACTATTCTAAGCGCTGGGGGGGATACAATGTGATCAGGGTGTCCCACGCGGGGCTCACAGTCTTAATCCCCATTTTACAGATGAGGTAACTGAGGCTCAGAGAAGTTAGGTGACTTGCCCAAGGTCACACAGCAGACATGTGGTGGAGCCGGGACTCAAACCCATGACCTCTGATCCAAAGCCCGTGCTCTTTCCACTGAGCCACGCTGCTTCTCAGTAATCATCATCATCCTCAGTCAAAAGTATTTATTGAACACTTACTATGTGCAGAGCACTCTACTAAAATCTTGGAAGAGTACGATACAACAAAATCAGCCAGCATGTTCCCTGTCCATAACAGACTAGCAGTCTAGAGGCAATAGCGTGGTTCAGTGGAAAGAACACGGGCTTTGGATTCAGAGGTCATGGGTTCTAATGCCATGGGTTCTTCCACTTGTCAGCTCAGCTGTGTGATTTTGGGCTAGTCCCTTAACTTCTCTGGGCATCAATTACCACATCTGCAAAATTGGGGATTAAGACTGTGAGCCCCTCGTGGGACAACCTGAACAAATTGTATCCTACCCAGCGCTTAGAACAGTTCTTCGCACATATTAAGCAAGCGCTTAACAAGTGTCGTTATTATTAATATTATTATTATTAGAAGACCATCTAATTGAATATTTGGTCAGCACACTGGATAAAATCACCCATAACTGGGACAGTTGGGAGGCTGAACTTTCTCATTCATTCATTCATTCATTCAATCGTATTTATTGAGCGCTTACTGTGTGCAGAGCACTGTACTAAGCGCTTGCGAAGTACAAGTTGGCAACATATAGAGACAGCCCCTACTCAACAACGGGCTCACAGTCTAGATCGGGTATTGAATCGGCATAATCAAAGCAATACAGGGAATCATTGTGGTCCATGCATCCGGAGTCTAATCCCGGCTGTGCCACTAGTCTGCTGTGTGACCCTGGGCAAGTCCCTTCACTTCTCTGGGCCTCAGTTACCTCATCTGTAAAATTAGGATTTAAATTGTGAGCCCCACGTGGGACAGGGGACTGTGTCCAAACCTATTTGTTGTGTCCACCCCAGTGGTTATTACGGTGCTTGGCACAAAGAAAGTGCTTAACAAATTCCATTATCATTCTTCTTCTTCTTCTTCTTCTTTTCTTCTTCTTCTTCTTCTTCTTCTTCTTCTTCTTCTTCTTCTTCTTCTTCTCCTCCTCCTCCTCCTCCTCCTCCTCCTCCTCCTCCTCCTCCTCCTCCTCCTCCTCCTCTTCTTCTTCTTCTTCTTCTTCTTCTTCTTCTTCTTCTTCTTCTTCTTCTTCTTCTTCTTCTTCATTATTATCAATGCACCTGGAAGATACCCTAGAAAGCAATTACAAGATCCCTCTAAATATACTTTTGCAAGACTTTGCAGGGGGTATCTGGATCTAACCCAGGAAGTATAAATTAATGGGCTCCTGATCATAATCATAATTAATTATCATAATTCTAATTATCAACATTATCCTTGAGGTCTTTATTAACAGTTTACATGCAAAAGGCTGCAACAAATGCTGAGAAGAATCAAAATGATTAGCTCAGAATAAACCCTGACCGCCAGACACTCAGAATATAAGAGAAAGTATGTAGCAAATCTTCATGTTATAGAGATGCCCAGAGAGGTTAAGTTGGTCACCCAAGGTCACACAGCTGGTCAGTGTCAGGGTTGGCGTTAGAACCCATGTCATGGCTCCCGGTGGCCTGATCAATCCCCTCTAGACTGTAAACTCCTTGTGAGCAGGATATGTGCGTACCAAAACTTTTATCTTCCCCTCCAAAACCTGTCCTCCCCTTGATTTTCCCATCACCATAGATGACCCACCATCCTTCCTGTCTCACAAGCCCATAACCTTGGCATTATCCTCTACTCCTCTCTCTCATTCAAACCACAAATTCAATCCATCACAAAATTTTGTCGGTCCCACCTTCACAACATCGCTAAAATCTGCCCTTTCCTCTCCATCCGAACTGCTACCACGTTAATCCAATCCTTATTCTACCCCACCTTGATTACTTTATCAGTCTCCTTGCTGAACTCCCAGGACTCCTGTCTCTCCCCACTCCAGTCCATACTTCATTCTAATGCCTAGATCATTTTTCTATAAAAACTTTCAGTCCATATTTCCCGACTCCTCGAGAACCTCCAGCGTCTGCCCATCCAACTCTGCATCAAACGGAAACTCCTCATATCTGGCTCTAAAGCCCTCAGTAACTTGCCCCCTCCTATCTCACCTCGCTACTCTCCTACTACAATCTAGACATCACGCTTCGGACCTGTAGTAGATATGATTGATTAACTGAAGGATTGAATATCAGCACAAGGAAACGGACATTTCGGCCTATAGAGGAGTCCGGGGGAATCTCCTTTTTAAGACTGTCCACAGAGCAGCTTTAAAATCCCGGTTCCTCAGGCTGCAGATGAGGGGGTTCAGGGCCGGGGGCACCACAGCGTAGAACACGGACATCAGCAGGCGAACACCGGGGAAGACTGTGAGAGATGCTTGAGATAGCCAAACACGCCTGTGGAGAAGATGGTGACGACGATGAGATTGGGCAGGCAGGTGGAAAAGGCTTTGGCCCGGCCCTCGGCTGCCGGCATCCTTAGAGCAGCCCGGAAGATGTGCAGGTACGAGGCAACGTTGGAAATGGAGCTTATGGCACCTATGGCTAGGGCCAAGGTAACGCTCACGTTGATTGCGGAGTGGTCTTCAGAGCAGGTGATCTTCAGCAAGGAGGGGACATCACAGAAGAAATGCTGGACAACGTTGGATCCGCGGAAGGACAAGGAGAAGGCCGAAGCTGAAAATAGGACCCCTAACAGCCCTCCGCTGAGCCAGAAGGCGACCGCCATCTTCCCACAAGCCACTGGTTTAATGACGACCTCATAGCGCAGGGGGAGACAAATGGCAATGTAGCGGTCGTAGGACATCGCCGTGAGGATGAAAAACAAGACTCCGAGGCAGGGAACAGGGCCACCAGGAAGAGCTGAGT
Source organism: Tachyglossus aculeatus (assembly GCF_015852505.1). Classification (NCBI taxonomy): domain Eukaryota; kingdom Metazoa; phylum Chordata; class Mammalia; order Monotremata; family Tachyglossidae; genus Tachyglossus; species Tachyglossus aculeatus. The sequence goes on along the minus strand of NW_024045101.1, from coordinate 1,774,454 downwards.
GGCACAGCTCAAGAAGGAGATGGATCAGCAGTTAGTCAAGGTGATGGTGACGGATTTGGGGACGGCGACGGAGATGTAGCAGAGGTCGATGAGGGACAGGTTCCTGAGAAAGACGTACATGGTGGTGTGGAGGCGCCTGTCGAGGGCGATCATGATGACGATGAGGAGATTCCCCATCAGGGTCTCCAGGTAGACCAGGAGGAACAGCGCGGTGCGGACCAGCTGCAGCTCCCTGACCTCTGAGAATCCTAGGAGAATGAATTCCCTCACCATGGAGATGTTGGACATTTCTGAGGGATGATGTCGACTCCCTGCACGGGAAGAGGGAAGACTTTAATTTATCATCATCATCAATCGTATTTATTGAGCGCTTACTATGTGCAGAGCACTGTACTAAGCGCTTGGGAAGTACAAATTGGCAACATATAGAGACAGTCCCTACCCAACAGTGGGCTCACAGTCTAAAAGGGGGAGACAGAGAACAAAACCAAACATACTAACAAAATAAAATAAATAGAATAGATATGTACAAATAAAATAAATAAATAAATAGAGTAAAAAAATATGTACAAACATATATACATATATACAGGTGCTGTGGGGAAGGGAAGGAGGTAAGATGGGGGGATGGAGAGGGGGACGAGGGGGAGAGAAAGGAAGGGGCTCAGTCTGGGAAGGCCTCCTGGAGGAGGTGAGCTAATTTACAGGCCTTGATGGCATTGATAAAGGAATCAACATTAATTACCGAAGGAGTATATCAATCATTTGTACGTACCGAGCACCTACAGAGTTCAAGAGCATTAGTACAGATGATCCCTGTTGCCAAGGAATTACAAGCTCACAGTCAGGTAGAAGTGGAATGTTGTAGTGGAAAGGGTACAGTCCTTGGAGTCGGAGGACTTGGGTTTTAATTCTGGCTCCACCACCTGCCTGCTGTGTGACCTTGGGCAACATACTTAACTTCTCAGAACCTCAGATTCCTCATCTATAAAATAGAAATCCAAGACCTGTTCTCCCCACTACTGAAACTATGAGCCCCTTGTGGGGTAGAGATCGTGTCCTACCTGATTACTTTGATTCTACCCCTGTACATACTACTGTGCTTGGTGTATAATTAGCATTTAACAAGAGCCACAAGTATCATTATTATTTGGGGAGACAGAAACTAAATTAAATTGCAGATAGGAGACTACCAGAGAGTATAAAGACTTGAACCTGTCTGCTGTGAAATGTTGTAGGTCAATCAATGTATTTATTGAGCAGTTACTGTGTTCAGAGCACTATACTAAATGTTCGGGAGAGTACAACATAATGGAGTCGGTAGGTACGTTCCCTGCCTCGACAGGCTTATAGTCTAGAAGTGATTTTATAATCAAACTAATATCCTTAACCCCTCTCAAGCTCGCACCTCGAGAGATTCCAGTCCTCTATCAGTCTCGACTACCGGAAGAAAAGTCAAACAAAGGCGTACCCATTACATTCCTAGCTTGGGCAGTGGCTAGCGAATGGAAGGTAATCTGCTACAAGTCAAACCTCACCCGTGCTGGGCAGCAACGGCATGGGAGAGAGTAGAGTGTGGAGACTCAAGTTTACTGCATGGAAGAAGGCAATGATAAACCACTGCATTTGTTTACCAACAAGGCTTTATGGATAAAATACTCGTAGTCATTCTGGTATGTGTATCCATAGAGTTTTCTTGGTAAACATAAAGAAGTGGTTACCATCACCTCCTTTCACGCAGTGAAAACCTGAGTCTCCACCGTTATCTTTGATCCACATTTTGATCATTTGTCCATCTGTCTTTGAGTCTTTCCCATGTCACTGCTGCCCAGCACAGGTAAATCAACTCTGATGCTTCCGCTTAGACATTTCCACTATGGGTAACCCTAGCAAGAGTATCTCTCAATGGCGTAGCTCTAAGCTTCATTGGTGTATGCAAACTCTCCTGCCACTGTAAAGCATTGATTCGTGGGAGAACTTGGGTTCAGAAGAATTGATGATGGTACTGGAGTTTTTCCCAGAAACAGTCACGCTCTCTCATTCCTGACACTAATGTTCCCGCTGAAATCGCTTTTGACATACAGGAACCACTGACTGCCGATGTGACTGCAGCATGGTACCGATACTTGGTTGCAGCATCCGAGCCTGGCAGATGGTTGCCAAGGTGGGGAGGGAGGATAGCTTGTCAGCGTTGGGGCCATTGGTGGATAGAGCAGGGGCTTGGGAGTCAGAAGTATGTGGGTTCTAATCCCGGCCCCCTCACAAGTCTGTTGTGTGACCTTGGGCAAGTCACTTCACGTCCTTGTGCCTTGGTTACCTCATCTGTAAAATGGGGATAAGTGTATGAGCCCCATGATGGACGAGGACTATGCCCTACCTGATTAGCTTGGATCTAACCCAGCGCTTAGAAAAGTGCTTGGCACACAGTATGAGTTTAACGTGTACCAAGATTATTGATTATTTATTATTGCTGTCAATCCATTCCCCTCTTACAGTCCTGCCCTGTTTGGGGTACGGTCTTGGTGTGAACTGGTCTCTCCCCCGTTCTAGACTATAAGCCCGTTGTGGGCAGGGATTGTCTCTATTTGGTGCTGAATTGTACGTTCCAAGTGCTTAGTACAATGTTCAGCACATAAGAGCTCAATAAATACGACTGACTGAATTAATGACTGAACTCTAACTGCTCTCCGAATGCGAGAATCTCCCCAGAATGGCTCTATCTCTGGCTTCATCCTTCTGGTTCCATCCTGCATCTCTCCACCCCCGGTCACTCTCACCAGGGCAGCTGGGGCTGGCAGGGGGCACTGACCTCCTCTGGACTGGGATGGTCTCCTCTTTCTCCTCGGATTCCTGGGTTTGGTCAGCCACAAAGGGACGGCCAGGAGCCCTCAGCGACTCTCCGCTCTCCCATGGGTGACGACCTGTTCTCCAGGCGGGGCCCGTCCCCGAAGATAAAGCAATCACTGCTGTGAGAGGGATCCATGGAGGACCGGCCAGGACCCCTGTGGAGGGATCTTGTGAGCCAGGCGACGCAAGAACCCTCGGGAGATAGGAACCTGGCACTCCAACTGCAGCAATAGTCCTGGCCCGTGATGTTCCCATGGAAACAACAACATCCTCTTCCACATAAGCGTACCCGTATCCAGAGAGAGAGAGAGAGAGAGAGAGAGAGAGAGAGAGAGAGAGAGAGAGAGAGAGAGAGAGAGAGAATGGTATCCTTCTGAATAGGAGAAGCAGCATGATTTAGTGGAAAGAACCTGGGCAAGAGAGTCCCAGCTCTCCCGAATGCTTCCCGGGTGACCTTGAGCAAGCCACGTCACTTCTCTGGGACTCATGTTTTCTCGGCTGTAAAATGTAGATGCAATACCAGTTCTCCTTCCTACGTAGACTGTGACCCTCATAAAGGACAGGGATTGTGTGCAACCTGAATGATTTGTATCTATCCCAGCGCTAAGAACAGTGCTTAACAAATAAGTGCTTAACACAAACCACATCAAAAAGAGAATATATCCTTATATCCTCACTGGGGGAGTACGATTGGTTACTCAGAGTAAACAATGGAGAATCAGAGCCCTCAGCACAGAGGTAGGGAGTGACTTTCCTTCATTCATTCAATCGTATTTATTGAATGCTTGCTATGTGCAGAGCACTGTACTAAGCTCTTGGGAAGTACAATTCAGCAACAAATAGACAAAATCCCTGACTATAACGGGCTACCAGTCTAGAAGCGGGGAGACAGGCATCAAAACAAGTAAACAGGCAGTCAGATGTGGGGAAAGGTTTCAATGATTGCATCCCTTCTCCCTTGTCACCCTCCGATTTTCTCATTTTCATAACCACCAAGAGTGATCTTAAAATTAATAGAATTACTGTTATTATCAATAGTAATATCAACATTACCATTATTTAATTAATTAACAATTCACTTGCAAAAGACCGCCAAGTGCTGGAGTAGAAAAAACCCAATCAGATTGGACACGTTTCCTGACCCACAGGGACTCAGATGGTAACAGAAAGAGAGAGCACATATTGAACCCCGATTTTACAGAGAGGCCCGGAGAAGTTACATGGCTGGACCAAGGCCATACAGCAGGCCGATGGAAGAACTGGTCAGACATTTCACATCTCATGTCTCCCAGCCTCATGCTCATTTCATTAAACCATGTTTCCACCCAACCAATCACTTGTCAGTCATTTATTTATTCACTTAGTCATATTAATTGAGCACTGACCATGTGCAGAGCATCTTCCTAAGCACTTGGAATGTACAATTCAGAATAAAGGTCCCTGCCCACACCGGGCTTACAGTCACGCACAGTTTATCAACCTCTGTCCCAGACATTGACACATCCTCAGGCTCTGGACTTTCTCTTTTGATAGCTCTTTATATAGATACCCCCACGGTCAGAACCCTGTTGAGGAATGGGATAGTCAGCAAAAGGAAACAGACATTTTGTCCCTTAGAGGAGAGAGGAGGAATCTCCACTTATGGACTCTCCCCAGGGCAGCCTTCATGTCCCGGTTCCTCAGGCTTTAGATGTGGGGGTTCAGGGCCGGGGGCACCACGGTGTAGAACACGAACAACAGCGGGTCCACCGTCGAGGGGGATCCTGACGAAGGCCTCATGTAAACACAGAAACAAGTCATGGCAAAGAGAGTGACGACGACAAGGTGGGGCAGGCAGATGGAAAGCCGAAGCTTATTACAAGACCCCAAACATCACCCCGGTGAACCAGGAAGCGGCCGCCATCTTTCCACAGGCCGTGTTGGTCATGATGAGCTCATCGCGCAGGGGGCGGCAGATGGTGGCATAGAGGTCATAGGACACCGCCGTGAGGACGACCAGCTCGGAAGTGGCCGAAAAGACTACCAGGAAGCCCTGGGCGGGACAGCCCAGGAGGTAGATGGATCTTCCATCGGTCAGGGGGAGGACGGCAGACTTGGGGACGGTGATGGAGATGTAGCAGAGGTCAATGAAGGACAGGTTCCTGAGGAAGAAATACATGGGGGTGTAGAGGCGCGGTCTGCCTCGAATTCTTTAACACAAAGGCTCCCCTCGACCCCCTCCAATCTGGCTTCCGTCCCCTACATTCCACGAGGCTGCCCTCTCAAAGGTCACCAATGACCTCCTGCTTGCCAAATCCAACGGCTTATACTCTGTCCTAATCCTCCTCGACCTCTCAGCTGCCTTCGATACTGTGGACCACCCCCTTCTCCTCAACAAGCTATCCAACCTTGGCTTCACAGACTCCATCCTCTCCTGGTTCTCCTCATCTCTCCGGTCGTTCATTGTCAGTCTCTTTTGCAGGCTCCTCCTCCCCTTCCAACTCCATTACTGTAGGGGTTCCTCAAGGTTCAGTTCTTGGTCCCCTTCTGTTCTCGATCTACACTCACTCCCTTGGTGCCCTCATTCGCTCACACGGCTTCAACTATCATCTCTACGCTGATGGCACCCAAATCTACATTTCTGCCCCTGCTCTCTCTCCCTCCCTCCAGGCTCGCGTCTCCTCCTGCCTCCAGGACATCTCCATCTGCATGTCTGCCCGTCACCTAAAACTCAACATGTCGAAGACTGAACTCCTTGTCTTCCCTCCCAAACCCTGCCCTCTCCCTGACTTTCCCATCACTGTCGACGGCACTACCGTCCTTCCCGTCTCACAAGCCCGCAACCTTGGTGTCATCTTCGACTCCGCTCTCTCGTTCACCCCTCACATCCAATCCGTCCCCGAAACCTGCCGGTCTCACCTCTGCACCGTTGCGAAGATCCGCCCTTTCCTCTCCATCCAAACCTCTACCCTGCTCGTTCAAGCTCTCATCCTATCTCGTCTGGACTACTGTATCAGCCTCCTCTCCCATCTCCCATCCTCCTCTCTCTCCCCACTTCAATCCATACTTCACGCCGCTGCCCGGATTGTCTTTGTCCAGAAACGCTCTGGGCATGTTACTCCCCTCCTCAAAAATCTCCAGTGGCTACCTGTCTACCTATGCATCAGGCAGAAACTCCTCACCCTCGGCTTCAAGGCTCTCCATCACCTCGCCCCCGCCTACCTCACCTCCCTTCTCTCTTTCTACAGCCCAGCCTGTACCCTCCGTTCCTCTGCTGCTAATCACCTCACCGTGCCTCGTTCCCACCTGTCCCGCAGTCGACCCCCGACCCACGTCATCCCCCTGGCCTGGAATGCCCTGCCTCCCCACATCGGCCAAGTTAGCTCTCTTCCTCCCTTCAAGGCCCTACTGAGAGCTCACCTCCTCCAGGAGGCCTTCCAAGACTGAACCCCCTCCTTCCTCTCCCCCTCCTCCCCCTCTCCATTCCCCCCGCCTTACCTCCTTCCCTTCCCCACAGCACCTGTATATATGTATATATGTTCGCATGTATTTATTACTCCATTTATTTATTTTACTTGTACATAGTCTATTTATTTTATTTTGTTAATATGTTTTGTTTTGTTCTCTGTCTCCCCCTTCTAGACTGTGAGCCCACTGTTGGGTAGGGACCGTCTCTATGTGTTGCCAATTTGTTCTTCCCAAGCGCTTAGTACAGTGCTCTGCACACAGTAAGTGCTCAATAAATACGATTGAATGAATGAATGAATGAATGAATGAATGGGCATTTCTTTAGATTGTGGGGCCAGGACCACAGGGAGCCCATGATCCTGGCCTTCTGAAATTCCCGGACAGTCAGCTGTCACAGCAGATCCCCGGCCTGTCCTCCCACGTGGCCTAGTGGGCAGGGCACGGGCCTGGAAGTTAGAAGGTCACAGGTTCTAATCCATACTCTGCTGATTGTCTGCTCCGTGACCTCGGGCAAGTCACTTCACTTCGCTTCTCTAAGCCTCAGTGACCTCATCTGTTAAATGAGAAGTGAAACTGTGAGCCCCACGTGGGACAGAGACTGTGTCCAACACTACTTACTGATATCCATCACAGTGCTTGGTACAGTGCCTAGCTCAAAGTAGCATTTAAGCGCTAAGTACAGGGCTCTGCACACAGTAAGCCCTCAATAAATGCGATTGACGGAATGAATGACTAAATAGCACCCTGCTATACAGTTCGAAGCTTGGTGTTTCCAATAGAATGAACGCTCTCTGGGGCCAGTGATTACATGTATTAATACCGTGTCCTCTGTAGGTACTCGATAAATAGAATTGACTGCCTTAGTCCTATTCCTTCACCCCGACCATCAGTGTCTCCAAACTGAAGTCTTTTCTCTTCCTGTGCATGGAGTCGACATCATTCCCCAGAAATGTTCAATGTCTCCACCGTGAACTCAGAGATCATTGTGAATCCAATAACTCTCTCCTCTCCGTAGAGAATCACCAGCAAGTGTCCTGTCAATCCCTTCACTCATCCAATCAATTGACTCTAACTTTGGCTCTTCCCACATCACATGCAGAAAGTCATTGGTGCCTCCCCAAAATGCCCAAAGACTCCACGATAAAGGAATTCCTCCTGCTGGGTTTCTCGAAGATCCGGGAGCTGCAGCTGGAGGCCCCGACGGGGAATATCCTCATCGTCGCTGTTACCTCCCTCGACCGCGCCTCTACACCCCCATGTATTTCTTCGTTGTCGTTGACGACGTTGGACCCGCAAAAGGACAGGGAAAAGGTCGAAGCCGAAAGCAAGACTCCAAGCAGGCCCCTACCGAGACACGAGGCGACTGCCTTCTTTCCAACTTTCGTTCCCACCCCCAGAGCCATGCTAAAGAGCGAATCATTATATTTTCATAGTCATTACTAATAATTATATCATTATCCTATTTATTAAGACGTTGTGTGCCTAAACAGACTTGTAGTGTAGACTGGAAGTTGGCAAATTCTCAGACGGCTTCCCAGGCAAGACACGTTCCAGCCAAAATGCAAGCTCTTATTCTCAGAATTTTTTAATGCTATTTGTTAAGGGGTTACTATGTGCCGGGCACTTTACTAAGCACTGGGGCGGGGGGAATACAAGCAAATAGGGCTGGACACAGTCTCTGTCCCACATGGGGTTCACAGTCTTAATCCTCATTTTACGGATGAGGTAACGGAGGCACAAAGAAGTTAAGTGATATGCCCAAAGTCACACAGCTGGCAAGTGTAGGAGGCGGGATTAGAACCAGGGTCCTCTTCTCTCCTGGCCCGCGCTCTTTCTACTAAGTGACACTGATTTTAATTTAGATAAATTGTGACTCTGATCCTGGTCATCCAAGTTCCCTATTGAAATTTCCTTCACCTTTCCACTGCTCATCTCCGGATTCACCGGCCCTGTCCTGGGATGGGGAGCGCCGACCTCTGCTGAGAGACAGGCTAACTCCATCTCGTCTGTTCTGGACGAGGGTGGCGGTGACAGGAAGGTCTGGGCGAGGGGTAAGATCTGTAAGGATCTTCCCTCCCCTTCTCGGCTCTCCGACCGGCTGCGCCGTCCCCTCAGAAGACGGCCGGATTGTTTCCTGGGAGATCCCCCGTGGGAGGACGGGCCCCGGGCTACGCTGAGACGGCTGATGGTCCGGGGATCTCGGAAGGCCTGGATCGTGGGCTCCCTGTGGTCCCGGCCCCCATAACCTTAAAAACTGCCCATTCCCGTCGGGTTCCCGCTATGGGACTCCTTCCTATGACAACATCAACAGACTAGTCATCATTCCCTTTCTGTGATTAATAATAGCATTCTGGTTAAGCTCTAAGGTTCGGAGCTTCATCCCATGCCAGTGCTTGGGACCATCTGAAATCTGTAGCTATCCAATTTAGACATTACCCTCTAGCCTGTAAGCTCATCATGGGCAGGGAATTTGGCTACCAACCCTGTTATATTGTTATATCGTACTCTCCCTACCTCTTACTACCAAGGTCTGCACATAGTAAGAGCTCAATAATTATGATTGACTGGTGGATGTGCATTATTTTCCCCTACCGAATTCCTATCTGCAGTCTCCATTCCTCCCAAACTCACCATTTCACTGTGCCTCGTTCCCAATTCCCATGACTCGGATCCCTACCTCCCCACCTTTCCCCGCTTGGAATTCCCTCTCCCTTCATATCCACCAGACCACAGAGCTTCCCATCTTCCAAACTCCTTCCTAGAAAATCTATTAAATCCATAGAACCTTCCCTGATTTTTTTTTCATAATGGTATGTGGTAAGTGTTTACTATTTTCCAGGGACCGTTTAAACACTGAAGTACCCACAAGCTAGTCAGGTTAGACACAGTCCCTGCCCCGCATAGGACTTCCAGTCTTAATACCCATTTTACAGATGAGATAGTTGAGGCAAGAAGTGAAATGACTTGCCGTAGGTCACATGGCAGACAAACGGTGGAGGTAGAATTAGAACCCAGTTTCTCTGACTCCCAGGTCCATGCTCTATCAACTGGACTGTGCTGCTTCCCTGTGCTTCCCTGTCTCAGGGAACTTAATTGTCTCAGTCTGGGCCTGTGTAAAAAGCCCCCCTCCCCATCCTCAATAATAATAATAACAATGAAAATGATAATAATTGTGGTATTTGATAAGAGTTTTTTTATGAGCCAGGAATTGTACTAAACGCTGGAGTGGATACATACAAATTGCGTCAGACACATGTGGGCGTCAGAGCCCACATGGGCTCACAGTCTCAACACCCATTTTATAGCTGAGGGAGCTGAGGCCCAAAGAAGTGAAGAGACTTGCCCAAGGTCAAGTGTTAGACAAGTAGCAGAACTGGGAATAGACCCCACGAACTCTGACTCCCAAGCCCGTGCTCTGGATGGATGGATGGATGAATGGATGGATAGATTAATGGTTGGAAGGATGGATGAATGGAAGGATGGAAAGATGGATTGATGAGAGAGGATGGATTTGACAAGACAGATGGATCTGCAGTCATATTTTCTTCCCTTTTCCCATACCATCCCCATTTTCCAACTTTCATTCCCACCCCCAGAGTCATGCTAAAGAGCAAATCATTATATTTTCATAGTCTTACTAATAATTATATCATTATCGTATTTATTAAGAAGTTGTGTGCCTAAATTGTTCCACTTGCTGGAGGAGAAAGGAAAGAATCAGTTCAGACACAATTTCTGTTGCACAGGGCCTCAGAGTGTAAGAGGAAGATAGATTCTAGGGATGTTAAGTCACTGCCCCTAGGTCACAGAGCAGGCCAGTAGCAGAGCTGGCATCAGAACTCAAGTCTTAATCAATCATTCAATAAATCATATTCATTGAGCAATTTCTCTGGGACCAGCAGTACATTAAGCACTTGGGAAAGTTCAATATAACAAAGTTGGTAGACACGTTCTCTGCTCACAATGATCTTACAGTCTAGAGCGATCCCCATTCCTTTAGGACATGTTAATTTTTTTTAAAAAATATGGTATTTGTTAAGCACTTTATATGTGCCAATCACTGATCTATGGACATTAGGGTAGATACAATGTCATCGGGTTGTCCCACGTGGGGTTCACAGTCTTAATCCCCATTTTACAGATGAGGTAACTGAGGCACGGAGAAGACCAAGGTCACACAGAAGACAAGTGGCCGAGCAGTGCTTCGAGCCGCCCCCAAACAGGATTTACTGTTTACAGAGCTGTTAAACGCATTCTCTGCCCACAATGAGCTTACAGTCTACAGGGACTCCCCTTCCTTTAGACCATGATGCCTCCCCAAAACTGAATTGTCAGTCCTACTTCAGTCTTAGCCGCCACGCTCCCAGACTTTGACAATTAATCAACGTCTAGTATTTTCTGCGAACCCTGTAGGACAGATAAATATCTGGCTAGGTCCAAGGGCAATTCCTTGGTTAAGTTGTGGGGTGAGATTTGCACAAAAGGAGACATTTTGTCCAAGAGCGGAGGCCAGGTGAGTGAACTTTTTAGGATCCTGCCCATGGTGGCCTTCATGTCCCGGTTCCTCAGGCTGTAGATGAGGGGGTTCAGGGTTGGAGGCACCACAGAGTATAACACAGACACCAGCAGATCCACGATCGAGGAGGAGTCCGAGGGCGACTTGATGTAGGCAAATACCGCCGCCGAGATGAAAGCAGTGACGACGGCGACGTGGGGCAGGGATTCCCTTTAAATCGACCAAAGATCCCTGAGGTTGCCCCCCTTCAGCCACCCCAACAGAGTTGGTAGACACGTTCCCTACCCACATCGAGTTTACAGTTTGGAGGGAGATCTTTTTCAACCTTCCTCTTCAACCCTCCCCACTGCCTGAACTTGCTCGCTGCTTCCACTACCCAATACGTTGCGTGCGCGCGCGCGCGCGCGCACACACACACACACACACACACAGAGCTTCTAGCACAGGGAACCAGATTGCAGCAGCTCCTGTTAAGTGGAAAATCAATTCATTCACTAATATTTATTAAGCGCTTACTGTGTGCAGAGCACTGTACTAAATGCTGGGGAGAGTGCGGTAGAATAATTAACAAAGTCCCTTCCCACAACGAGCGTTCAGTCTAGAGGAATAACGGGTTGTAATTCGGTTGATTTCAGTGAATGTCTGATCACTGGCTTCAGTGCCATCCACCTGTTCTAACTCTTCTCATTATCTGTTTTCCTCAACCAACCCTCCAAAAAGAACCTTCTTACCGTGACTCACTTTCGATGCTTCCTCTTCCTACCTCTGGCTCCCACCCTTCCTTTTGCCTGGAAATACACGCTTTTCAATTCCCCAGCCCGAAGATATCCCACCCTCGAAAACCCTCTGGAATTCCACCTTCTCAAAGAGGATTTAGTTAATTGACCTCTTCCCACCATCTGTCAGTGACAATTTCCAGACTTAATGCATCCGCAGATCCTCTGGATATTGATGCTGAAGGTAAAGTTCATTACTGTGGACTGTAGGCTCCTTGAGGAAACATGTCTACCAACTCTTTTATATTGTATTCCTCCAAGAATTTAGTACAGTTCTCTGCACACAGTAAGGGCTCAATAAATGTCTTCAATCAGTTTACTGATTAATGTCTGCTTCCCCCCAGACGGTGAGCTCCTTGTGGGCAGGGAACATGTCAACCAACTCTTTTTAGGATGCTCTCCTCAGAACTCAGTTTAGTGCTCTGCACACATTAAGCACGCAAAAATATGATTATCAACCACTAATAATGATAATAGTATTTGTTAGGCGCTTACTATGTGCCAAGCACTGTTCTAAGCGTTGGGAGGTTAGAAGGTAATGAGATTGTCCCACATGGGGCTCACAGTCTTAATCCCCATTTTACAGATGAGGTAACGGAGGCACAGAGAAGTTAAATGACTTGCCCAAAGTCACACAGCTGACAAGTGGGGGAGTCGGGATTAGAAACCACGAATTCTGACTTCCAAGCCCAGGCTTTTTCCACTAAGTAAGGCTGCTTCTCATCCACATATCCATTGTTCCATTTTTTTATCCTCCCAGTTGTAAATGAAATTTTGCCTATCTAGCCTATTAGATTGGGAAGTCTTTGAGGACAGGGATCAGACTTTTTACCTCTCTTTTTATGGTAACTCTTAAGCTCACATTATGTGCCAGGTACTGTACTAAGGTCTGGTGTGAATACAAAAGAATTGAGTGGGTCGCAGTCCCCGACCCACACAGGGCTCACAGTCTCAGTCCCCATCTTACAGATGAGGGAACTGAGGAACAGAGTAGCGAAGTGACTTGCCCAAAAGCACCCTGAAGAGAAGCAGCCTGGCCCAGCTCTGCCAATTGCTTGCTGAGTGAACTTGGGCAGGTAACCTGCCTTCTCTGTGCCTCAGTTCTCCTGTTCTCCCTTCTGCTCAGACTATGAGGCCCAGGAGATACAGGGATTGTGTCCAACCTGATTAACTTTCCCAGTGCTTAGAACAATGTTTGACACTTAGTAAGCACATCACAAATACTATTAAAAAAATGAAAAAGAGGGGGAGCGTAATTAAAACCCAAGACCTCTGACTCCCCAGCTCACGTTCTATCCACTAGGCCGCACTGCTTCTCTCTTGCATCCACCCATGATTTGGGGTGGAAGTCCTGTGAGGAAGAATTGGTGCTCAAGCAGCTGGATGGTGCAGTTTCAGTAATACACTTTTGTCCCTGCCCGGAGGGTTGAGCTGATGGTTGAAGTCACCACGGCCCGGGGCTGACGCCATGCCATAGCGCCCTAGCCCGGCAGCCACTGTAGTCGCGTTTTGGGCGGTGGATGGAGGGGGACAGGGGGCTACGGCACGGGCAAATGTTTTTTCTCTGCTTGTGCAAGCAGTCCTGGTTCCAACTCCACCCCAGAGACTGGGTATGAACGTCTTCCCAGAATGACCCTCACACTCCCACCTGATGGTCCTTCCCTGTTCCTCTCCACCCCCCAGTCAGACTCACCAGGCCAGCGTGGGGATGGGGGACACCTGATCCGCTCTGGGCTGAGATGGTCATCTCTCTTTCCTCGGACCCCTGGATGCAGTGACCACGGAGGGATGGCGAGGAGCCATCAGGCCCTCTCTCCCCTCCTGCAGACACTGAGACGTGCTTTCCTGACAGGGCCCCCGTCACCCTAGATAAAGCCACTACTGCCCCGAGGAGGGTCCCCGGAGGACCTGATCCTGGCGACTCGTCCCCGCAGTCCTTGAGTCCCCACAGGGATGAGGTTCCGGTGATGGCACTTATATGCAGGTTTCCCATAGCAACAGCATCTTAATGGTTCCCGCTGTTAGTGAACATCTAGGCCAATGGTTGGGCGCTTCAGCTTCTTTTGTTTTCTTCAGTGGTACCTGTTAAGCGCTCATTATGAGCCAGACACTGTACTAAGTGCTAAGATTCGAAACAAGCTAATCAGTTTGGACACATTCCATGTCAATCAATCAATCAATCAATCGTATTTATTGAGCGCTTACTATGTGCAGAGCACTGTACTAAGCGCTTGGGAAGTACAAATTGGCATCACATAGAGACAGTCCCTACCCGATAGTGGGCTCACAGTCTAAAAGGGGGAGACAGAGAACAGAACCAAACATACCAACAAAATAAAATAAGTAGGATAGAAATGTACAAGTAAAATAAATAAATAAATAAATAAACAGAGTAATAAATATGTACAACCATATATACATATATACAGGTGCTGTGGGGAGGGGAAGGCGGTAAGGCGGGGGGATGGCGAGGGGGACGAGGGGGAGAGGAAAGAAGGGGCTCAATCTGGGAAGGCCTCCTGGAGGAGGTGAGCTCTCAGCAGGGCCTTGAAGGGAGGAAGAGAGCTAGCTTGGCGGATGGGCAGAGGGAGGGCATTCCAGGCCCGGGGGATGACGTGGGCCGGGGGTCGATGGCGGGACAGGCGAGAGCGAGGTACAGTGAGGAGATTAGTGGTGGAGGAGCGGAGGGTGCGGGCTGGGCAGTAGAAGGAGAGAAGGGAGGTGAGGTAGGAGGGGGCGAGGTGATGGACAGCCTTGAAGCCCAGGGTGAGGAGTTTCTGCCTGATGCGCAGATTGATCGGTAGCCATTGGAGGTTTTTGAGGAGGGGAGTGATATGTCCAGAGCGTTTCTGGACAAAGATAATCCGGGCAGCAGCATGAAGTATGGATTGAAGTGGAGAGAGACACGAGGATGGGAGATCAGAGAGAAGGCTAGTGCAGTAGTCCAGACGGGATAGGATGAGAGCTTGAATTAGCAGGGTAGCGGTTTGGATGGAGAGGAAAGGGCGGATCTTGGCAATGTTGCGGAGCTGAGACCGGCAGGTTTTGGTGACGGCTTGGATGTGAGGGGTGAATGAGAGAGCGGAGTCGAGGATGACACCAAGGTTGCGGGCTTGTGAGACGGGAAGGATGGTAGTGCCGTCAACAGAGATGGGAAAGTCAGGGAGAGGACAAGGTTTGGGAGGGAAGACAAGGAGCTCAGTCTTCGACATGTTGAGCTTTAGGTGGCGGGCGGACATCCAGATGGAGATGTCCTGAAGGCAGGAGGAGATGCGAGCCTGGAGGGAGGGGGAGAGAGCAGGGGCAGAGATGTAGATCTGGGTGTCATCAGCGTAGAGGTGATAGTTGAAGCCGTGGGAGCGAATGAGGTCACCAAGGGAGTGAGTGTAGATTGAGAACAGAAGGGGACCAAGCACTGAACCTTGGGGAACTCCCACAGTAAGAGGATGGGAGGGGGAGGAGGAGCCTGCAAAAGAGACTGAGAAAGAACGACCGGAGAGATAAGAGGAGAACCAGGAGAGGACGGAGTCTGTGAAGCCAAGGTCAGATAACGTGTTGAGGAGAAGGGGGTGGTTCACAGTGTCAAAGGCAGCTGAGAGGTCGAGGAGGATTAGGACAGAGTCTCAGTCCCTATTTTACACTTGAGGGAACTGAAGCCCAGAGAAGTGAATATACTTGCCCAAGGTCCCAAAGCAGAAAAAAGGCAGAGCCGAGATTAGAACCCAGGCCATTCTGACTCCCAGGTCCACACTCTATCGACTAGGCCTCGCTGCTTCCCTGAGTTTCATCATGTTCATGACCTCAAACCATCAATCAGTCATTTAATCAGTTGTATTTTCTGACGTCTTTTGATTGCAAATCTAGAGAGAACGAGAAATGATTTTAAATTAATCCTAAAACCCTCTGCCAGGGCTGGCTTGGGGGATCAACCCATAGAAGCAGCATGAGAAGCAGCATAGCTTAGTGGCAAGAACACACACCTGGGAGTCAGAGGACGTGGGTTCTAATTCCTGCTCCGCCACTTGTCTGCTGTGTGAACTTGGGTAAGCCACTTAACTTCTCTGGGCCTCCATTTACCTCATCTGGAAAATGAGGATTAAGACTGTGAACCCCTGGTGGGACAACTTGATTTGGTTGTAGCTACCCCAGCTCTTAGAACAGTGTTTAAGCATTTAACAAATGCAATTGTTATTATTGTTATTATTATTATCAGCTTGGGAGGTACTGAGGGGATCTGAGAATGGGGAGATAGGAAGGAATCACTGATACTGGGTGGGTGAACACGACGAGAAAATCCCTGGTTTCAGAAGGAAAAGGTTGTATCTTAGGGTTCGTCCTCTTTAATCTCAGAGTTGAGACACTGTGCAAACTGGTTTGAGGAGGTCATTGCATTCAGTCTGAATGGCCCCGTACACGCGCTGCCACGAACACCTCAATACCAACTCTCTCCTCGACCCCCTCCAGTCTGGCTTCCGTCCCCTACATTCCACGGAAACTGCCCTCTCAGAGGTCACCAATGACCTCCTGCTTGCCAAATCCAACGGCTCATACTCTATCCTAATCCTCCTCGACCTTTCAGCTGCCTTCGACACTGTGGACCACCCCCTTCTCCTCAACACGCTGTCCGACCTTGGCTTCACAGACTCCGTCCTCTCCTGGTTCTCCTCTCATCTCTCCGGTCGTTCATTCTCAGTCTCTTTTGCAGGCTCCTCCTCCCCCTCCCATCCTCTCACTGTGGGGGTTGCCCAAGGTTCAGTGCTTGGTCCCCCTCTGTTCTCGATCTACACGCACTCCCCTGGTGACCTCATTCGCTCTCACGGCTTCAACTATCACCTCTACGCTGATGACACCCAGATCTACATCTCTGCCCCTGCTCTCTCCCCCTCTCTTCAGGCTCGCATCTCCTTCTGCCTTCACGACATCTCCATCTGGATGTCTGCCCACCACCTAAAACTCAACATGTCCAATACTGAACTCCTTGTCTTTCCTCCCAAACCCTGCCCTCTCCCTGACTTTCCCATCTCTGTTGACGGCACTACCATCCTTCCCGTCTCACAAGCCCGCAACCTTGGTGTCATCCTCGACTCCGCTCTCTCATTCACCCCTCACATCCAAGCCGTTACCAAATACTGCCGGTCTCAGCTCCGCAACATTGCCAAGATCCGCCCTTTCCTCTCCATCCATACCGCTACCCTGCTCGTTCAAGCTCTCATCCTATCCCGTCTGGACTACTGCATCAGCCTTCTCTCTGATCTCCTATCCCCGTGTCTCTCCCCACTTCAATCCATACTTCATGCTGCTGCTCAGATTGTCTTCGTCCAGAAACGCTCTGGGCATGTTACTCCCCTCCTCAAAAATCTCCAGTGGCTACCAATCAATCTGCGCATCAGGCAGAAACTCCTCACCCTGGGCTTCAAGGCTCTCCATCACCTCGCCCCCTCCTACCTCACCTCCCTTCTCTCCTTCTACAGCCCAGCCCGCACCCTCCGCTCCTCCGCTGCTAATCTCCTCACCGTGCCTCGTTCTCGCCTGTCCAGCCATCGACCCCCGGCCCACGTCATCCCCCGGACCTGGAATGCCCTCCCTCTGCCCATCCGCCAAGCTAGCTCTTTTCCTCCCTTCAAGGCCCTACTGAGAGATCACCTCCTCCAGGAGGCCTTCCCAGACTGAGCCCCTTCCTTCCTCTCCCCCTCGTCCCCCTCTCCACCCCCCATCTTACCGCCTTCCCTTCCCCACAGCACCTGTATATATGCATATATCTTTGTACATATTTATCATTCTATTTATTCATTTATTTATTTTACTTGTACATATCTATTCTATTTATTTTATTTTGTTAGTATGTTTGGTTTTTTCTCTGTCTCCCCTTTTAGACTGTGAGCCCACTATTGGGTAGGGACTGTCTCTATATGTTGCCAACTTGTACTTCCCAAGCGCTTAGTACAGTGCTCTGCACACTGTAAGCGCTCAATAAATGCGATTGATTGATTGATTTCAAAATATCTCAGTGAAGGAAAATGGAGAAATAATCTGTCAGCCCCATTTACTACTACTACTACTACTACTACTACTACTACTACTACTACTAATAATAATAATAATAATAGTAATAATAATGGCATTTAGTGAGCGCTTGCTATGTGCAAAGCACTGTTTTAAGCTCTGGGTAAGTTACAAGTGATTATGTTGTCCCATGGGGGGCTCACAGTCTTAATCCCCATTTTACAGATGAGGTAACTGAGGCACAGAGAAGTTAAATGACTTGCCCAAACTCACACAGCTGACAGGAGGAGAAACCAGGATTAGAACCCATGACGGGATTTGAACCCATGACCTCTGACTCCAAAACCCATGCCCTTTCCACTGAGGCACGCTGCTTCTCTCCCCGCTTCCACTTCATTAGAGCACAGCTTTCCCCATCTTCAAAGCCCTCCCGTCATCCTGCCACTTCCAGGATACCTCGCATGGTTCACTTTTCTTCTCCCTAAATCATCTTCTCCCAACTACCAATCTGCATCTTAGACCACTTCTCCATTTTTGCACTCACACCCACCATTATAGTTCTGTACATAATGGCTTTTATAAAATATACTCTTGCGTTGCTCCCCGCGGTTTCGGGGGCAACTCTCGGGTTCTTACCCTCTCCGGGTCTTCGGACGTCTCCGGACGCGGGCCGCGCGTTCATACCAGGAAGAGTCAGCCAGAGGTCCAAAGCTTGGTTGCCGTTTATTTTCTATCAGCGATTACATAGTTAAAAGAGAGAGAGAGAGCGAGAGAGAGAGAGAGAGGGAGAGAGAGCGCGCCTGCCCCTCCTTTGTCTTGTTCGTCTCTTATACACCCCGTTGCCCGGGGGCAGGGTTTTCTCGGGGGATGGCGTATCTAGGCTTTGACCGCCCTCCAGCCACTAGCCTAGCAACAGCTCTGTCCAGTCACGAAGGGTTTGCTCTGACTTGCCCCCAGCCACCCGTTGCCAACCATCGCTGGCTGCGGATATGGCCTTGAGGTTGCCTCCGAGCCTTGCAGGTGCAAGCTTGTTTTTCTTGCCCTGGTCTCTTTATCTCCTGTTGTTGAGTCTGTTTGGCCTTGAGCCGTTGGGTACGGTTTGTGTGCACATACTGCCTGTCTCAGCGCCTTCCCCCGCTCCCTACGCTCTTGAAGCACATAGTCATCTATTTACCACTCTTTCCATTCTCTTGTTTCTCCTCTTGTTAATTAATTCTACCTCCCCTGTTAGATTTTAAGCTCTTGGAAAGCAGGGATGGTGTTTAATTCATTTTGAGCTCTCTGAAAGGTTCATTACAGTAATAATAACAATAATAATAATGATGATAATGGAATTTATTAAGTGCTTACTATGTGCAAAGCACTGTTGTAAGCTCTGGGGAGGTTACAAAGCGATCAAGTTGTCCCACGGGGGGCTCACAGTCTTAATCCCCATTTTACAGATGAGGTAACTGAGGCACATAGAAGTAAAGTTACTTGCCCAAAGTCACACAGCTGAAAACTGGCGGAGCCAGGATTTGACTCCATGACCTCTGACTCCAAAGCCCATGCTTTTCCCACTGAGCCTCGCTGCTTCTCTAGTACTTTACACCTAGGATGCATTCAACGAATATCATTGATTGATGGTTGGATGAATTGATAAATGGATGCATGGATGTGTTGCTGGATGGATGGATGAATGAAGGGTGGGTGGGCAGATGGATGGATAGATGAATGGATGGATGGGTGGATTATGTGCTGTGCGACCTTAGGCAAGGTACTTCACTTCTCTGTGCCTCAGGTATCTCATCTGTATAATGGGAACTGAGACTGCGAGTACTATGTAGGATAGGGACTTTGTAAAATCTGATTAGCTTGTATCCACCCCAGCATGTAGTACAATGCCTGGCACATAATAAGCCCTTAACAAATACCACTATTATTGTGGATGTATGGATGGGCAGATGGATTGATAGATGGATGGATGGATGCATGGATGGATGGGTGGATGCATGGATGGATGGATGGACAGACAATTTGGTAAACTGACAGACAGATGGATGGATGGTCGGATGGATGGATGAACAAATGGATTTGAGGCAAGGATTTGATCAAATTCATTCATTCATTGATTCCATCACATGTATTAAGTGCTTAAGATGTGCAAAACACTGTACTAAGCGCTTGGAAACTACAATTCAGTGACAAATAGAGATCACCCCTGCCCACAACGGGCTCCCAGTCTAGAAGGAGGGAGACAAGCATCAAAACAAGTAAACAGGCAGTAAAATGTGGGGAAAGGTTTCCACGATTGCGTCCCTTCTCCCTTGTCACCCTCGGATTTTCTGATTTTCATAACCACCAAGAGTGATCTTAAAAGTCATAGAATGACAGTTATTACCACTAGTAGTATCAACATTACCATTATTGAATTTATGAAGAATTTACTTGCAAAAGACTGCCAAGTGCTGGAGTAAAAACAAACTAATCATATCAGACACGTTTTCTGACCCATAGGGGCTCAGATTGTAAGAGAAAGAGAGAGCACTTATTGAATTCCGATTTTTCAGCGAGACCCAGAGAGGGTTATATAGGTGGATACAGCAGGCCGATGGCAGAACCAGGAAGACATTTCTAATCTCATGACTCCCAACCACATGCTCATTCCACTAAATCATGATATCGCCCAAACAATCACTTGTCAGTCATTTATTAATTCATTCAATCATATTTATTGAGTGCTTACCATGTGCAAAGTACTGTACTAAGCGCTTGGAAAGTACAATTCAGAATAAAGACAGGTAATCCCTGCCCACACCGAGCTTACAGTCACACGCGTCTTATCAGCTTCTGTCCCAGATATTGACAAGTCCACAGACGCTGGATTTCCTCTTTGGACAGTCCTTTATATGGCTACCTCCAAGGTCAGAATCCTGATGAGGAATGGGGTAATCAGCAAAAGGGAACAGACATTTTGTCCCTTAGAGGAGGGAGGAGGAATATCCCCTTTATGACTTTCCCCAGGGCGGCCTTCATGTCCCGGTCCCTCAGGCTGTAGATGAGGGAGTTCAGGGTGGGGGGCACCACGGTGTAGAAGACAGACAAAAAGCAGGACCAGCTTGGAGGGGGAACCTGACGGAACCCTCAGTTAAGCGGAGAAACAAGTCATGACAAAGAGAGTGATGACAACAAGGTGGGGCAGGCAGGTGAAGAAGGCTTTGGCCCGGCCCTCGGAGGCCGGCATCCTCAGCACGGCCTGGAAGATGCGCACATACGAGAGGATGATTAGAATGAAGCAGACGACACCTAAAGCTATCCCACCAGTGACGATGGCGATGTGCTCCTCGGAGCAGGAGATCTTCAGCAGAGGGGGTATGTCACAGAAGAACCGCTGGATGATGTTGGACCCGGAGAAGCTCAGGGAGAAAGTCGAAGCTGAATACAAGACCCCAAACATCACTCAGTGAGCCAGGAGGCGGCCGCCATCTTTCCACAGGCCGTGTTGGTCATGATGTGCTCATCGTGCAGGGGGAGGCAGATGGCGGAGTAGCAGTCGTAGGACATCGCCGTGAGAAGGAGAAACTCTGAACCGACAAAGAGGACCACCAAAAAGACCTGAGCGGCACAGCCCAAGAAGGAGATGGAGTTGAACTTGGTCAAGGAATTGAGGATGGAGTTGTGGACGATCATGGTGATGAGGCAGAGGTCGAGGACGGACAGGTTCCTGAGGACGAAGTACGTGGGGGTGTGGAGGCTCACGTCGAGAATGGTGACGGCGATGATAAGGAGATTCCAGCTCAGGGCCACCAGGTAGATCAGAAAGAACAGCGCGGCGTGGACCAGCTGCAGCTCCCGGACCTCCGAGAATCCCAGCAGGAGGAATCCTGTCACCGTGGAGACGTTGGACATTTTGCGGACACAGCGTTGCCTTTCTGCAATGGATGAGGGAAGAGCCAAAGATATAGTTGATGGGATGAATGAAGGAATTGACAGGACACTTGCTGGTGATTGTCTATGGAGAGAAGACACTTATCGAATTCAAAATGATCTCTGAGTTCAATGTGGAGACACTGAACAATTCTGGGGAATGATGTTGACTCCCTGCACAGGAAGAGGGAGGGAAGACTTCAATTTAGAGAAGTTAATGTTGGGGGTGAAGAAATAGGACTAAATCAATCAATTCTACCTATTGAGTACCTACGGAGGACACGGTATTAATACATATAACCACTGCCCCCAGTGAGCTTCTATTCTATTGTAAGCACCAAGCTACGAACTGTATAGACGTTGGGTGCTATTGGGAAGAACAAAGGCCTAGGAGTCAGAGGACCTGGGTTCTAATCCCACCTCTACTAGTTCTCTGCTGCAAGGTCATGGGAAAGTGACATAATTTCTCAATACCTCAGTTTTCTCAACAGTAAAATGAGGATTCAATACCCGTTTTCCTCCTACTTAGTCTGTGAATCCCTCGTGGGACACGGACTTGTGTATATCAGGTTGCC
The DNA here is from genome assembly GCF_015852505.1 of Tachyglossus aculeatus. Taxonomy (NCBI): domain Eukaryota; kingdom Metazoa; phylum Chordata; class Mammalia; order Monotremata; family Tachyglossidae; genus Tachyglossus; species Tachyglossus aculeatus. The sequence goes on along the minus strand of NW_024045101.1, from coordinate 1,752,384 downwards.
CTGAATCTCCACCAGCACTTAATATTTTGCTTGGCACATAGTAAGCACTTACTTAATATCAAAAGAATTATTTTTGGTTAAGGAGACCGAAACTAAAATGAATATCAGTTAGCAGAGGTCAGAAAACATATATATTGATGACTGTTGTGACATTTCTTTGGTGGTTTTAGAGTCAAACAAGAATTGCTTTTACACATAAATTCATCCATTTAGTGGAGAGATAATGGGTTTGGTACACAGAAGGACCAGGATTCTCATCGTGCCTCCATCCCTTGTCCGATGTATGACCTGGGGACATTCATTTACCTTCTCTGTGCCTCAGTTAACTCATCTGTAAATTGGGGAATATGACTGAAAGCACTATGTGGGGCATGGACTGTGTCCAACCTGATTAGCGTGTATCCACCCCGGTGCTTAGTACAGTACCTGGCATGTAACAAGCACTTAACGATACCATAGGACAAACAGCAAAACTAAAGCCCAAGTATACATCAAACTGATTCCATTTGCTCAATATCTGCATTCACATTTGAACTCACACAAACACAAGAATACCTCATCATTCATCTAGTCCTTTCATAAAGCATCCCTCAGCCTACACCTCTCCTCTCCTCAGCCTAGTCTCGTGGCAAGTTGTTTCTTTTCACAAGGAACAAAAGCTCACAATCCGCTTGAAACCTTTCTGCCCTATGACTGCACTTCACTCCCTTTCCATCGTTAAACACGTATTCTCAGCTCTCAAAGCAACTTTCTCATTTTTATTCACTATCGACTCTCCCATTTCCATCCTAGCCAGGAACTCCCTCTTTTAAAGGCTCAAAATCAGAGAGAACACAGTTCTTTCCAAATTCTAAGCACTGCTAAAATCCCACTCGCTCCTCCAACCAGCTTCCCTGATTTACGTCCCAGCCCTCTAAATCCACTTCACCTAACCTAAGCGCGAATCAACTCATTTCCATCCTCATTTAGTAGAAAAAGCATGGGCCCAGGAGTTCTCTTCTTGACTGTGAGCTCCTTGAGGGGAGCACACATCTCCAAGCTCTGTTCTATTGTACTCTCACAAGCATAGCTTAGTGGGAGTCAGAGGACCTGGGTTCTAATCCTGCCTCTATCCCTTTGCTGCTCTGGGACTTTGGGCAAGTCACTTCATTTCTCTAGGCCTCAGTTTCCTCAGCTGTAAAGCGGCACCCAATGATTGCATATTCATCTTTCCATTATTTCTTTCCTTCTAGAAGGGGAAGGGAATGTGGCTGTTATGGTGTTCTAAAGTAGATAGAACACGGACTTGAGATTCAGAAGGAATGAGAACGACCTGGCTTCTAATTCCGTCTCCGCCTCACATCTCTGTGTGACCATGGGCCAGTGCCAGTGCCAGTGGCTGTTCAAAGCTGGTCACGCACTCTCAGCCCTGCCTGTCATTGACCCTCTGCAAGGGATTCTGGGAATCACTGAAGGCGAAAGTGACTATCCATTGTGCTGACGCTGTGCTGGAGCACTGTAGCCCGGCGGCTAGTTGGCATGGTAGCAAGGTTTGGGGAGGAAGGAGGAGAGGTGTGTGATGGTAGGGGGTTACTGAACTGGAAAACACCTCCCCTCCAGCTAGCACCCGTGCCCCGCTGGGCGCCGCGGCCCTGATCCGAACCCCAACCTCGGCCCCAGACTGGCTCTATCTCTTCCATCCTCATCCTCGTCCCCCCCGCCCCTCCATCCCACTCATCCCAGGACACTTGGCGGAGCAGCGTTGGGCTGGGTGTCGCTGACCTCTGCAGGGCTGGGCTGGTCCCCACTTTCCCCTCAGACTCATGAGTTTGGTCAGCCAGGAAGGAACAGAGAGGAGCCCTCAATCTCTCTCTGCTCTTTCTCAGACCCCGAGAAGCTTTCCAGACGGGACCTTTTTGCTGTAGATAAAGCAGGAGCTGCTTCGGGGGTAATCCCTGGAGGATGGCTCGGGGCCCTGCTGAGGGAACCTCGTGATCTGAACGAGCCAAGTACTCTATGGTCACGTCGTTCCCGAGGCTCCTGGGAGACGAAAGCCCGGTCCCTCCATCATCAGCTATGGTGCCGGCCCCAGGGATCCCATGGGAATAGCGTCATCTGCATCCCAGCGTCCCAACTGTTCCTGTTTTCAATTACCGTCTTTAGCCACTGTGAATGGTTTCACCTTTGTCTAATTCACAACCTGAGACACTCAATCTGTCAGTCGGTCAGCTCACTGTAATTTTTTCTTCTGGTCTTTGGGAAGGGCTTATTATAAATCAGTCACGATACTAAGTGCTGGAGTAGATACAAGCTAATTCATTCATTCATTCATTTAATCATATTCATTCATTCATTCAATCGTATTTATTGAGCACTTACTGTGTGCAGAGCACTGTACTAAGCGCTTGGGAAGTACAAGCTAATCAGATTGGACTGAGCCCATGTCCCCTGTGGGGCTCACATCACAATCCCCATTTTAGAGATGAGGAAACTGAGGCCCAGAGAAGTGAAATCACTTTCCCAAGGTCACACAGCAGACAAGTGGTGGGGCCAGGATTAGAACCCAGGTCCTTCCGTACTCTCTCCCTTCGGCCGCACTGCTTTTCTTGGATTTCTGGGATGAAGATACCCGGTCTCTTTACCTGAGCTTGGCTTAATTGGAGTGGAGGCCAGGAAGCTTCCCTGAGAATCTATGGAAAATCTATGTTGGAACCAGGTGATTCATTTTTCCAGATTGCACTTACCCTCCAGTCGCTCTGAATAATCAAAAACCGGCAGACTAACAGAAAGGTGAACCCTAACACCATTTGCCAGTTCAATAGCAGAGGAGATTTTTTTTTCAAGTTGAATATGATACTCAGCGTGATGGACAGTCGAACAGAAAAGAGGCCACAGAGGGCAACCAGGGCTACCATCCACTTGGCCGCTCTGACTTTGGGCATCGTCCTGGGGGAGCATCCGGGGCCGTGGAGGTGGCAGGGCCGCTCGTGGTTGTCTGTAAAGGATAAACAACAAGTTGAGGCTGGGATTAGAACAAAGGACCTTATGAGTCCCAGGCCCGGGTTCTAATCTGCTGTATGACCTGGGGCAAGTCTCTTAACTTCTCTGGGCCTCGGTTATCTCATCTGTAAAATGGGGATGAAGACTGCGAGCCCCACGAGGGACAACCTGGTTACTTTGCATCTACCGCAGCACTTAAAACAGTGCTTGGCACATAGTAAGCGCTTAACAAATATTATTATTATCGTTATTATTATTACTATTATTATTATTAAAAGATGCTTTTGGCAAGACATGGCAATATCAGAAGAGCAGCGTGCAGGTTTCAGAAATGTCACAGGCCTTACTAAGTGTGGTATTTTTTAAGCTCTTAGTGTTGTGATTGGGTTTGTCTGATCTCCATTTTGTTTTCACATCCCTTCCTCCCATCCCTTTGTACACCCTTCTTCATGGAAGAAGAATGCCTGCCAAAACTTCCCGCCACAAAACCTGCCTAACAAAGGCCTCCCCCACCCTGACCTGCCTGACAAAAGCCATCCCTGTTGTCCACTAGCGGACTTGACATGACTGACTCCATTTTGTGCAGGCTAAGAGAACAACTCCTTTTTGTATTGTCTGCAACAGATGCCTTCAAGGCCATTAAACAAGTAACACTTATCTATGTAAGGTCCTAGGTCAGATGACATCCTGACAAGACAGTGACAACAGAAGATAACAGAATTTACACACCTATTTATACAAGGCCATATGGCAGATAACAACCTTTACAAGGCAGTAAAAACAGAGAATTTACAGCATCCTTTGGTCCTAATTGGATTCCTGAAATTCCTAAATGCTCCCTCCTATGTTGCTGTAACTCAATAAAAGACACAGTGAGAATGGGATCGGGGCTGCTTGATCTGGGTCCCTGGCCCCTTGCAGCCGCGTGCTAATAAAATCCACTTCTAAATTTCTACCTGGGTCTCACTCGCTGATTCTCGGCACAACATTTGGAGGCCCCAGTGAGATGCACGGTGTCCCGTGTCACCGTGGAGACCCAACCTGGGAGGACCTCGGCCTCGGGGGAAGGAGACCATTCTGCTCTGACTTCTAGGGGGGCCGGCCCCTGAGACGTTCCAGGGCCCCGGAACTCAAGGCTGAGAGGTCTAAACTGTCCCCTGATGCCGACTGATCCTCATTTCGGCCTGGTGGATCCTGGGTTCTGTTTTCTGGAGGGAACGAGTGCCGGACGCGGCAGTTAGCGCTTTGCGCCTCGTTTCCCCGGGCACCCCAAGACGTTGGGTCACTGCCCGATTCTGGTTCTGGTTCTGGTTCCGCGGTTGTCTGTGAATCTGTTCTATATGTGGAAGCGTTGCCTTTAGGAAATTCTGTTTTACGATCGTCTGTCTGAAACCTCCTCACTCACAGACTGCCAGGCAGGTTTCCACCTGGATCGGGGACGAATATCTTCAGGGCAACTTCTCCAATGTCTACTGGAAGGATGTGTTCGCCTCCAGGTTGTTGTTTGTTTGTGTCTCTGTGTTGTATGAATGGGAGGTTCAGCCAGCACGCCAGAAACGCCTTTGAACTGTATGCTCAGTCACTTTAAAAAAAGATACCGGGATGGGTATGATTATGGGATTACCCTAAAGAAACAGAAGCTCATTCCATTTTGCATGAATGAGTGGCCCACCTTCGGGGTGGGGTGGCCCCCTCAGGGCAGTTTTGATAAGCAAATTGTAAACAAGTTTTGGAGAATTGTGACTGGGACCCCTGGCCACCCCGATCAGTTCCCCTATATTGACGTTTGGCTGGACCTCATTACCCACCCCCCTCCCTGGTTGAAAAACTGCTCCCTGAAAAGGGGCATCCGAGTTCTTTTTGCCCAACCTAAAAAGGGCCCCCTTCCAGGGACACCCCCCCAAAAAGGTCCTCCAGGAGTCCTAGGAGGATGATCTTCCCCCTCCTTGTAACCCGGGCGCCCTTCGGGACGTCCCGAAGTTTGAGAGCCCGCCCTGGACTCTCAGAGAGAGTCGAGTGGCATAGGCCCCATTAAAGGTACCCAGATTCGAGTATTGGGATGGACCTCCAAAATATGAACGGGGGAGGTTACGTATCGTTGTACGTGTTTCCATAAGCGCTTAGTACCGTGGTCAGTGCACGGTTAAAGTTCTCTAGATACTAGAAAGTGACGGGAGTGTCTGTTTGACTTGAGGAAATGAAGGTGGGAAAAGGAAAAATCTCAGTCAAAACCGAGTGGTGGGAAGTCCCTCCCGGAAATTCCGGAAGGCAGTCCGATGAACTTTCAAAGTATAAGAGAAAAGAGAAGAAATTAATTATAAAAATTATTATTAAATAATTACATATTACTGCCTAACTTGGGCTGGCGCCCACCTCGGAGGGAACGTCTTCTGGCCAAAGTACGGATCCTCTGAGGACTGGGTTTGCCAAGAATTGAACATCTATGTAATTATGAGGGAACCCCGGAATGATGGGGAATTTGTGTATGCCGCAGTCTGGCGGCTGTCGGTGGGTAAATTTGTGCTGAAGGAAATAGATGAGAAGAAAGATAGAGGGGGAAGAAAGAGAAAAACCGGCACACCAAAGTGATGTTGCAGACTCCAAAACAACAGGAAAAGCAAAGAAAGATTATGATATAAATCGTGCAGATGGTGGCAAAGTTGATCATGACTTGTTACACCTGCGGTCGGCAGGGGCATATAAAAAGAGAGTGTCCTCACCAGGAAAAAGAAAAGAGTTCTAGGTACATGAAGGAAAAGGGAAGGTGAAAAAATTGCAGTTGAAGGAAATTGTCTGCTCAGGCATCTACACCCTGCGAAGCAGGTGTCCCATAAGGGGGGAATGAGGGGTGGAGAGATTGCCTCTGAAGGAAATTGTATGTGTATGAAGGTTAGAGTAAGTGTGTGTGAAGGAGAAAGAGAAGGGACAGGAGATAATTTTAGTAATTCCTTCGTGGAGGGGGAAGACTAGGGGGATCAGGAGCCCATAGAACAAGCCCACCCCGAGCCCTTGACAAATTTGAAGGTGGGCAGAGAAAAACAAGATTAACAATGTTATATCTTTGATAGGCACGGGCGCTACCCGATCGTCTCTAACCAGACTGCCGATCGGGGCCAGAATCGAGAAGGAAATCATTAGGATCTCGGGGGTGCAGAGGGAGAACTTCCCGGTCCCTGTTACAGAGACCTTAGAACTAGAATGCCTAGGGTCAAACTTCTCGGAAAAATTCCTAATCATACCCGAAGCCGGGGTAAACTTGTTGGGAGGGCTGTTAACCTCGGCGGGAAAAACCATTAAAAATAAGGAGATTTTGTCTTTACTAGACGCAGTCTGGATGCCGGCCCGGGTGGCCAGCATCCATCGCCCCAGGCACCAGCACGGGGACTCACCCGAGGCCACTGGCAATCAGGCGGCGGATGAGGCTGCCCGAGAGGCGGCAAAGTCCCCTCCCGGCGTTGCCCCCTTATGCCCTGTTTTTGACCCTAATGATACACCGGCCCCTCACTACTCCCCCTCGGATGATTCCTTCGCAAAACAAAAAGGGGGGACTAGAGACGGGTCAGGATGGTGGGGCCTTCCAGAGGGAAGAATCTTTGTCCCTGAGGCAGTAGGGAGAGAATGGATCACGTGGCTACACCAGATCACCCATCTGGGGGCACGAAAGATGGGCTTGTTGTTGAGAGATAGGTACTTTATCCCATACTTGGACAGCCCCTTAGCTAGCATAACCACTCGGTGTGGAACATGTGCACAGGGAAATGCGAAGCAGGGGAAGGCTGCTCCCTCAGGAATCAGATTGCCGGGATTGCAGCCAGGAGAAAACTGGGAGGTAGACTTTACAGAGGTGAAACCCCCCGCGGCAGGCTATCGATACCTCCTGGTATTTGTTGACACTTTTAAGGGTGGGTAGAAGCTTTCCCAGTTAAACACGAAACAGCCATGGTAGTGGTGAAAAAGATTCTAAATGAACTTTTCCCGCGATTTGGTCTCCCACTGGGACTCGGGTCTGAAAATGGTCCAGCATTCATAGCCAAAGTGTCCCAAGGCATAGCCAAAGCTTTAGGAATAGAATGGAAATTACACTGTGCCTATCAACCACAGAGTTCAGGTCAGGTAGAAAGGACCAACCGAACTCTTAAGGAATTCCTTACCAAACTGGTCCTTGAAACTCAGGAAAATTGGGTCATGCTCCTCCCACTGGCCCTACTCCGAAGCCGATGTACCCCCAATAAGTCGGGTCTCGCACCTTTTGAGATTCTGTTTGGTAGACCCCCGCCAATCCTCCCTCTAATCAGGGAGGAACTCAGGGCGGACACTACTAATTCTTCCTTGATTAAGTTCCGGCAGGGTCTCCAGAAAACACAGGGAACACTCCTGAAATCTGTCCGAAACGCCCTGCCAGTTCCCACCTCTGCACCCGCACACGCCTTCCAACCCGGGGACTCGGTCCTGGTCAAGAAAATCACCGCCTCCGGCTTGGAGCCTAAGTGGAAGGGCCCTTACACCGTCATCCTGACCACGCCAACAGCCGTCAAGGTTGACTCCGTTCCTGTCTGGCTCCATCACAGTCGAGTGAAACCTGCTGCGGCCCCGACATGGAAGGTGGAGGCACAGGCTGACCCCTTAAAGCTAAGACTCTCCCGCATTTCCTCCTCCTCGCCTCCCTAATGACCCCCCTCTCCCTCGATGTCATTCAACCCTCATGCCCCAAAACCCAAAAACACCTGGACGATGAAGAAGGGGGATCAGGTACTCTGGACATTCTATGCAGAAGAAGGTACATGGACCCATAACCAAGGTTTGAATGATGGCCGGTATTTCCGGTTGGATTTATGCTCCCTCTTCCCCACCTCGATCGGAGGTGCTTCCCCTTGTAGTAATCCGTTTTCTGAAGTAAGAATGTGCCCGGGGTTCCTTACAGATGGCTGGGATGCCAGTTTCCTGGATAGGTCGTCCCATTTCTGCCCGAAATGCGCCTGTGTGACTGCCATTGTGGTATCCTCGTTCCACGGGGCGGCTTGTGGGGCCAAAGAAGGCCGCGTGGGGACGGATCCGCACTTGACTATCCAAAGGGACCCAACCCCCGTATCCACAACCTTGTTTCTCACCCTTCGCGACCCTGAGAGTAGGTTCTGGAATACTCCCCATTCGTGGGGCATGAGATTAGATGGCAGAAATAGGGCCTGGGTGGACCCTGGGATTATTTTTACCATTGCTAAGCAATCCCCCGCAACGTTCTACTTGCCAATCGGCCCCCTTGGGAAATCAGCTCTGCCCCCAAAATCCTCCCTAGTCCTCGGGCCCCGTCCTCCGCTGTCCCACCCCCTCAGGCACCCGCCGGGGAAATTGTCTCTCCAGAGCCAGGTGAGGGGGGGTCCTCCAGCCAGAAACCCCCTCATCCTTCAGTCATGGGCCTCTTAGAGGCCGTTTAGGGGGTGATCAACTCCACTCGACCGGACCTGGGCCTAAGCTGTTGGCTATGCATGGATGCCCAGCCTCCATACTATGTTGGAGTGGCTATCAATAACCCTGTGTCTACCACCTCCGATTCTGACAACTGTGAATGGGACCAGCCAGGGTTGACTCTTGGGGATGTCCAGGGCTCTAGGGTTTGCTTAATCTCGGATAACACGAACCTCCATGCCTCCCCATACTCGCCTGTCTGCTCCCTCAATGTGATGGTACGGTCCTCCTCCGGTTCTGCTTACTTCCCCGCCCCACCGGGCACCTGGTGGGCGTGTTTGGACGGAATCACTCGATGTGTTTCAGCCCGAGTTTTCCTTGCTCACCCCAGTGGCCCTCTCTGTGTGCTAGTCTCCATCGTCCCCAGAGTGTCCTTGTTGCCTGGCGCTGATGGGTGGGACCACTTTTCCCTGCGGGAGGATTGGTCCCTCTGTCATAAGCGGGCTGCCCCGCTGTTCATCCCCATTCTAGTGGGGTTGGGTTTAGCGGGTTCTGCCGCCCTGGGCACTACCGCACTGGTGCGGGGGGAGGCTAGCTACAGAGAACTCAGCACCCAGGTGGATATTGACCTCACCCACCTTGAGCACTCCATTTCCACTCTGGAGCGACAGATTGACTCCCTAGCGGAGATGGTCCTCCAGAACCGGAGGGGTTTGGACTTATTGTTTCTGAGACAGGGTGGCCTCTGTGCCGCCCTGGGAGAGGCCTGCTGCTTTTATGCGAATAACTCTGGAGTTGTTCAGGAGAGCCTCTCTCGGGTGAGGAAAAATTTAGCAGACAGGCAAAGGGAGCGTGAAGGGGCCGAAACCTGGTACCAGAGTCTTTTCCGGACATCCCCGTGGTTAACCACGCTTGTGTCTGCCCTAGCTGGCCCCTTGTTTCTCCTCGTAGTTGCCCTGCTCGTCGGACCCTGCTTAGTGAATCGCCTCCTAGAATTTGTTAAGTCCCGCATCAAGTCTGTTAAGCTGCTCCTCATTAGGGATCTCCACTATCAATCCCTACAAACTGAGCCCGTTGGCCGGTATGACGATGTCTCCACAAACGTGTCAAGGGTTTGACACTCTGTCCATAAGAAGTGGGGAATGTTGTGATTGGGTTTGTCTGATCTCCATTTTGTTTTCACATCCCTTCCTCCCATCCCTTTGTACACCCTTCTTCATGGAAGAAGAATGCCTGCCAAAACTTCCCGCCACAAAACCTGCCTAAAAAAGGCCTCCCCCACCCTGACCTGCCTGACAAAAGCCATCCCTGTTGTCCACTAGCGGACTTGACATGACTGACTCCATTTTGTGCAGGCTAAGAGAACAACTCCTTTTTGTATTGTCTGCAACAGATGCCTTCAAGGCCATTAAACAAGTAACACTTATCTATGTAAGGTCCTAGGTCAGATGACATCCTGACAAGACAGTGACAACAGAAGATAAAAGAATTTACACACCTATTTATACAAGGCCATATGGCAGATAACAACCTTTACAAGGCAGTACAAACAGAGAATTTACAGCATCCTTTGGTCCTAATTGGATTCCTGAAATTCCTAAATGCTCCCTCCCATGTTGCTGTAACTCGATAAAAGACACAGTGAGAATGGGATCGGGGCTGCTTGATCTGGGTCCCTGGCCCCTTGCAGCCGCGCGCTAATAAAATCCACTTCTAAATTTCTACCTGGGTCTCACTCGCTGATTCTCGGCACAACATTAGTAGGCGTCAGGCACTGTACTAAGTACTGAGTAGAAACAAGCTGGTTGGAAACAGTTCACATCCCACATGGGGCTCACAGTCTTCATCCCCAATTTACAGATGAGGTAAATAGAGGCCCAGAAACGTAAAGCGGCTATCCTAAGGTCACACAGCGTATGGCAGGTGGCATGACATGTGACATGTGGAAGAGCCGGGCTTAGAATCCAGGTCTATCTGAGCCGCATGTGTGGGCTCTAACCATTAGGCGTTGCTGTTCCGTCCCTGTCTGGGGAGGACCCGTGACCTGAAACAAGTAAGTAGCCCAGCTCGCCCGGGGCCGGAGATCTGCAGAGCTTTAATTAGGCTCCCTGGGGCGGACTCAGGACTGTCCCTGTTTGTGAGACTCTCTAAAGGGCCCCCCCACTCCCGGGGCTGTTTGGTGGACAAAACCGGTCCAGTCAGAGAACAGTACTGCACCTGGGGGATTGTCCGCCATGGTTAAAACCCGAGTTATTTTCCGGTCCTCCATCTCAGAGAGCCAGGATTGACGGACCTAAGACCAACCAATTGGCGAGGAAAAGGAGAAATCAGCAGAGACCAGAAGACTCCAAACTACAGCAGGTAAGCAAGGCTAACCATCGTCGATGGTATTTATTGATTGCCTAGTGTGTGCTGTTCTGTACTGTATTAAGCGTTTGGGAGAGTGTAATAGAACAGAGCTGGTAGACACATTCCCTGCCCGCAACGAGCTTACAATCTGAAGGGTGAGAAATAGATGAGTTGGTTATGATATGTATTGTATTGGGTGGTTATTCAAGCAACCTGGCCCAGTGGAAAGAGCCCAGGCCTGGAAGCCGGGAGAAATAGATTCTAATCCCTCCTCCACCACTTGTCTGCTGTGGAAACTTGGACAAGTTGCGTCACTTCACGTCTCTGTGCCTCGGTTCCCTCTTCTGTAAAAGAGGTTTGGGGTTGTTAGGAAGGAATGTGGAAGTTGATAAGGGGTGGCTTGTTAGAAGAGGTGAGATTTTAGGGAGACCGAAGTCTGGTGGATTTCTGAGGGATCGGACTTTTAAATTAAGGACACTGTGAGGCTGGGGATGCAGGAGAGAGGATTAATAGGGAAGTACAATTAGGCAGCTTTCATGGAACAAAGAGAGAGAAGAAAAATGATATGTAATAATAATTGTGGTATTTTATTAAGCGGTTACTGGGTACCAAGAACTACCGTAGATATAGATGGTAAGATCAGACAGACTCCATGCCAGATGGAGCTCAGAGCCCAAAAGGGAGGGAAAACAGGTATTGATCATCATTGTACAGATGAGGAAACTGAGGTACAGAGAACTTGGGTGAGTTGTTCAAGGTCACCCAGCAAGCAAGTGGAAGAGCCAGGATTGGAACCTAAGTTCTCTGACTCCCAGGACCTGACCAACCTAATTGGGTTGGACACTTCAAAAAATGATCTATAAAAGCAGTGGAGCAGGATGAGGACGGAGGCAGTTCATTCAATCGTATTGATTGAGTACTTACCGTGTGCAAAACACTGTACTAAGCGTTTGGGAGAGTACAGTACAACAACAAAAGACACATTCCCTGCCCAAAACAAACTCACAGTCTAGAGGCAATGTGGTGGAGGGCTGATACAATAAGTGTAGTGGCTATATAATGAGAGCTTGGATTAGGGTGGTAACTCTTTGGGCAAGGAGAGATTCTGGGAACTCTTGAAGAGAATGAATAGGCAAGGTTTATCAGGAAATTGTATTTCAATTTCCTCCTTGAATAATAATAACAATAATAATATTAATAATAATAATAATAATGGCATTTATTAAGCGCTTACTATGTGCATTGCACTGTTGTAAGCGCTGGGGAGGTTACAAGGTGATCAGGATGTCCCACGGGGGCTCACAGTCTTAATCCGCATTTTACAGATGAGGTAACTGAGGCACAGAGAAGTGAAGTGACTTCACTTCAAAGTCACACAGCTAAAAATTGGCGGAGCCGGGATTTGAACCCATGATCTCTGACTCCAAAGCCCGGGCTCTTTCCACTGAGCCACGCTGCTTCTCTAAAACGGAATCGACGAGGATGGGATGAGGAGCAGGGAGGACTCCAGTTTTTTGGGACAGAGAGAACCGGTGTCATTTTCAGAGAGGGGAAAGTTAGATATGGGGAAGGCCTTAGAGTGGAAGATGAGTAGATTGGTTTTAAAACAGAAGCAGTGTTGCCTAGTGGAAAGAACCCAGGCCTGGTGTCAGAGGACCTGAGTTCTTATTCCTGCTCTTCCAATTGCTGACTGTGTGACCTTAGGCAAGTCACTTCACTTGTCTCTGCCTTAGTTCTCCTTTTGCCCCTCCTATTTAGACTGTGGGCCCCTTGTGGGCCAAGGACCGTGTCCAGCCCAATGAATTCTTATCTAACCCAACGTTTAGAAGAGCGTCTGACACATAGTAAACGCTTAACAAATATGACTAAAAAATGTCAAGGAGGAAGTAGCTGGATGTTCAAGCGGAGGTATTTGGAGCCAAGAGAGGTGGGATTGGGGAGATAGATGAGGAATTTTACTACCCAGGTCTTTCTCGTGATTTTCTAGGCGGGAACAGAGATGGCCCTGCTGACCGTCAGGTCCCACGACCGCTTCATTGCCATCAGCTGCCCCCGCGCTATGACACCATTATGTACCACAGGGCCTGGGCCTCCATGCTGGTCTCCTCCTGGCTCAGCTGCCGTCTGAACACCTCCCTCTACACCACCAGTTTTCTCTCTGTCCTTCTGTGGCCCCAACGTCGTCCACCAGTTCTTCTGCGACGGCCCCCAGTTGCTGAGGCTTGCCTGCTCCTCTAGTCAAGGCGCCGAAAACCTGAGTTTAGCCACGACCGTCATCTTACTATTTTTCTGCTTCGTGCTCATCGTGGTCTCATATGCGTGCTTCTCATGGTCTCGTACCTTCCGGGCCATGCTGAGGATGCTGGCCGCAGGGGGCCGGGCCAAAGCCTTCTCCACCTACCCTCCCCACCTCTCCATCGTCACCCTTTTCTTCACTTCCGTCTTCTCTGCCTACCTGAAGCCGATATCCGACTCCCCCTCGGCGCTGGACCTGCTGATGTCCGAGTTCTACTTTGTGGTGCCCACCACCCTCAACTCCCTCATCCATACCCTGAGTAACCAGGAATTGAAGGCCGCTATGGAAAACCTTTTACGGCAGAAGCCGTCCCAGGGAACTTTCCTTTAGATTGTCAGTTCCTTGGGAGCAGGCGTGCTGTTGAGGGAAGAAGACTTGGCATAAAAATAATAATAATTAATAATTACGGTATTTGATAAGTGCTTACTGTGTGCCAAGCACTCTACTATGCGCTCGTGTAGGTACAAGGTAATCAGGTTGTCCCACGTGGGGCTCACCGTTTTAATCCCCATTTTACAGATGAGGTCACTGAGGCACAGAGATATTACATGGCTTGCCCAAGCTCACACAGCAGACAAGTGGCGGAGTGGGGACTAGAACCCACGTACTCTGACTCCCAGGCCCGGGCTCCTTCCGCTAAACCACGCTGCTTCTCATGAAATTCATTCATTCAGTCGTATTTATTGAGCACCTACTTTGTACAGAGTACGGTACTAAGTGCTTGGAATATTCAGTTCGGCAACAAATAGATACAATCCCTGCCAAACAACGGGCTCACCTTAACAGATTTCCATGGAGCCTTGATGAACCTTGGGCAAGCCACTTCAATTCTCCGTGCCTCATTTACCTTATTTGTAAAATGTGAATGAAAATGGTGAGCCCCACGTGGGACACGGACTGTGTCCAACCGAACCGTCTATTTATCGCAGCACTTAGTACAATGCCTGATATATAGTAAGTGCTTACAGAAACCATTAAAAAATCTATTGCACATTAAAAGTACCTTTGGCATTCTAAATCATCAGGGCATTATTGAGCAGGGAACAGACGCTGAGATGTCTTCTCTGTTTTCCGGCGGCTTTGTGAGTCCCGACGAGAGGTGGAAATTCCGATTCTGTAGAGAAAAGTGCAGTCTTGCATGTCTGCAGGGTTCAAAGGGAATCAGGAAGGTAGCGGATTTGTTCACCGGCTGGAAAAGCAGAAATCTATCAGTTAATCAATTGTTTTTTATTGAGCGCTTACTGCACTCAACTAAGCACTTGGAAGAGTACAATATGAGAGAATTGATAGACGTTTCCCTTCCCACAAACAAGAGCCTAGTGGAAATAATATATTCATTCATTCATTCAGTCGTATTTATAGAGCGCTTATTATGTGCAGAGCACTGTACTGAGTGCTTGGGAAGTACAAATTGGCAAACATACAGAGACGGTCCCCTACCCAACAACGGGCTCACAGTCTAGAAGGGGGAGACAGACAACTAAACAAAACATATAGACAGCTGTCAAAAACGTCCGAATAAATAGAATTATAGCATATGCACATCATTAACAAAATAAATAGAATAGTAAATATGAACAGGTAAAATAAATAGAATAATAAATCTGTACAAGTATATACAAGTGCTGTGGGGAGGGGAAGGATGTAGGGCGCGGTGGGGGGGATGGGGAGGAGGAAAGGAAAAAGGGGGCTCAGTCTGAGAGTCCGAATAGCCCTGGGAGTCTGAATCAGTCAGTCAGATTTATTGAGTGCTCACGGTGTGCAGAGCACTGTACTAAATGCCTGCGAGAGTCCAATGCAACAGGAAGCAGACACTTTCCCTGTCAGACATGGGTCCTAATTCTGGCTCCACCACTTGTCTGCTGGGTGGTCTTAGGGAAGTCACTTAACTTCTCTGTGCCTCGGTTCCCTCACTTGTAGAACAGGGATTCAATACCTCTTCTCCCTCCCCATTAGACTGAGCTCCCTGCAGGGGGAGAGACACGGTGTTTCACCTGATTACCACACGGTAATCTACCCCAATGCTCAACACAGTGCTTGGCTCGGAGTAAGTGCTTAACAAACACATTTATTATGTTCCCTGAAAACAAAACCCTTGTTGCCCCAGTCTCTCACTTACCGATCTTCATGACCCAGCAGCAGCATAGTGCAGTGGATAGAGCACATGCCCGGGAGTCAGAAGTCTTGGGTTCTAATCCCCGCTCTGCCACATGTCTGCTGTGTGACGTTGGACAACTCACATCACATCTCTCTGCCTCCGTTACCTCAATTCTAAAGTGGAGATTAAGACTGTGAGCCCCACATGGGACAGGGACTGTGTCTAATCCGATTTGCTTGTATCCAGCCCAGCTCTTAGTAAGCGCTTAACAACTACTATCATTATAATTATGACCTATAATCATTAACCTTTTGTTGACCTCTCACATTTCACCTCTTGCCAGTGGGTCACACGTTCTTGGGGGACAGAGGCAGGAATTTGTTTAATTTAATTCATTAGGTGTTTACAATATGTCAAACACTCTTCATAGAGCTTGCATAGATACGAGTCAATTAGGTTGGACACAATCTCTATCCCACATGGGGCTCACAGTCTAAATAGGAGGGAGAACGGGAGAATGAAGCACAGAGAATTGCAGTGAACTTGTCCAAGGTCACACAGCAGACAAATGACGGGAGCTGGGATGAAACCACAGTCCTCTTTCTCCCAGTCTGGGCTCTTTCCACTAGGCCATGCTGCTTATCATGGTAAATGCCTCATGAAAGGCAATGACTATCAAATCCCCATTGACACAATAGTCATTCGTGTCCACAAATTAGGAAAACATTTCTAGCTACTCACAGAATTTATTTCAAAAGAACGCATTGAGTTAGGGCCTGAGATCAAAATTTTAATTGTTTTCAATTTGCAGGCTTAAGAACAGATGGAGGTAAGTGCAAATGAACCTCTATCTCTCCGTCATTGAAATTTTAGTCCATTAATCAAATCACCTGTTAAATAAGGCACGTAAAGTAATGGAACAGGTCCGTCTATGAACAATATTATATTAGCATCATCATTCATAAGACCAATAGTAATGTTTACTATTTACCAGCGCTTAGGACAGTGCTTGACACATAGTAAGTGCTCAACAAATACCATTTAAAAAATTATCCTACACTTACTATGTGCTAAGCTCTGGGGTAGATACAAGGTTATGAAATTGGAAACATTCGCTGGCTCACAAGTGGTTCACCCAAATCTATCGTAACCCCTTTTTACAGATGAAGAAAATGTGGCTCAGTAAGGGAAAATGACTTGCCTAAAGTCACACAGTAGACCAGAGACTTGAACAAGGGTCTCTTGAATCTCATGGCCACTAGGCAACACTTTCAATCAATCAATGAATCAATGGCATTTATTGAGTGCTTACTGTGAGCAGAGCACTGTACTAATTACTCGGGAAAATCCAATGGAACATAATTCCTACTATTATCATCCTACCTTTTCTGCCCTTTCATTGAGTCTCATACCTTAGCGGGTTTTTCCAGGATATTCACCTCGATAGCTACATTTTTAATAATGATAATAATGATGGCATTTGTTAAGCACTTGCTACGTACCAAGCACTGTTGAAACACTGATCATTTTACCAATCATTTACTGATCATTTTACCGCTAAGCATCATTTTACCGAATGATGGCATATAATAACCTCATCCAGGCTTACCTACAGTAATCAATCAATGATCAATGATATTTATTGAGCACTTATCGTGGCCAGAGCACTGTGCTAAGCACTTGGGAAAGTACAGTACAACAAAGATGGTAGACACGTTCCTTGCCCACAACAAGCTAAGAATGTTCAGGGCAAGATAGGCATAAAAATAGACTGCAAGGGGAAATAGTAGAGTAATCAGTTAATCATATTTATTGAGCGCTTACTGTGTGAAGAGTACTAAGAGTACTGTGTGAAGAGTACTAAGAGCTTGGAAGAGTACAATAAAACAGAGAGTACTGAGAGCTTGGGAGAGTACAATAAAACAGAGTTGATAGACCCATTACCTGCCTACACCAAGCTTACAGTCCAAGGGGAGAGACAAACATTAATCTATTCATCAATGGTATTTATTGAATGACTACTATGTGCAAAGCACTGTACTAAGCACTTGGGAGAATGCAATATAACAGACACATTTCCTGCCCAAAAGGAGCCTGCAGTCTAAACGGGGAAGCAGGCTTTAATCATAGCGAAGGTGGGAAAGTTGATTGACACACATGCTGTAGCATAGAGTGTCTCATTAATGGATTCATACTTCTCTGAATGTAATTCAGGATATGAAGTTTAGGATTCCTTGGATGTATGCCCCCAGGGGTATTAGCTTGGCCTATTGGAGGGAACATGGGCCTGGGAGTCAGAGGACCTGGGTTCTAATCCTGTCTTTGCCACTTATACGCAGTGTGACCTTAGGCAACTCACTTAACTTATCTGAGCCTCAGTTCTTAGATACCTGTTATTCTTCCTACTTAGACTGTGAGGCCTCTGAGGGACCTGCTTATCTTGTTCCTAACCCAGCGCTTAGTTCAGTGCTAGGTACGTGGTAAGCACATAACCGATACAATAATTATTCTCACTGTCTGATTACTTCTCACATATCTGTTTTCTTTCAGTGGAGAGTTGTCTGTTTTCCTCCCTTCTCCAGACCTCTAGACCAATTTTATTCAAGATGTTAGCCCCTTTTCTGAACTCTGGTCTTTTCCCAGAATCCTCCTCAGCGCTCCCTTCACGTCCTTGTTCCTTAGGGTTGTAGATGAGCAGGTGAGGGTGGGGTGGACCACGGTGTAGAAGAGGGTGAGGAACTTGTACAAAGTCCCAGAGAAGGAGCTGTGGGCCAGACGTAGACACCAACCGTGATGGACCCGTAGAAGATAGTTACCACCAGAGGTGGGTCCCGCAGGTGCCCAGGGCCTTCCTCCAGACCTGGGGCGACTTGATCCTCAACACGGCCCGGGCGAGGGACCCACAGGAGACCGTGATGATGCTCAAGGTCAGGAGAGTCAGTACCAGAGTGCCCACGAAGAGCTGGATCTCATTGGCCGAACAGACCAGCTTGAGCAGGGCGAGAATCTCAAAGATGAAGTGGGGAAGTCGCTGGTGTCCACAGTGGGGTAGGCGGAAGATGATGTGGCCTGAGTCGCGGCGTCTCCCACCCCGCTCAGCCAGGCTAATCCCACCAGGGCCTGACAGACCCATGGGTGCACGATGGTTGGTGTAGTGAATGGGTCGGCAGACGGTGGAGTGACGGTCCAAGGTCATGACGGCCGGAGAAGGATGCACTCCGCCGACCCCCAGGACCCCCCCCCAGGTAGACCTAGAGCTGGACCACACAACCGACCATGGTGATAGTCTTGGACGGCCACAGGAGGTTCCACAGAAGTGGGGGATGATGCTAGTGGTGAAGCAGAGGTCCTTGAGGGAGAGGTGAGACAGAAGAAGTACATGAGCTTATGGAGACGGAGATCCAGGCGGGGTCACCAAAATGATGGCGGTGTTGCCCCCTCCATGGTAGGAGGTAGACGATCAAGACAACCACGAAGAGGATCTTCTATAACAGGGTCTGAGCAGAGAAACCACCAAGACAAAGTCCTCCCCAGAAGTGTCATTCGGCATCATTCCTCGTCCCTTGTAGGGAAGAGCGAGGGACGCAGGGAGGGAGAAAGGATGAGAGAAAGAGGGAAAGGGGAAGAGAGGAAGAAGGAGAGAAAAAATAAGAGTGGGAGGGAGGCAGGAAGAGAGAGAGGAGGTTGGTAAATGGTAGTGGGAAAGAGGAAAAGGAGTGGGAAAATGAGAGAGAGAGAGAGAGAGAGAGAGAGAGAGAGAGAGAGAGAGAGAGTGAAGGAAAGAGAGGAAGAGAAAAAGTGTGAGAGAGAGTGAGGGAAAGTGGGTCCAAGGGAGAGAAAAAGTGAGAGGCAGGAAACCGAGGGAGTGGGAGAAAAAGGTTAGAGAGAGGAAGACAAAAATAAGAGAGAGTGAAGGGAAAAGCATAAAGCATAATGGCGAGAAAAAGCAAGTGAAAGAGAGAAAGTATGAGAGAGAGCGAGGGAGGAGAAAATCACAAGGAGAGGAAAAAGTGAGAGAAAAGGGGGAAAGAAAGAGGGAAAGAAAAATGGGACAGATGGAGAGGGAGAAAACAGCGTGAAAAGGGCAAGAGAGAAACCAGAGACGGAAGAGAGCAAGGGAATAGAGTGAGAGAAGAAAGAAAAATTAAGAGTGGGAGAAAGAGAGGAGGAGAGGGAGAAAAAAGTGAAAGAATGAG
This sequence comes from Tachyglossus aculeatus, assembly GCF_015852505.1. NCBI lineage: Eukaryota > Metazoa > Chordata > Mammalia > Monotremata > Tachyglossidae > Tachyglossus > Tachyglossus aculeatus. Next base: position 1,733,063 of record NW_024045101.1, on the reverse strand, counting down.
TGGGAGAGAAAAACGAGAGGCAGAAGAGTTGATAGGGAGAAAAAATAAGCAAGAGTACGAAGAGAAAAAATGTGAGCGAGCATGGAGGAAAAGGAGAAGGAAGGAACAAAAGTGTATGGAGGAATGAAAGGGTAGAGAAAAACCGGAGTATGAAAGCTAAAGTTGAAGGAGAACCAGAGAAAAGAGCAAGGCAGTGGTCGTGAGCGAGTAACAATAATAATAATAATAATAATATTAAGGTATTTGGTATGAAGCTTATTAGGTGCCAAGAACTGTTCAAGGAAAAGCGCTGGGGTAGATACAAGGCAAACAGTGTTGTCCCACGTGGGGCTCACATTCCTCATCCCTGTTTTATAGATGAAGTAACTGAGGCAGAGAGAAGTTAAGTGACTTGCCCAAGGTCACCCAGTAGTAACATTGATGAAGCCCCCTGTGCAGATTCAGTGATGTAGTAGGAATGGTATTTGTTTCACTCTTGCTATGTACAAATCACTGTACTAAGGTTTAGGAGTGAAATAGGTTGGGTCCTTGGCCTCCAAGGAGCTCCGATTCTAAGATAATAATAATAATATTAATAATGATAATAGTATTTGTTAAGCACTTAATATGTGCCAAGCGCTGTTCTAAGCACTGGGGTAGATACAAGGTAATCATGTTGTCCCACGTGGGGCTCACAGTCTTAATCCCCATTTTACAGATGAGGTAACTGAGGCACAGAGAAGTGAAGTGACTTGCCCAAAGCCACACAGCTGGCAAGTGGTGGAGCTGGGATTAGAGCCCATGACCTCTGACTCCCAAGCCCGGGCTCTTTCCCACTGAGCCACGCTGCTGTCCTGGGTCTCATTCTGGACACCCCGGCTCCAGAGAAAGGTGGAAGGATGTGGAAAGGGGCCAGAAAAGGGGAGGAAATTAGATATCTCGAAGATACAAGATGCTCTTTGAATATTTACCCTGAGTGGAGAATCTTTCAAGGGTTCTTCTCAGCCCAGAAAGGGAAGGGTTTTCATTCTGCCTCTTTTTGAGCCAGAATAAGAGACAGTAGCTGACCCTGAAGCAGGAGGGATTGAGGGTAGATTCCTGAAGGAATTTCTGGTGGTGGTAACACTGAAAAGAGAGAAGTAGGATATGGACTCTGCATCTCAACAGGTTCTAACAGAAATAGAGAGAAACTCGATTTTCTATTTTTCTAGCGTGTTCCATCTCTGTCCCTCCTTCTCATCCTACTCTGTTCCCTACCACTTTTTCTTGGGACCAGTATGTCTACCAAGTCTGCTATATTGGACTCTCCCAAGCACTTAATACAGTGCTTCCTTCATTGCAAGTGCTCAATAAATGCCACTGATGGATTAGCTCTAGCTCGTTCTCCCATTCGTGCATTAAATCGTATTTATTGAGCGCTGACCGCATGGAGAGCACTATACTAAGCGCTTGGAAAGTACAATTCGGCCACAGGTGGAGAGAATCCATTCCAACAACGAGCTCACAGTTTAGAAGGGGAGAGACAGCCAGCAAAACAAAACAAGTAAACAGCACTTGTTAAGTGCTTACTATATGCCAAGCACTGGGATAGACAAAAGATAATCAGGTCCCACATGAGGCACCCAGTCTAAGTAGGAGGGAGAACATGTATTGAATCCCCATTTTGCAGACGTGGAAACAGAGTCGTAGAGACTTGGAGCGATTTGTCCTAGCATTACACAGCAGACAGCATACAAGTGGCTGAGCCAGGATTAGAACACAAGTCCTTCTGACTTCAAGCCCCCTCTACGTCTCGCCGCTCAGCTCTTCCTTAGCGCCTACCACCCCGCAGCTCTTCCTTGGCGCGTGCCACCCTTCAGCTCCCCGAGGTCGATGGGAAGCTCAGCTCACAGTATTTGTTCTCTTGACTCTCTCCCAGACAACTTCTGGACTCACATTTAGAAGTGGGCCATCTCTGGCTGGGTCAGGGCTCGTAATTGTGGGCTAGTGATGGCCTAGGTTTTCTCCCTGATTTCTTCAGCATCTGGGATAATAATCTGAATAAGCATCTGAATAATCCACACAGGGCAGACTAAACCATAAACTACTCATGAGTAGGGATCCTGCCCTATGTTGCACTGTCTCCTGCGCTGCACAAAGTAGTGCTCAATAAAAAATCTGGATTAGTAGCCCATATACCGAAATTCCATGTTCCTAAATATCGTCGAAGCTACAGGTTGTCCGGGGTGGGGGGAGTGTGGGGGTCTCTTACACCCCTAATCACAGTCCTGGTGCAAAGAAAAGGCAAACAGATTCTCACTCTGGTTCGGAGAAATGATTCCACTGGATGGGCTGAGTAGGACTCAGTGTTGGAGATTCAATCCTCAGTCTCGTGAGTGATGAGGTGAGAAAGAAGCTGAGGTGGAAGGCAGCTGAGCTGGGAGACAGGACAATGGATTATCCCCGCAGCCCCTTTCCCCCAAATCTCTTCAGGAGCGGGGTGGCCGGTGGAAAAGACGGTCAGGAATCGGGCCGACGTCCGAGGAAATTTAATTCCTACCGTCGCCTCTGCTCTACATCGTCTTTACAGGGTCCTAACTGCCCCTTCTGTAGGATCTTGGGGAAGTGAGAAAGGCAATCAGGAGATAGGGAGCGGAATGTCTCTCCAGGTGCCCTTCACATTTGGGGCTTGGGGGAACCAATATTTCTGGAACACGGGATCGCCTAAGCGAGAGAGATGTTGGCACAGATGGTGAGGGCCCCCCTGGGATTCTCCCACCCTCGAGCTGTAACAATTAATCGGGCACAGAGGCAACCAGTGCAGGGACTCCTGGGAGAGAGTCTTGGGTAGAGAGATGCCTTAACTATCAGTTTCCGAGCACTTCAAAGCATTCTCAGATTCATTAATCCCGGTTATGCCACTTCAGCTGTGTGACTTTGGGCAAGTCACATAACTTTCTCCTGTGCCTCAGTTACCTCATCTGAAAAATGGGATTAAGACATGTGAGCCCCACATTGGGACAAACTGATAACTCTTGTATCTACCCCAGCACTTAGGTCAGCGCTTGGCACAAAGTAAGTGCTTATAAATGCCATTATTATGATTTATTATTATATATGATTGAGTGAATGAATGACTAATGGCGTGGACAGCGTGACAAGGGTCTTCTCCTTGATCTTCATCCTTCATTCATCCATTCATTCAATCGTATTTTATTGAGCGCTTACTGTGTGCACAGCACTGTACTAAGGGCATTGGAAAGTACAATTCAGCAATAGTCCCTGCCCACGCATGGCTTATAGTATAGAAGGGGGAAGACAGACATCAAAACAAGTAAACAGACATCAATATAAATAAATAGAATTACATATATATATAAATTACGAGAAGCAGCATGGCTCAGTGGAAAGAGCTCGGGCTCGGGAGTCAGAGGTCATGGGTTCGAATCCCCGGCCCCACGACCTGTATGCTGTGTGACTTTGGGCAAATCTCTGTGCCTCAGTTACCTCACCTAGAAAATTGGGATTAAGACTGTGAGCCCTCATGTGGGACAAGCTGATTACCTTGTATCTACCAGCGCTTGGCACATAGTAAGCGCTTAACAAGTACATAGTAAGCGCTTAACAAAATTACATAGTAAGCGCTTAACAAATACCAAAATTAAACAATTTATTGTTATTATTAATCTGCTTCTTTTTGCTGGACCTCCATCGTTTATGATCGTTCCCCCCCACTGCTCCTGCCAGATCTCCAATTATTATGACTTCAGGCCATAATTAATAATAATAGTTCCTTCTTGGCTCTTGTTTCGTCTAGCATTTGCGAGAACTGTGCTGGATGCGTGGAGTTCTGGATGCATTGCTAAAAGTTAGAGTCTCTCATTTCCATTTATGACTTTAGTTTCTGCTGAAACAAAGGCCAGTCTGTTTACAGACACACCCTTGGCTACTTCTGATTCTTTCTCCTGCTTCTTGTTGTTGTTGTTACTAAGCACTTAGTATGGGCCAGACAATGTACTAAGGGCTGGTGTCGATGGAAATAATCAGGTTGGATGCAGCCCCTATCCCACGTTGGGTTCACAGTCTTAATCTACATTTTTCAGATGAGGTAACTGAGGCCTGGAGAAGTGAAGTTACTTGCCCTAAATCACACAGCGGGCAAGCAGTGGAGCCGGGATTAGAGCTCAGGGCCTTCTGACACCATGCCCTGTGCACTTTCCACACTTCACACTGCTACTCAACCGTCTATGCTTTGCTCTAGAATTACTGGTCTGGGTGGTTTAGTTCAGGGGTTCCTGCTTACATAATTTGTGAGCTCGATTGTGGCAGGGAACGTTTCTACAACAGGGTTGTATTGTCCCAAGTGCTTAGTACAGTGCTCTGCACAATAAGTGCTCCCTAATTAGCACTGATACTGTTAAATGGAGTTTGTCTCGGGATTCTACTAGTGAACTGGGAGTGATTACCATGTGGGACAGGGACTGTGTCCAACCTGATGAGTTTGTATCTACTCCGCTGCTTAGTTCAGTGCCTGGCACATAGTAAGTGCTCAATAGCTACCATTGAAAAAATTTGATAGGTTGAATTGAGTGACTGATTGCCCTGAGCCTTCCCTAGAAGAAGAGAAGGAGAAGCAGCATAGTGTAGTGGAAATAGCCCGGGCCTGGGAGTCAGACGTCGTGGGCTCTAATCCCGGCTCCGCCATTTATCAGCTGTGTGACTTTGGGCAAGTCACTTTAATTTCTCTGGACTTCAGTTCCCTCATTCTTTAAAATGGGGACTAAGACTGTGAGTCCCACGTGGACCAACCTGATGACGCTTGTATCTACCCCAGCGCTTAGAACAGAGGCTAGGCACAATATATGCGCTTAACAAATACCAACCATATTATTATTAAGATGGTGACATGTTTCCTACAGGATTGGTCCCACAAGGTACCCCGTCCCCAGGATGAACTTCATGTGTCCCTGTTTCTCAGAGCCATCCTCTCACTCCGAGCACCCTCTCAGGGCGGAGTCACATCCCCGTTCCTCAGGCTGTAGATCGGGGATTCAGGGCGGGGGGGCACCACCGTGTAGAACAACGGACACTAGCAGGGTCCAGCGTGGAGGAGGAGTCTGAGGGCGGTTGGAGGTGGGCGACACTTCCCGTGGGAGATGAATAAGATCACCACGGCATAGTGGGGGCAGGCTGGTGTAGAACGTTTTGGTCCGGCCCTCGGCGGCCGTGCATCCTCAGCATGGCCTGTAAGATGGCACGTACGAGGACAATGATGGAGACGAGACATGAGATGTGACCGTGACTCCAATCTCCTGGAGGCTCCCACTGGGGGCCTGAAGTTCCATCATTTGGGGGAGTGTCACAGAAGAAATTGTGGATCACGTTCGACCTCGCCGAAGCCGACGGAGAAGGTGGCGGCCGCGTGCGTGGCGGGACTCACGGAACCACCCAGCCCTGGCGGCGGCCATCTTCCCACAGGCCCCTCGGACCATGATGACCTCGTAGCGCAGGGAGAGGAAGATGGCGGTGTAGCGGTTGTAGGACATCGCCGTAAGCAGGGCCACTTCGACACCCGAAAGGGTGATTACTAAGAAGATTTGAGAGATGCAACCCGGGACAGAGATTTATCTGCATTCTGTCAGGGAGTTGTGGATGGATTTAGGGACGGTGACGGAGATGTAGCAGAGGTCGAGGGCGGACAGGTTCCTGAGGAGGAAGTACATGGGGGTGTGGAGCCAAGCTAGCTCTCTTCCTCCCTTCAAGGCCTTCCTGAGAGCTCAGCTCCTCCAGGAGGCCTTCCCAGACTAAGTCCCCACTTTCCTCCCCCCTCCTCCCCCTCCCCGTCCCCTCCGCCTTATCTCCTTCCCCTCCCCACAGCACCTGTATATATGTATACATATTATGTATACATATGTATGTTTGTACATATTTATTACTCTATTTATTTATTTATTTTATTTGTACATATTTATTCTATTTATTTTATTTTGTTAATATGTTTTAATTTGTTCTCTGTCTCCCCCTTCTAGACTGTGAGCCCACTGTTGGGCAGGGACCGTCTCTATATGTTGCCAACTTGTACTTTCCAAGCGCTTAGTACAGTGCTCTGCACACAGTAAGCTCTCAATAAATACGATTGACTGAATGAATGAATGGAGGCACCGGTCGAGGGCCGTGACGACGACATTGAGGAGATTCCCCGTCAGGGCTGCCAGGTAGACCAGGAGGAAATCTGGTCCGTCACTGCCGTGGCGTTGGCCATTTCCTTCCCAGAGATAAGATGTCCTAGCTGTGTAGGGGAAGACGGCTTTTAACCATTACAAATGTGTCAAATCATCCCATAGTATGCTCTTTGTAAATACTTTTACTACTATTCCTACTTTCTTCTGGTGGGCAAGATCATGGTGACATATTTTATTCTCCCAAGTGCATATTACACTTCTAGTGATTGATGGCTGGATTAATCAATGGGTGCTTCCTCTTCTAGACTATAAACTCCTTGTGGACAAAGGACGATGTCAGCCAACTCTGTTGTACTATACTCTCCCTAGTGCCTAGAACAGTGCTCTGCACGTAGTAAGGGCTCAATAAATACGATTAATTGATAGCGCTCAATAAATACAATTGATTGATCGATTGATTGATGACACACAGCAGGTTTGAGGTTACCCATTTTCTATTAGACTGTAAATACCATAATAATAATATGGTCGATTCACCAGATTTGAATACTACTTGTGGCATTTGTTGAGCGAATACTGGAATGGATTAAGTCCAATCGTGGCTCCACGAAACAGCTCGGGCTTGGGAGTCAGAGATCGTGGGTTCTAATCCCGGTTCTGCCACTTCTCAGCTGTGTGACTTTGGGCAAGTCACTTAACTTCTCTGTGCCTCAGTTTCCTTCATTCTGTAAAATGGGGATTAAGACTGAGAGCCCCACGTGGGACAACCTGATTACCTTGATATCCACACCAGTGCTTAGAACAGCGCTGGGCACATAGTAAGTGCTTAACGAATACATTATTATTATTATTATTATTATCAGATCAGATGCAGTTCCTGTCCCACATGGGGCTCATAGTCTAAGAGAAAGGAAAACAGACATTTTAATGCCCATTTTATAGATGAGGAAACTGAGTCATAGAGAATTTAAGTGATTTGTCTAAGATCACACAGCAGGGAAGTGACTCCCAGTCCTCTGACTCCCAGCTCTCTGCTCTATCTACTAGTATACACCCTTTATCCCCAAATCAATATCGATCAACCAGTGGTATTTATTGATCGCTCACTGTGTGCTATACAAGCACTTGGGAGAGTACAACAGAATTGATAGACACATTCCCTGACCTCACTGAGCTTGTCTTCCCTCCTACATAAACTGTCAGCCCTATGTGGGACCAGAACTGCATCCAAACAGATTCACTTGTATCTACGAGAAGATACAAAAGCCAAGAGAAGCAGCTTGGCTCAGTGGGAAGAGCCCGGGTTCCGGGGTCAGTGGTCACGGGTTCAAATCCTGGCTCCATCAACTGTCAGCGTGACTTTGGGCAAGTCACTGAACTTTTTTGTGCCTCAGATACCTCATTTGTTAAATGGGGATTGACCGTGAGCCCTCCTTGAGACAACCTGATTACCTTGTAGCCTCCCAAGCGCTTAGAACCGTGCTTTGCACATAGTAAGCACTTACTTAATGCCATCATTATGACTATTATTATTACCCCAGTGCTTGGAACAGTGCTTGACACATGGGGAGTGCTTAATAAGTAATAAATAAATATAAATAAATAAATAGACAATCATGCAGTCTTGAGATGCATAGAGACTCTCTGGATCCTTTCAGGAAAAGTGTATTTTTTATGGAATACGTTTAGCACTTACTATGTGCCAGGCGCTATACTAAGCGCTGGGGTAGATTCAAGCTAATCAAGTTGGACACAGTCCCTATCCCACATGGGGCTCACAGTCTTAATCTCCATTTTACAGTTGAGGTCACTGAGGCACAGAGAAGCCAAATGACTTGTCCAAGGCAGACAGCAGACAAGCATCAAAGACGGGATTAAAACCCAGGTCCTTCTGGCTCCCAGGCCCGGGCTCTTTCCAATAGAAATGTCAATGTCCACATGGATATACCTGGTGATTCCTCTGCCGCCCGCCTTCTATCTCTCCTTCACGCTGCCAACCTCCTGCTCCACCCCACCTCACCCACTCACTAACTCGGTCACACCCTCGACCTCATCATCTCCTACCGCTGCACAATCTCCACCCTCACCAACTCTGAAATCCCTCTCTCTGATCATAACAGTCTCACCTGCCTCCTCACTCACACTCCTCTCTCCTGTTAATCTATATTACTATCTCACAGAGACATCTGCTCTCTCGACCCTATCCATCTTTTTGAGCGTCTCACACCCCACCTCGCCTCCCTTTCCTCTCTACCCAATCTTGATGATCATATTACTGCTCTCAACTCTACCCTCTCTACTCAGCTCGACTCGCTCTCCCCCCTTTCTCTTCGCCGCTCTCGTACCACTAACCCACAGCCCTGGATCACTGCCACTGAGCGCCTCCTTCGCTCTCATGCTCGAGCTGCTGAACGCTGCTGGCATAAGACTAAACACCAACCCAGCCTTGTTAACTTCAAGTTTATCCTTTCCTGCCTTAACTCTGCCCTTTCCTCTACCAGACAAAACTATTTCTCCTCCCTCATTGACATCCATGTCCATCATCCCCGTCAGGTGTTCTGTACAATTAACTCCCTTCTCAGACCTGTTCCTCCCCCTCCTCCTTCCCTCACCCTCAATGATCTGGCCTCATACTTCATTAGTAAAATCAACTCCATCAGATCTGAGCTATACAAAGTCACTCCTCCCCCTTCTCCAACCCCCGGCCCTCAACCCTCTCCGCTACTGTCCCATCCTTCCCAGCTGTATCCTCAGATGAGATCTCCTCCTCCTCTCAAGTGCTACTCCGCCACCTGTGCTTCTGACATTCTGACCCCATTCTCTCTCATCTTATGAAATCTCTCGCTCCGTCCCTCCTCCCCTCCTTAACTTCCATCTTCAACCTCTCACTTTCCACTGGTTCTTTCCCCTCATGCCCACGTCTCCCCCATCCTAAATAAACCCTCTCTTGACCCCACCTCCCCTTCTAGTTATCACCCTATTTCCCTCCTACCATTCCTTCCAAACGTCTTGAACGTGTCGTCTACACCCGCTGCCTCGAATTCCTCAACGCCAACTCTCTCCTTGACCCCTCCAATCTGGCTTCCGTCCCTACACTCCACCGAAACTGCTCTCTCATAGGTCACCAATGACCTCCTTCTTGCCAAATCCAACGGCCCCTACTTTATCCTAATCCTCCTCGACCTCTCAGCTGCCTTCGACACTGTGGACCACATCATTTTCTTCAACACGCTATCCAAAATTGGCTTCCCAGACTCTGTCCTCTCCTGGTTCTCCTCTTATCTATCCGGCCATTCATTCTCAGTCTCTTTTGTGGGCTCCTCTTCCCCCTCCCATCCCCTTACTGTAGGGGTTCCTCAAGGGTCAGTTCTTGGTCCCCTTCTGTTCTCTATCTACACTCACTCCCTTGATGAACTCATTCGCTCCCACGTCTTCAACTATCATCGCTACGCTGATGATATCCAAATCTACATCCCTGCCCCTGCTCTCTCTCTCTCCCTTCATGCTCGTGTCTCCTCCTGCCTCCAAGAAATCTCCATCTGGATGTCTGCCCGCCATCTAAAACTCAATATGACCAGGACTGAACTCGTTATCTTCCCTACCAAACCCTGCCCTCTCCTTGACTTTCCCATCATTGTTGACGGCACTACCATCCTTCTCGTCTCACAAGCCCGCAACGTTGGTGTCACCCTCAACTCCGCTCTCCCGTTCACCCCTCACATCCAATCCGTCACCGAAACCTACCGGTCTCACCTCTGCAACATCGCCAAGATCCATCCTTTCCTCAGAACGGAGAGGTTTTTTATGATGATGATGGTATTTGTTAAGCGCTTACTATGTGCCAAGCACTGTTCTAAGCATTGGAAGTGATGGAGCCAGGATAAGAACTCACGACCTCTGATTACCAGGCCCGGGGTCTAGCCACTAGACCACGCTGTTTCTATATGTTACGATATCATTATCATCATTACTATATTATTATTCAGCGCTTAGAACAGTGCTTGGCACAAAGTAAGCGTTTAACAAATACCACTATCATCATCATGCCTTCCCTCACCCTGACTTTCCCGTCAATGTAGATGGCATTATCCTTCCCATCTCACAAGCCAGTAAACTTGGTGTTGTCTTTGATTCTGCTCTCTCTTTCACCCCACATATCCAAACTGTCACCAAAACCGGCCGGTCTGACCTCCACAATGTTGCCAAGAACCGCCCTTTCCTCCCCATCCAAACCACTACCTTGCTGGTCCAATCTCTCATCCTATCCCGACTGGATTACTGCATCAGCCTTCTTTCTGATCCCATCCTCCCGTCTCTCCCCACTTCAGTCTATACTTCACGTTTTTGCCTGGATCATCTTTGTGCAGAAACGCTCCGGGCATGTTACCCCCCCCCTTCTCCAGTGGCTGCCTGAGAATCAAGCAAAAACTCCTCACTCTCGGCTTCAGGGCTCTCTATCACCTCGCCCCCTCCTTCTCTCCTTCTACAACCCAGCCCGCCCCTTCCGCTCTTCTGCCGCTAGCCTCCTCGCTGCCTCCTCCTCGCTCATTCTCGCTTGTCCCGCCATCGACCCCCGGCCCACGTCCTTCCCCTAGTCTGGAATGCCCTCCTCCCACACATCCGCCAAGCTAGCTCCCTTCAAAGCCCTACTGATAGCTCACCTCCTCCAAGAGACCTTCCCAAACTGAGCCCCCCTTTCCTCTCCTCCTCCCCATCCCCCGCCTTACTTCCTTCCCCTCCCACAGCACCTGTATATATATTTGTTCAGATTTATTACTCTATTTAACTTGCACATATTTACTATCCTATTTATTTTGTTAATGATGTGCTTTAATTCTATTTGTTCTGACGATTTTGACACCTAGCTACATGTTTTGTTTTGTTCTCTGTCTCCCCCTTCTAGACTGGGAGCCCGTTGCTCGGTAGGGACCGTCTCTATATGTTGCCGACCTGTACATCCCAAGCGCTAAGTACAGTGCTCTGCACACAGTAAGCGCTCAATAAATACGATTGAATGAATGAATGAATGAATCATCATCATCATTATTTTGGTATAATTTTACTATTACTCTAAATACTGTTCTATTCTACTGCTCTACATTCTGGGCTGTTCCACTGTTCTATTACTACTCTTCTAAGAGGTGGAGTAGATTACAAGTTCATTAGGTTGGGTACAGTCTCTGTCCTGCATGCGGCTCACAGTCTAAGTAAGGGAGAGAAGAGGGGAACTGAGTCACAGAGAAGTTAAGTGATTCGTCCAAGGTCACACAGCAAGCAGTTGGTAGATCCAGGACTAGAACCCAGCTCCTCTGACTTCCAGGCCCATGGTCTTTCCACTAGGGCATGTTGCTTCTCCCAGGCCTGGTAGTTAGGGGGTCCCTTGGAGGCTGCAGAGACCCTGCCCTAAGAAGCTCTGCAGCAGCTGGGCTTCAAGGCTCTCCATCGCCTTTCCCCCTCCTACCTCACCACTCTTCTCTCGTTCTCTAGCCCAGCCCACACCTTCTGCTCTTCTGCAGCCGCTCACCTCTTCACTGGGCCTCGTTCTCGCCTCTCCCGCCATCGACCCCCAGCCCACATCCTTCCCCTGGCCTGGAATGCCCTCCTTCTACACAGCCGCCAAACTAGATCTCTTTCTCCATTCAAAGCCCTACTGAGAGCTCACCTCCTTCAGGAGGCCTTCCCAGACTGAGCCCCCCTTTTCCTCTGCTCTTCCTCCCCTCCCCATCGGCCCACCTCCCTCCCTCTGTTCTACCCCCTTCCTCAATAAATAAAACTGAATGAATGAATGAGGTCTTAACCTGCCCTCCATCCTGCCGTGGCCTGTGATATGGGGCCTTGTACCATATTTATTTATATTAATGTCTCTCTCCCCCTCTAGACTGTAAGCTCATTGAGGGCAGGGAACATGTCTGCTAATTCTGTTAAATTGTACTCTCCCAAGCATTTAGTACAGTGCTCTGCAAATAGCCAATAAATACCATTGATAGATTGACTGAGTGATTGGGAGGAGCATCATGGCTTAGTGGAAAGAGCGTGGGCTTGGGAGTCAGATGCCATGGGTTCTAATCCCGCCTCTGCCACTTACTAAATGTGTGACTTGGGGCAAGTAACAACTTCTCCGTGCCTCAGTGACCTCATCTGTAAAATGGGGATTGACTGTTAGCCCCATGTGGGACTACCTGATTACCTTGTATCTACCCCAGCGCTTAGAACAGGGCTTTGCACATAATACGTGCTTAACAAATACCATCATTATTAATATTATCATTATTATGAAAACTGCAGGAGCTTGGGTTCAGCTGTAGTTGCAGCATTCCTCGTTTAGGAGAAAAATTAAAGTTTCTGGGATTTTTCTCAAATATTCTCTTTCCAGGGCAGCATGTCCCAATACTCAAACCATCAGTCATTTGTAGACGTCTTTCATCTGTAGGCGTCACGCCCTGGGTAGAGGGGAGAAGAGGAAAAAATGAAAAGGAGGAAAGAGTAGAATTTAATCCTCATTTTACAGTGGAGGTTACTGGGGTCCAGAGAAATGAAGTGACTTCCCAAGGTGACACAACAGACACATGGCAGAACCGGGATTAAAGTCCAGGTCTTCTGACTCCCAGGCCCGTGTTCTAGTAACTAGACCACACTGCTTGGATAACTTAATATTTTCACCTCCATCCATCCCACAGGACCCTATTTCCTATTTCCCGACAACAAATAAATGTTCATCCACACGGCGGTGAGGGAATTCCTCCTTCTGGGATTCTCGGAGCTCCGGGAGCTGCAGCTGGTCCAAGCCGCACTGTTCCACTTGGTCTACCTGGTGGCCCTTATGGAGAATCTCCTCATCGTCGTCGTCACCACCCTCGGCCGGTACCTCCACACTCCTATGTACTTCTTCTTCAGGAATCTGTCCATCCTCGACCTCTGCTACATCTCCTTCACCATCCCCAAATCCATCCACAACTCCCTGACCGACCGTAGAACCATTTTCTTCCTGGGCTGTGCCACCCAGTTCTTCTCGGTGGTCCTGTTTGCCGCTTCAGAGGTGTCCCACTTCACAGCGATGTCCTACGACCGCTAAGCCGCCATCTGCCTCCTCCTGCGCTACTAGGACATCGTGGACCTAGGGGCCTGTGGGAAGATGGTCGCCGCCTCATGGCTCAACGGGGGGCTGAACGGAGACATCCACAGCGCCGTAACTTTCTCCCTCCTCTTCTGAGACACCAACGCCATCTGTCAGTTCTTCTGTGACATCCATTTCCTTCTCAGGCTCTCCTGTTCCAGATGCTACAGTGATGAGATCACCGTTCTGGGCCTCAGCGTGTTTCTGTGCCACAGTTATTTCGTCTGCATCGTCGTCTACCCTTCTCCACCTGCCTGCCTCACCTCGTCGTCGTCATTTTGTTTCCCTCTACCTCCTTCTTTGCCCATCTCAAGCCTCCCTCAGACTCCCCCTCGACGCTGGACCTGCTGTTGTCCGTGTTCTAAGCCATGGTGCCCCCAGCCCTGAACCCCCTCATCTATATCCTGAGGAACCGGGACATGAAGGCCTCCCTAGGGAGGTTCCTGAGGTGGACATTTTTCACGTAGAATGGAATGCCTCTAGTCTGTTCAAAAGTGGAAGATCAGCATTGACTCTATCCACCAATCAATCAGCGGTATTTATTAAGTGTTAACTGTATTCAGAGCACTCTACTAAGCGTAGATCCATTGGAGGACACAGATATGTGCAATCCGAAGATTTTGGCACTTTGATATTCTATTAATCGCATTTATTGAGTGGTTTCATTTTTTAAATGATATTTGTTAAGCTGTTATTATGTGCCAGGCTCTGCTCTAAGCACTAGGGTAAATTAAGCTCGCGGTCTTATTCCCCATTTGACAGATGAGGTAGCTGAGGCATGGAGAAGTTAAGTGGCTTGCCCAAAATCTCACAGCAGACAAATAGCATAGCCGGAATTAGAACCCTTGTCATATTCACTGAGTGCCAAGCACTGCACTCAAAAACAAAAATACCCGCCCACTAGATTAGGATAGATAGGGGTAGACAGGGAACATATGTATCACCTCTATTGTAATGTCCTCTCCTAAGTGCTTAGTAAAGTGCTCTGCACACAGTAAGCACTTAGTAAATAACATTGATTGATTCAAGTTGTACAATTTGTGCCTCGATCTTGTCTATCTCACCGCCAACCCCTCGTCCCTATTCATTCAATCGTATTTATGAGCACTTACTGTCTGCAGAGCACTGCATGAGAAGCAGCGTGGCTCAGTGGAAAGAGCTTGGGCCTGGTAGTCCGAGGTCATGGGTTCTAATTCCGGCTCCATCACTAATCAGCTTTGTGACTTTGGGCCAGTCACTTAACTTCTCTGTGTCTCAGTTCCCGCGTCTGTAAAATGGGGACGAAGACTGTGAGACTACGTTGGACAACCTGCTATCCTTGTATATACCCCAGTGCTTAGAACAGTGCTCAGCACATGGCAAGCGCTTACCAAATACAGTCATCATTATACTAAGCGTGGCTCAGTGGAAAGAGCCCGGGCTTGGGAGTCAGAGGTCATGGGTTCTAATCCCGTCTCCGCCACCTATATGCTGGGTGACCTTGGACAAATCGCTTAACTTCTCTGAGCCTCAGTTACCTCATCTTTAAAATGGGGATTAAGACTGTGGGTCACACGTGGGCCTCTGGCCTAGAACACCTTCCCCCTTCAAATCCAACAGTCTATCAACCTCCCCACCTTCAAAGCCTTATTAAAATCCCATCTCCTCCAAGAGGCCTTCCCTGACTAAGCCCCCATTTCTCCTGCTCCTTCTACCCTCTTTAACATCTATGCACTTGGATCTGTGACCTTTAGACATTTGATATTCCTTTACTCTGTGTTGAGCACTGGACTAAAACCCAGTGTACACACTTCACTCCTCTAACGCCAACCTGCTCATTGGACCTCAACCTCGTCTATCGCGCCTACGACCTCTTGTTCACATGCTGCCTCTGGCCTTGAACACCCTCCCTCCTCAAATCCAACGGACAGCTGCCCCCTTCAAAGCCTTACTGAAGGAACATTTCCTCAAAGAGATCTTCCCTGACAAAGCCCTCATTTCCTCTTCTCCCTCTCCCTTTTGCCTTGCCTTGATTTGCTCCCTTAATTCACCTCTCCCTCAGCCCCACAGCTCTTATGTCCATATCTGGGATTCATTTATTTATGTCAATGTCTGTCTCCCCCTCTAGGCTGTAAGTTTGTTGTGGGTAGTGAATGTGCGTGTTATTCACAGGAGAGGAAGTATGGTGTAGTGGATAGAACACAGGCCTGGGAGCTTGAAGGTCATGGGTTCTAATCCCGACACTGCCAATTGTCTGCTGTGTGACCTTGAACAAGTCCCTTATCTTCTCTGTGCCTACGTTACCTCATCTGTAAAATGGGGATTGAGACTGTGAGCCCCATGTCGGATAAGGGATTGCCAATTTGCTTGTATCCACTACAGTGTCTAGAACATAGTAAGCGCTTAACAAATACTAGAATTATTACTATTATTATATTGAACTCTCCCATGGTCTGCATACTGTAAGCGTTCAATAAATATGATTGACTGAATGACCAAATGCTTGGGAGAGTACCGTTGAAGAAACTGAGGTACGAAGAGGCTAATTAACTTGTCCAAGGTTATAGCGGGCAAGAAGTCAAATTAGGCTTCCCAATCCAGGGCGCTTTCCAGTAGACTGTCCTGCTGAGACCCTCATTTCCCACCCCATAAGTTACAGAGTCCAGAGAGGCTAATCAGAGCTTTCAACGTCCCCCTCGTCCCCCTATACCAACTCTCCTGAGGTCTGCGAGGCTACGGGGACTACCCAAGGTAGTCACCTTGGGAAAGTCACTTCACTTTTCGGAGCCTCAGTTTCTTCATTTTTAAATGGAGATTAAAATGTGACCCACCATGTGGGACATGGACTTTGTCCAACCTGATCAGTTTGTATGTACCCCAGCACTTAGTACAGTGCTTGGCACATAGTGAGTGCTTGACAAAGACCGTAAAATAAAAAAAAGGACAGCACAATCACTGTCACAACCGTTTCAACCTCCTCAAGCATCTCAACACTCTGGGGAGTTTGGACTCGGTGGAGATCTGAGAGCTGATGTCAACCCTTCCATTCCCCGGTTTCTAATGCCACACAGGTGTGCATTCTGGGCTCACTCCGGGGATGCCAACCGCCTTGTCCCTGAAGGCTTCTGGGTAATAAAGTCCAAAGACTCCCCCCGTGCCTAGAGGCCCCCAAACAACCAGACACACCTACGGATGTCCTTCTTTGACCAGCCACCTGTTCAAATGCAGGCCGGAGCCTTGAAGAATTTACCCAACAGAAACATGTGAGCAATAATTTTATTTATTATAGCTGAAATTCTATTTATTATAGCTATAATGATATTTATTCTGACGGTTTTGACACTTGTCTACTTGTTTAGTTCTGTTGTGTGTCTCCCCCTTCTAGACTGTGAGCCCGTTGTTGGGTAGGGACTGTCTCTATGTGTTGCCGACTTGTACTTCCCAAGTGCTTAGCCCAGTGCTCTGCACACAGTAAGTGCTCAATAGATACTATGAATGAATGAATGAAAGGTGAGTCCAGCAAACTGCACCTCCTACCTATCATTGATCATTTGATTGCTTTATTGAGCTTTTAATGTGTGCAAAGCACTCTATTAAGCGTTTGGGAGAGTAATAATACTACTACTAACATTAATATAACAATTATATAATAATTATATAATTATGATGATAACAGAGTAATAATAATAATTATGGTATTTGGTAAGTGCTTACTATGTACCAAGAACTGTTCTACAATATAACAGAGTTGGTAGATGTGTTTTCCGCCATAATATGCTTATAGTCTAGAGGTGGAGACAGACATAAACATAAAAAAGTAAATTCTGGATGTAATTCATGATTTGTAATTTAGTATATAATAGAATACAATATAATGTACTATTATCTAATAAATCTGTGGATATAATACACTGAGATTTGCGCCCTTTATTTGTCCCTCCCTCAGCCCCTCAGCATTTATTTGCATAGATGTAATTTGTATGTTTATACTAATGACTGTCTCCTCCTTTGGACTCTAGCTAAACTCCTTGCGGGTAGGGAATATGTCCCACAAACTCTGTTTCACTGTACTCTCCTCAAGCGCTTAGTACAGTGCTCTGCATACAGTAAGAACTCAAACATGATTGACTGATTGATCGGAATGTACATAGGTGCCAACTCAATGGCACTTAATAATAATGATAATAATTCCACCACTAGATTGTAAGATTCTTTAGGGAAGGGATCATGTCAACTTGTTCTATCGAGCTCTTACAAGGGCTTAGTTCAGTTCTCTGCACACAGTAAGCACTCAAATATCAATGACTGATGTTTCACTCTCTTTTATTAATGATGTGTATATAGCTATAATTCTATTTATTCTGCTGGTATTGACACCTGTCTACTTGTTTTGTTGTGTTTGTTTGTCTGTATCCCCCTCCGAGACTGTGAGCCCGTTGTTGGGTAGGGGCTGTCTCTATGTGTTGCCGATTTGTTCTTCCCAAGCGCTTAGTACAGTGCTCTGCACACAGTAAGCGCTCAATAAATAAAATTACATGAATGAATGAATGATGGGCCATGCTAAGTGCCTATTTACTAGGCTTCTTTTCCCAGGATGTTGGGGGACAAGTGCGGAGATCCACACCCCGCCAAACCCTAGAGTAATTTTATTCCTTTATCATGTACTTAAAGATGTAGCAGCCTAGGTTTTCAGCACTAGCATTGAAATTAAAAATTCGAGACACGTATCGGGAAACCAGCCAATCCGGTCTGAGACAGCACTTTAGAATACCTGGTGATACACCCAACAACTAAATAGACAGACCTTTTCCTCGTGTGTCTTTATGATACACTTATGTCACATTATGTTATGTAACAGATGTGATCTTTTGGACACACAAAGACAGGGTGGGTAGCTAGAACAGGTCAGTCAAGCCCGGGCTTGGGAGTCAGAGGATGTGGGTTCTAATCCCGGCTCTCCCACTTGTCAGCTTTGTGACTTTGGGCAAGTCACTTCACTTCTCTGGGCCTCAGTTCCCTCATCTGTAAAATGGGGATTAAAACTGTGAGCCTCCCGTGGGACAACCTGATCACCATGTATCTACCTCAGGGCTTAGAGCAGTAATAATAATGATCATGATGGCATTTGTTAAGTGCTTATTATGTGCAAAGCACTGTTCTATGCGCTGGGAGGATACAAGGTGGTCAGGTTGTCCCACGTGGGGATGACAGTCTTAATCCCCATTTCACAGACGAGCTAACTGAGGCTGAGAGAAGTTAATTGACTTGCCCAAGGTCACGAAGCAGACATGTGGCGGAGCTGGGATTAGAACCCATGACCTCTGACTCCCAAACCCGTGCTCTTTCCACTGAGCCACGCTGCTTCCCGTGAAGCAGTGCTCAGCACATAAGAGCTTAAAAATTTCATTATTATTATTATCATTATTATTATAATTATTATTATTAATGAGTGCCTACTAAATTACTTAAGTTGCTAAACTTACTAAGTGCTACTAAGAGTACAATACAACAGTGTTGGTAGACACAATCACAGCAATCAGTATTTATTGAGCACTTGCCATGTGCAGAGCACTGTACTAATTGTTTGAGAGAGGACAGTACAAGCAAGTTGGTAGACACATTCCTGCACACGAGCAGCTCCAAGTCTAGAGCGCAGAGACAATCATTAAAATAAATTAGGTCTATAATGATAATGGCATTTGTTAAGCACTTACTATGTGCAAAGCACTGCTCTAAGCGCTGGGGGATACAAGGTGATCACGTTGCCCCAGGTGGGGCTCACAGTCTTAATCCCCATTTTACAGATGAGGTATCTGAGGGTAAGAGAAGTTAAGTGAGTTGCCCAAGGTGACACAGCAGACATGTGGGAGAGCCGGGATTCGAACCAATGACCTCTGACTCTCAAGCCCGTGGTCGTTCCACTGAGCCACGCTGTTTCTCCCAAGTGCTGTGGAGCTGAAGGTGAGGTGATACAAATCCAAGTGCATAGGTGACACAGAAGAGGGAGAGGAAATCAGGAAAAGAGGGCTTATTTGGGGAAGGCCTCCAGAAAGAGATGCAAATTTATTAATGCTTTGAAGGTGGGGAGCGTGGTGATCTGGTGTATATGGAGAGGGAGAGAGTTCCAGGCTAGGGGGAGGCCTTGGAAAGGGGTCGGCGGCGAGAGATAGACAAGATTGGGGCACATTGAGTAAGTGATTAGAGTTGAGGTGATAGACAAGATTGGGGCACATTGAGTAAGTTGATGCTAGAGGACTGGAGTGGGAAGGTTGGTCTGTAATAATAATAACAATAATAATAATGATTCATTCATTCAATCGTATTTATTGAGCGCTTACCGTGTGCAGAACACTGTACTAAGCGCTTGGGAAGACAGGTCCGGAACATATAGAGACGGTCCCTACCCAACAACGGGCTCACAGTCCAGAAGGGGGAGAGAGACAACAAAACAAATCATGTAGAAAGGTGTCAAAACCGTCAGAATAAATAGAATTATAGCTATGTGCACATCATTAACAAACTACAGTAGTAAATATGTACAAGTAAATCGAGTAATAAATCTGAACAAATATATAATAAGTACTGTGGGGAGTGGAAAGGGCTGGGGAGGGGGAGAGGAGGAGAGGGAAAAGGGGGCTTAGTCTGGGAAGGCCTCCTGGAGGACCTGAGATTTCAGTATGGTTTTGAAGGGAGGAAGAGAGCTAGTTTGGCGGCTGTGTGGAGGGAGGGCATTCCAGGCAAGGGGAAGGACGTGGGCCGGCGGTCGACGGCGGGACAGGAGATAACGAGGCCCCGGGAGGAGGTGAGTGGCGACAGTGGAGCGGAGGGTACGGGTTGGGCTGTAGAAGGAGAGAAAGGAGGTGAGGTTGGAGGGGGCGAGGGGATAGAGAGCTTTGAAGCCGTGAGTGAGGAATTTTTGCTTGATTCCTAAGTTGACAGGCAACCACTGGAGATTTTTGAGGAGGGGAGAGACATGCCCAGATCGTTTCTGTAAAAAAATAAATAATAATAATAATAATAATAATTGCATTTGTTAAGTGCTTACTATGTGCGAAGCACTTTCCTAAGCGCTGGGGGGACAACAAGGTGATCAGGTTGTCCCATGTGTGGCTCACAGTCTTATTCCCCATTTTACAGATGAGGTAACTGAGGCTCAGACAAGTTAAGTGACTTGCCCAAGATCACACAGCAGACATGTAGCGGGGCCGGGATTAGAACCCATGACCTCTGACTCCTAAACTCGGACTCTTTCCACTGATTCACTAATCCGCGCAGCAGAATGAAGTGTAGACTGAAGCAGGGGGAGACAGGAGGATGGGAGATCAGAGAGGAGGTATTTGTTAAGCGCTTATTATGTGCCAAGCAATATTCTACGCGCGCTATTCTAAGGTATGTACAAGGTAATCGGGTTTTCCCACGTGGGGATCACAATCTTAACCCCCATTTTACAAATGAGGTAACTGAGGCCCATTAAAGTTGTGACCTGCCCCAAAATCACACAACTGATAGGTGGCAGAGCCGGGATTAGAACCCACGACCTCTAACTCCCAAGCCCAGGTGAGGTAATGTTAGTAATTGCCTAGTACCTCAGAAGGCACTGTTAACTTCTGACATAAGAAGGGAAGAATAAATAATGTGTTAGTGCCTATTACTTATTACTTGGAAAAGAATCCCACGTTACTTCTCATTTTCTACTGCCCTCTCATCCTACCAGGGTGGATAAAACCATCTTCCAGAAGGAAATGGCCAATCACACGGAGGTTTCAGAACTTCTTCTGTTGTGTTTCTCGGAGGTCCGGGAGCTGCAGCTGGTGCACGCCGCGCCGTTCCTCTTGGTCTATTCGGCAGCTCTGGTGGGGAATCTCCTCATTGTCACCGTCACCATCCTCGAGCGGCGCCTCCACACCCCCATGTACTTCTTCAGGAACCTGCCCGTCCTCGACCTCTGTCTCATCTCCGTCACCATCTCCCAGTCCATCCACAACTCCCTGACCGACCGTAGATAAATCTCCTCCCTGGGCTGTACTTTCCAAGTGTTTTCCTTCATACTCTGTGCCTGTGCAGAGACTCCCCTGCTCACGGGGATGTCCTTCGACTGCTACGTGGCCATCTGCCTCCTCCTGCGCTACGGGGTCATCATGGATGATGGGGTCTGTGGGAAGATGGCGGCCGCCCCGTGGCTCTTTGGCTCACTGAGCGCCATGACGCACACCATCGCCACCTTCTCCGTCCCCGTCTGGAGGTCCAACGTCCTCCCCCAGTTCTTCTTTGACATCCCTCAGCTCATCGGTCTCGCGGGACCCAGCGGAAATCTCGAGGAATTTGTGACAAAAACAGCCTCAGTCGGCCTCACCTTAGGTTATTTCCTCGCCATCGTCGTCTCGTACGTGTATATCTTCCAGGCCGTGTTGAGGATGCCGGCCACCGTGGGCCGGGCCAAAGTCTTCTCCACCTGCCTGCCCCATCTTACTGTCGTGACTTTATTCGTAGCATATGGCGCCTTTGCCTACCTCAAGCCCGTGTCTGACTCCCCCTCGACCCTGGATCTGCTGGTGTCTGTGCTCTACACCGTGGTGTCCCCCGTCCTGAACCCCCTCATCTACAGCCTAAGGAACCGGAACATGAAGGCCGCCGTGAGGAGAATGATAACGGGGAAATGCCTCTAAAATGGCGGCAGAACACCCTTATAGCCCTAATAACGGCGATGACCCCACCCCTTGTCATCGGTCCCACGGAGTCCCCTATGGAGAAAGATGGCTGGCCTGGTTACTGGGACCGCAGGCTCAAGGTCCTCCATGCCTGAATTGATTACAACGCCAGACGTCTACAGACAGTGGTTGCTGTGGAGACTGGCTATTTTTAGTATTAGTAAAGCTCTTATTATTATCTTAATCGGAGAAGGGCTCCTGTGGAGAAGTGTCCTTAATAAATCTCTAAAAATGGAGAGAGTGAGAGCTCAGAGGAGGGTCGTATTCAGTTTATCAGAGTCTCATTCGTTATCGGAATATCTCTACATTTTAAATTCACTGTGAGCAGTCACTATGTCTGTTTATTGTATTCTACTCCCCCAAGCGCTTACTGCAGTGCTTCGTACGCACCAAACGAAGAAGAATGAGTGAATTTGTGACCATGGGTATTTTCGTGGGTGAGGGAGGTAACATTAGTGGGACAGTCTAAGCCCTGCTGAAAGTCGGAGATAACATCACTTTTCTACTCCTGAGTCTTCCAGCTAACGAGTGTCTCGAGACGAGCTGGGGGCTGTTCCTCTCAGGGGAAGCCCCTCCACCCGTCCCACCCAGAACAGCGGCTGCTGTCTTCGAGGAGCCCGGACCACTCGTTTTATGCCACACTCTTTCCCGTCCCGTTCACAAATCCGCAAGAGGAAACTAGGAGGCAGAACACAGCATCCCCAACCCTGGACTACCCGGGTGAGTCAACGTCAATCGCTCAATACATCCATAGTAGTTATGGAGCATTTACTGGGCGCAGAGAATTGTACTGATACAACTGAGTTGATAGACAGGATCTGCGCACACGCTAAGTGCTTGGGAGAGTCCAGCACAACAGAATGCGTAGACACAATGTCAGCCCTCATGAAACTTACAGTCTAGTGTTAGAAATAGGTATTAAAATGAATTACAGATAAGGGAAGCATCAGAGTATAAGAATATGTCCGTGTGTGAGAAACAACTGAAAAGTAGCGTGGCCTAGGGGAAAGACCAGAGGCCTGGAAGCCAGAGGACATGGGTTCTAATTCCGGCTCGACCCCTTATTTTCTATGTGACTTTGAGCAAGTCACTTCTCTCTGCCTCAGGTACCTCATCTGTAACATGGGGATTAAGACTGTGACCCCCATGTGGAACATGGACTTCTTTCTAATCCAATTCTTTTCTCTCCATCCAAACCGATACCCTGCTGGTTCAATCTCTCATCCTATCCCGACTGGACTACTACATCAGCCTCCCCTCTGATCTCCCATCCTCCTGTCTCTCCCCACTTCAGTCTATATTTCACACTGCTGCCCGGATCATGTTTGTGCAGAAACGGTCTGGACATGTTACTCCCCTTCTCAAAAATCTCCAGTGGCTACCAGTCAACCTACGCATCAAGCAAAAACTCCTCACTCGAGGCTTCAAGGCTCTCCAACATCTCGACCCCTCCTACCTCACCTCCCTTCTCTCCTTCTACAGCCCAGCCCGCACCCTCCAATCCTCTGCCGCTAACCTCCTCCCCGTACCTCGTTCCCTCCTGTCCCGCCATCGACCCCCGGCCCACGTCCTCCCCCTGGCTTGGAATGTCCTCCCTCTGCACATCCGCCAAACTAACTCTCTTCCTCCCTTCAAAGCCCTATGGAGGTCTCGCCTCCTCCAGGAGCGCTTCCCAGACTGAGCCCGCTTTTTCCTTTCCTCCTCCCCATCCACCCCACCCTACCTTTTTCCCCTCCCCACTGCACCTGTATATATGTTTGTACAGATTTATTACTCTATTTAATTTACTTGTACATATTTACTATTCTATTTATTTTGAAAATGATGTCTATCTAGCTTTACTTCTATTTATTCTGATGAGTTGACACCTGTCCGAATGCTTTGTTTCGTTGTCTGTCTCACCCTTCTAGACTGTGAGCCCGTTGCTGGGTAGGGATCGTCTCTATATGTTGCCAACATGTGCTTCCCAAGTGCTTAGTACAGTGCTCTGCACAAAATAAGTGCTCAATAAATGCGATTGAATGAATGAATGAATGACTATCTTGTATCTAGCCCCGCACATAGTATACTACCTGGTGCATAGTAACTCTTAACAAATATCACTAAAAAAAAGGGTAGTTGGTGGACCTAGGATTAGAATGCAGGTCCGTGCACTTTCCATTTAAGTTATGCTGCATCCCAATCACAGACCAGAATGGAATATACAGAATACAAGTCCAGCTTTTAAAGAAGGGCTAGATAAAAAGGCAGGAAGGCAGAAAAAATCAAGGGGAAGGCTAGGTGTGAGAGGAGCAGCCAGACGTGGGATGTGGGTGACAAACCAATAGCTGTGGAAAAGATATGGACCTCCCGAAGAAGAGAAGTCTCTTATGCCTCTTAGTCTCTTAGTCGATTAATGGATTAATAATGATTACGGTATTTCTGAAGCGCTTACTATGTGTCAAGCACTATTCTAAGCTCTGGGGTAGATACAAGGTAGTCAAGTTGTTCCACGTGGAGCTCACAGTCTTCAACCCCATTTTACAGATGTAGTCACAGAGGCACAGAGAAGTTAAGTGGTTGGCCCATGGTCACACAGCAGATAAATGGCAGAGCCGGGAATAGAAGTCCGGGCTCTTTCCATTAATCCACGCTGCTAACCTCTAGTTGAAACCGGTCGAGACCAAGCTGCCAGGATCCCAAAAGAGGTCGAAGGACAATGAAACTGAGGTTATAATAGCCTGGAAACTCGCTACTGGCAGGGACTGGGTCTAGAATCCAGCTGCTCTCCCAGAATTGATTCCCACTGCTAGGGAATATTGTGATGTAATTCTTGGGGTGGTTGGGTTATGTGGGTTTCCCTCACCTCCTCTCACCCTATTTATTTACCGTCCCTTCTAGGTTGCCTGGACTCTTAAGTCTTTGCCCCCAAGTACTAGGATACTTACCCTACCCCAGCCCCATAGGGATTATGTCCAATTGCTTACACTCTGTTGCTTCCCGTCTGTACTTAACGTCAATGTCAGCCTCCCCCATAATATTGCAAGCCCCCTGAAATGTGGATCCTGTTTAACAAGCCTAGCGTTTTCTCCAAGGGCTTAGAATAGTGCTCTGGTAGTGCTCACCAAACGGAGAAGCAGTATAGCCTAGCAGAAAGACCCTGGGCCTGGGGTCAGAGGACCAGTGTTTTAATCCCTTTTCCACCACTTGTCTACTCTGTGACCTTGGTCAAGTCACTTCTGTGTGGTTCAGTTTCCTCATCTGTAAAATGGGGATGAAGACTGTGAGTCCCATGTGAGACGGAGGCTGTTGTCACACCTGATTAGCTTTTATATTACAGTGCTTGATACATAGTATGTGCTTAACAAATTCCACAATTATTACTACTATTATTATTATTATCTTCAATGAATAAGAGGACAGAAACACAGAGAGAGGAAAGAGTTAGTTGAGGGGTATCCTAGATCATAAGGAGGGATTCAAAAAGAGACTCTTGATCACAAAAATGATTCCATATGAAAGAAAAGTAGCCTCTGAGGAGACATCTTAGAATCTATGAGGAGGTGGTACTGGTAAAAAGAAATCATACCAGCCTCCTCCACTTAAGGCCTTCAATCTTCAATCATCACCATCAATGGTGTTTATTGAGCGCTAACTGTGTGCAGAGCACTATACTGAGTCCTTGAGAGAGTACAGTATGTCAGAGAAGCAGCATGGCATAGTGGATAGAGCATGGGTCTGGAGCCATAGATTCTAATCCCTCCTCTGCCACCTGTCTGTTGTGTAACCTTGGGCAAGTCACTTCATTTCTCTATGTCTTAGTTACCTTCTTTGAAAAATGGGGAGGGAGTCTGTGAGTCCCATGTGGGACAGGAACTGCTTCCATCCCAATTTGCTTGTATCTTCCCCAGAGCTTAATACAGTGCTTGGCACATAGTAAGTGCTACAAGAATATTATTATTATTATTATTTTCATTGCAATATAACAGTTGGTAGACACTTTAGAGAGGGAAACAGGCATTAATCTGAATAAATAACATGATATACAATTCATAATTTATAAATATGAAGTTCTGTGGGGTTGAGAGTAGCTTGAATATCCTCATGGCAAAGCCAGGATGATTCATCCATTCGTTTACTTAATCGTATTTGACAGCACAGTAGATTCTGGGGGCTTTCAGTCACGAGGTCCCTCGGAACAAAAAAGGAATCCTGCTTTCTCCAGAGGGTAAAGAGGGGCCACGTGGGAAGGATTACAAATTGCCGCTCGAGAGGAGCGCAGAATGTGAAAGACACCATCTTTTGGGAACTCCTCAAGAGAGTGAGTGATGTCTCCTCCCGGCTGCAACCAGCAATCAATCAGTGGGATTTCTTGAGCGCTTCCTGTATGCAGGGCACTGGGCAAAGCGCTCGGGAGAGTATAGAGTTGGGAGATTCCCTGACCACAATGAGTTTACAGTCCAGAGGGGGAAACAGACTTTAAATAATCCATCAGTGGTATTTACTGAACGCTTCTTGTATGCAGAGCTTTGTGACTCTGTGGAAAGATTACGCGCTTGGGAGTCAGAGATCATGGGTTCTAATCCCGGCTTTGCCACTTGTCAGCTGTGTGATTTTGGGCGAGTCACTGAACTTCTCTGGGCCTCGGTTACCTCGTCTGTAAAATGGAGATTAAGACTGTGAGCCCCAAGTGGGACAACCTGATGACCTTGTATCCCCCAGCGCTTAGAACAGTGTTTCTCACATAGTAAGGGGTTACCAAATGCCATCATTATTATTATTATTATTATTATTATTATTATTATTATTATTATTATTATGAGCTCGGGAAAGTGAAATATAACAGACAAGAAACAGGTTCCCTGACCACAACGAGTTTGACGTCTAGTGACTGAGGGGCTGAACAGCAAAAAGGAGAAGCTTTTAAGTCTGGGAGAAATGTGACGAAAAATCGCCTGTTTCCATCCATTGGTAAGTACCAACGTGTGTCAGGAAATCCATTTCAGTGACTTTCAGCTGTTTCATAGTTCAAGTGAGTTCCTGCCTGATCCTTGTCTTCCTGTAGCTTGTCAAGCACTTACTATATTCCAAGCACAGGGCTAGGCTCTGGGGTAGATACAAAATAGAACAGAGTCCATATTCCATATGGGCCTCACAGTCTAAATGGGAGGGAGAACAGGTATTTTTTATGGATACCTGTTAAGCACTTAGTGTGTGCTCTGTAATAATGATAACAATAATAATAATTATGGTATTGGTTATGCGCTTACTAGGTGCCAGGCACTATACTAAGTACTGGACCTGTTCTAAATGATGGAGGTGACACGAGATTGGACAGTCCCACATGGAGCTCACAATTCTAAGTAGAATAGAGAACCGGTATTTTCTTTTTTACTGATACTTGTTAAGCACTTACATACGTGCCTAGTACTGTTCTTAAGCACTGGAGGAGATACAAGATAATAATAATAATAATAATGAGGGTATTTGTTAAGCATTTACTATATGCCAAGCA
Source organism: Tachyglossus aculeatus (assembly GCF_015852505.1). NCBI lineage: Eukaryota > Metazoa > Chordata > Mammalia > Monotremata > Tachyglossidae > Tachyglossus > Tachyglossus aculeatus. The sequence goes on along the minus strand of NW_024045101.1, from coordinate 1,705,628 downwards.
CTATTTTAAGCACGGGGGTAGATACAAGGTAATCAGGTTGTCCCATGTGGGGCTCACAGTCTTAATCCCCACTTTACAGATGAGGTTACTGAGGAGCAGAGAAGTTAGGTGGCATGCCCAAATCACACAACAGACAAGTGGCAGAAGCGGGATTAGAGCCTGCGTCTTCTGACTACCAATCCTGTGCTCTTTCCACTAAGCCATGCTATTTCCCTAATAATCACATTGGACATAGACCCTCTCCCACATAAGGCTCGCAGTTTACGTAGCAGTAAGAAAAGGTCATTAATCACTATTTGCAAATGAAGTAACTGAGGCCAGAGAAGTTATGTGCCTGACCCTAGGTCTCACCGAAGGCCACACTGCAAGCTAGTGGCAGAGATATAATTAAAACTCTTGGGGGGGCGATATACTCAGTCGGGACGTTCGTATTAAGCTTCTGTGAGTTCAACGTGATCCAGGAGCTCTTCCGTGACGTCCCGTCCTTATTGAAGATCTCGTGTTCGGAAACACACATTGTCATTGGCATCAATGTGACTGTGGGAATACGCTTTTGTTTCGTCTCCTTCGTCTCCATCGTCGTCTCCTACGTCCACATCTTTTCGGTCATGCTGAGGTTCCCGTCCACCGAGAGTCGGGACAAGGCCTTCTCCACCTGCCTGCCCCATCTCGTCTTCTTCACCCTTTGTCTCTCAACTGGAATCTTCACCTACCTCAAACCCCTGTCAGACTCATCGTCGACGCTGGACCTGCTGGTGTCCCTGTTTTACACCGTGGTGCCCCCAACCCTGAACCCGCTCATCTACAGCCTGAGGAACAGGGAAATGAAGGCCGCCTTGAGGAACGTTTGTGGCTGAAACCCATTTCTCTTGTTCGCTCTCCCCTCTGCTTCGAGGGTGAAATTGATTGTGTACCCCTTAAACACTCTGTTACTCACCCCAGCCCCACGATACTTGTATAAATAGTCTCATGCCCTACTATTTTCCCTAAAGAGCTGACCTGCCACTTGTCTGTGTGCGAACTTGGGCAAGTCACTTCACTTCTCTGTGTCTCAGTTGCCTCATCTGTAAAATGGGGATTAACACTGTGAGCCTCATATGGGAAAGGAACTGTGTCCATCCTAATTAAATTCTCCCTGACCCAGGGAGTAGTACAGTGCCCGGCACATAGTAAATGTTAAACAAATACCATTAAAAAGATATTAATGATAAATAGATATCAGGTCACTGAGCAGAGAGGTGGTGGAGCTGGGATTAATAATAATAATGATATTCATTGATTCAATTGTATTTATTGAGCACTTCCTCTGTTCAGAGCACTGTCCTAGGCGCTTGGAAAGTACAGTTAAGCACTAAAGAGAGACAATCCCTACCCACACAGGGCTTTCAGTCTAGAAGTCTGACAATAAAACAAGTAAACGGGCATTAATATAAATTGAATTATAGATATGTACATATACACACAAGTGCTTTGGGGCTGGGGGTTGAGTAGAGCAAACGGAGATAGTCGAGGTGACGGGGAGGGAAGGGGGATCTGTGGAAAATGGGGGCTTAGTCTGGGATGATAATGATGATATTTGTAGCATTCGTTATGTGCTTACTATGTACCAGGCACTTATACTAAGTACTAGGATGGTTATAAGCAGATCCTTTCTAAATCACCTTGCTCCTGTATTCCTACTAAAACACAGCCTATGCACTCTGCTCCTCTAATACCAGACTACTCCATGTACCTCGATCTCATCCATCTCCCCTTCGACACCTCACCTACATCCTGCCTCTGGCCTGGAACACCCTCCCTCTTCGTGTCCAACAGACAATTACTCTCCCCAACTTCAAAGCCATAATGAAGGCGTATCCATTCCAAAAGTTCTTTTCTGATTAAACCCTATTCTCCAACTCCCTTCCGCATCGCTCTTGCAGTTGGATTTGCAAACTTTATTCACTCCATCCTCTGCCCACAACACCTATGCCTATATCTGTCATTTATTATTGGTATTAATGTCTGTCTCCCTCTCTAGACTGCTAGCTCGCTGGAGACAGGGAACATGCTACCAACATGTCTACAACTCTGTTATATTGTAGTCTCCCAAAAGGCTTAGTACATTGCCTTGCACATAGTAAGCGCTTAATAAATATGATTGATTGATTGATTGCTACTACTCCCAAAATGGTCACCCCTTGTTTCATCCTAAAGTGGGTTCTGTACCAGATCTCCCAAAAATGGCTTCAGGTCATGCTTGCTACCAGAGTCTGCAATAAAGTTCTGGAAGGTCATACAGTGCCCATCCACTGACCTACTGATGTTCCCTAGAACAAGACCCATGAGCAGTGCGTCCCACTTAGATTTCATTCCTACTATCATTCTCTGCTTCCCTCCTCTACCCTCCCCCTATTTTGTAAAATGTTATTTGTTAAGTGCTTACTATGTACCAAGCACTATATTAAACATTGGGGTAGATACAAAATAATCAGATCCCACATGGGGCTCACAGGTATTGAATCCCCATTTTTCAGAGGAGGGAACTGTGGCACAGGGAAGTGAAGTGACTTGCCCAAGGTCACACAACTGACCAGTGGCAGCCTTGGGATCAGAGCCCAGGTCCTCTGACTCCCAGGCCTGGACTGTTTCCATCAGGCCATGCTGCTTCTGATAAGATACTCAGATGGTCCTAATTCTTGGCTTGAAATGAGGTTCAAATCCCCAGGGTTTTTATTAATTCCGGGAAGGGAATGATGATTAGTTCGTTGATGCTGTTCTAGGAAGGAGTCCCAGAGTGGGAACCACGTGGGACCGGGCAGTTATTTATGTTGTGAGGGCCAGTACTACAGGTAGCCCACAATCCCGGCCCTCCTAGATGACCGGACCATCAGCTGTCTCACCGCAGCCCCGGCCCCGTCCTCCCACGGGGAATCCCCCAGGAAATAACCCCGCCGTCTTCTGAGGGGACGGTGCAGTCACCCGGAGAGCCACGAGGGGGAGGGAGGATCCTGACAGCTCTCACCCCTCTCCCAGAACTTCCTGTCACCCCACCAGCATCCAGAGCCTACGAGACAAAAAGAACTGTGCTAATTATTAAGTGTTAAGTGTATCCCAAGAACTGTTGGTGAGTGCTGTCCTAAATATAAGACTGTAAGTTCTTTGTGGGAAGGGAAAGTGTCTGCTAACTCTGTTGTATTTTCCAAATCATTTAGTCCTGTGCTCTGCACACAGTAAACGCTCAATAAATGCCACTGATTGATTTAGTCAAGAAAATCAGATCAGAAATAGTCTGAGAGTTTATAGTAAAGGGGTTTAGATATATGCCTATATCTTTATAGCCGCATGAAGATTAGAAAAATTAGTATCTATCAATCAATCGATCAGTGGTATTTCATGAACACTACTATTCACAGAGCACTGTAGTAAACCTGTTAGAATTATAGCTGGTAGACACAATTCGTGATCAAAAGAACTTTACATTCTAATAATCTCTTTCTCCCGCTCCTTATGGGCAGGAAATGTGTCTACAAATTCTGTACCAAAATGGGCATTGAGACTGTAAGCCCCACGTGGGACATCTCAATTACGTTGAATCTACCCCAGCGTTTAGAACGGTGCTTGACAAAGAGTAAATGCTTAACAAATACCATTATTATTATTAACATCATTATTATTACCACTATTATTATTATTATTACCATTATCATTATTATTACTATTACAGTGAGAGAAGCAGTGTGGCTTTGTGGCAAAAGCATGGACTTGGGAATCAGAGGACATGGGTTCTAATCCCGGCTTTGCCACTTGTCTGTTGTGTGGCCTTGGGCAAGCCAATTATCTGTGCCTCAGTTACCTCATCTGTAAAATGGGGATAAAGATTGTGAGCCACACGGGGGAAACTCAATTACCTTGTATCTACTACAGCGCTTAGAACAGTGTTTGGTACATAGTAAGCGTTTAACAAATACCATTATTATTATTATTATTATTATTATTATTATTATTGTTATTATTACAGTACAACTCGGAATTAGCAAACACATTCTCTGCCCATAATGATCCTACAGTCTCTAAGCTTCTCTCTGGGTATTTTCATCCTTTTCTTTATTCACCCCTTTATTCCCCTCTCCCTCATCCCCACAGCACAGCCCCACAGCAGTTCGTATCCATAATTTATTTATTTATATTAATGTGTGACTCCCCCTCAAGTCTTTAAGATCATTGTGGGCAGGAAACTGTTACAGTTTATATCGTACTCTCCCAAGGGCTTAGTACAGTGTTCAGCCCACAATAAGAGATCAATATATAAGACTGATCGATTGATTGATCGACTGTGTGCAATCAGGTTCTATCACAAGTTGCCTCAAGGCGTCCCGCCGGAGGTCTCCAATGTCTTTATGGTGACGGGATTCCTCCTGCTAGGATTCTCCGAGATCCGGGAGCTGCAGCTGGTCTACACTGCGCTATTCCTCCTGGTCTACCTGGCGGCCCTGACGGGGAATCTCCTCATCGCCGCTGTCACCGCCCTCGACCGGCGCCTCCACGCCTCTATGTACTTCTTCCTCAGGAACCTCTCAGTGGCCAACCTCTTCTACATCTCCATCACCGTCCCCAAATCCATTCTCGTCACTCTGTCGAAATGCCATTCCATCTGCTCCCTGGGCTGTGCGGCACAAGTCTGTTTGGTGATCCTGTTTGCGAGCTCTGAGTACTTCGTCCTCATGGCCATGTCCTATGACTGCTATGCCGCCATCTGCCTCCCCCTGCGCTATGAGGTCGTCATGGCCCCAGGGGTCTGTGGGAAGATGACCGCCACATCAGGCTCTGCGGGGGGGGTTGATATGAGTAGTGTTTTGGCTTCGACCTTCTCCCTGACCTTTTGTGGGTCCAACGCCTTTCCTCAATTCTACTGTGCCGCTCCGTCCCTGCTGAAGATCTCCCGCTCCAAGGCCCACATCGCCATCGAAGGGAGCGTCACCGCGGCAGTTTGCTTGGCTTCGCCCTGCTTCGTGCTCATCGTCGTCTGTTACGTGCGCATCTTCCGGGCCGTGCTGAGGATGCCGGCCGCCGAGGGTCGGGCCAAAGCTTCTTCATCTGCCTGCCCCACCTCGTCGACGTCATTCTCTTTGTCACGATTTGTTTCTGTGCTTTCTTGAAGCCATCCTCAGACTCACCCTCAGCTCTGCACCTTTTGGGGTCCGGGTTCTACACGGTGGTGCCCCCCGCCCTGAATCCCCTCATCTACAGCCTGAGGAAACAGGATGTGAAGGCCGCCAGACTTCTTCTCCTTGGGGAAATCTCTTCCATCTTGAAGAGAAAATGCCCATTCCCCCCATCAGACTGACAGTGGACACTAGTATGTGACACCAGGATGAGTAATGATAATACTAATAACAGTGGCATTTGTTAAGTGCTTATGGTGCGCCAAGCACTATACTAAGCACTGGGGCTGATACAATTGATCAACGGTTTAAATAAGAGGGAGAACAAGGATTGAATCCCCATTTGGCAGATAAGGGAACTGAGGCCCAGAGAAGTGAAGTGACTCACCCAAGGTCACACAGTGGGTAGGTGGCGGAGCTCCCAGGCCCGTGCTCCACCTATTAGGCCACAATGCTTCCCAGTGGTTAGGGATCTTTACACTTTAGGGTGTATTCTCCTAGACTGTAAACTTGTTGTGTGCAGGGAAAGTGTCTGCTAATTCTGTTGCATTGTATTCTCCCAATTGCTTAGTACAGTGCTCTGCACATAGTAAGCACTCAATAAATATGATTGATTGATTGATTACTCCTTTTTTACATGACGCCTGGGAGGGGAAATACATCAACCCCGTTGTTGGGTGGGAATTGTCTCTATCTGTTGCCAAATTGTACTTTCTAAATGCCTAGTACAGTACCCTTCACACAGTAAGCTCTCAATAAATACGATTGAATGATTGAACTAAGCGTAGTAAGCAGGAGACCTCGTTTCCACAGACCAAACCAGTCAGTCAGGCCAGACACTTTTTTATGGTATTATGGTATTTTTATGGTATTACGGTATGGCTAAGCACTTACTATGTGCCAGACAATGTACTTAGAGCTGGGGTAGATTCAAAGTAATTAGGTTGGACACATTCCCTATCTTAGATGGGGCTCACAGTCTTCATCCCCATTTTTCAGTTGAGAGAACTGAGGCCCAGAGAAGTGAAGTGACTTTCCCAGAGTCACCCAGTAGACATTTGATGGAGCCAGGATTAGAACCCAAGTCCTTCTGACTCCCAGGCATGCGCGCTACCCACTAGGCACTTCTCCAGTTGGCCATCTTCAGTCTTATGCCATACGAATGACCCAGGAAGCAACATCTGAAATCAGAACAGTTTGAGCTGGAATTGATTTTGCCTCAGGAACAAATCTATCAGTGGTATTTTCATCCAAATTACTAGGATTGTGAACTGAGTCAATTATCAATCAGTCAATTGATCGATCAGTGGTATACATTGAGCACTTACTGTGTGCAGACATGGTATACATTGAGCACTTACTGTGTGCAGAGCACTGTACTAATCGCTTCGGAGAGCCCAATACAACAGAGAAGGTAGACTTGTTTCCTGCCCACAATGAGTTTACAGTCTAGAGGAGAGACAGACATCTATGTAATTATAAATTTAAATCAATCAATGTTTTTTATTTAGCACTTACTGTGCGCAGAACACTGTACTTTCCACCATCTAGACTGTAAACATGTTATGGCAATCAATCAATCAATGGTATTTATCGAGCGCTTACTATGTTCTATGTGATTGGGAGAAAACAAAACAAGGGAATAAGCACAAATGTTCCCTACCCATAATGGGTTTGCAATCTAGGGAGGGAGGGCAGGAAGCATATGCACTAATTATGTTGTATCGTACTCTCCCAAGCGCTTCGCACAGTGTTGTGCACATAGTAAGTGCTCAATAAATAGATGAAAAATGCAGTTAAAATATCTATGTCAAATCAGAGAAGCTCCACTGTAGTGAGTAGTGAGTACAAAATTATAAGGTTCTTGAGATCAGGGAATGTGTCTCCCAACTTTATTGTATTATACTCTCCCAAGCTCTTACTACAGTGCTCTGCACACGGTAAGCCCTCAATAAATACATTGATAAATAAATTAAAAAAACCATTAATTGCCTGAATATACAAGAGAAGCTGTGTTGTCTACTGGATAGTGCACGGGCCTAGGGATCAGAAGGGCATGGGTTCTAATCCCAGGTCGTCCACTTGTCTGCTTTGTGACACTGAGAAAGTCACTTCACTTCTCTATACCTCAGTTTTCACATCTGTAAAATGGAGATTAAGACTTGGAGCCCCATTTGGGAGTCATGGACTATGTCGAACCTTATTAGCATTTATCTATCCCAGGACTTAGGACAGTGTCTGGCTCATAGAAAGCACTAAACAAAAAGCATAAGTATTATTATTATTACAGTCTAGAATACAATACAATAGAGTGCAGGCAGGTTTAATGCTCTCAAGGAGTTTGCTATGTAGTCAGGGAGACCGACTGGAAGAGATAATAAAAATAGGTGAAATGGCAGAGTATAAGGATTCATTCCTTCAGTCATATTTACTGAGCACTTACTGTGTGAAAATCACTGTACTAAGCACTTGGGAGAGTACAATATCACAGACACATTTCCTGTCCACAATGAGCATACAATCTTGAGGGAGAGACAGACATTAATATAAATAAATTAATTAATTACAGATATGTACTTAAGATAAAGACAAATGTCCTGTGGGGCTGGGATGGATATCAAAGTGTTTAGGGGACACAGGCACAAGTACATAGGTGACACAGTAGAGAAAATCTAGGATGGAGAGATGAGAGATTAGTTCAGCGTGAATATAATGCAGTGTTCTATATGCTCCGGCTGCTGAGTCTCATCCTTCCCCAAGGTCACGGGCAGAAGTCCCGACAACAGTCCGGGACGTCAGGGTCTCAGATGCTGTATGGCATCACGGCTTCGCCGTGGGGAGGAACACGAGGAAACGGCCCCCCAGAAACTGGGGTAATTAGCTACCAACTCATCTAACATCAACTGATGTCCCCCGAGGATGAGGGATTGCGAGACTGAAGAGAACTGTTCTTCTCCTCTCTCTGACGTCGATTCACAGACAAGTCCCTGACCTTCTCCTCTCTGGGACCTTGATTCCCAGAACGTTTCCTGATTTTCTCTTCTCTCAGACCCTGATTCCCAGATCTTTCCCTGATCTTTTTCTCCCTCAGACCCTGATTCACGGACCTATCCCTAATCTTTTCCCGTCTTGGAACCTGATTCACAGAGAAGTTCTTGATCTTCTCCTCCCTTGACCACAATTGACAACCGGTCCTTGATCTTCTCCTCTCTTGGACCCTTTCTCTTCTGGAAGGTCACATCTCCTCCAAGAGGGCTTCCCTGATTAGGCCTTATGTACATAAGCCTTCCCACAGTAGGTATGCACATGTTCGTCATTCACTTAGTCATATTAGTGTCCCTCTCCCCCTTTAGACTGTAAGCTCATTGCGGGCAGGGAACGTGTCTACCACCTCTGTGATACTGCTCTGTTGAACTCTCCCAAGCTCTTAGTATAGTGCTATGCACACTGTAAGTGCTCGATGAATGCGATTCATTGATCTCTGGCCACAATGCCTTTACAGTGAAGAGGGGGAGACAGACATTACAAGTTGCGAACTTGTACTTCCCAAGAGCTTAGTACAGTGCTTTGCACACAGTAAGCGCTCAATAAATACGATTGATTGATTAATATAAATAGAGAAATTACAGATATGTACATATGCTCCTTGAGACTGACTGTGATGTGAATAAGCAGCGGGGCATAGTGGAAAGAGCCCCGACTTCGGAGCCAGTGGTGGTGGGTTCTAATCCTAGCAGCTTCCACTTATCAGCTTTGTGACTTTGGGCAAGGCACTTAACGTCTCTGTGCCTCGGTTACCTCATCTGTAAAATAGAGAGTAAGACTGTGAGCCCCACGTGGGACACCCTGATTACCTTGTATCTACCCCAGCGCTCAGAACAGTGCTTGGCACATAGTAAGCACTTAACAAATACCACCATAATAAAGGGTGCTAATTCAAGTGCAAGGGTGATGCAGAAGGGAGTGGGAGAAGAGGAAATGAGGGCTTAATCAGCGAAGATTTCAAGGAGGAGATGGCCCTTCAATAAGACAGAGGGGGGTAGGTCCGATGAGTTGGAGGAGTGAGTTACTGGCAAGGGAGAGGGCTTGGTTCAGTCACTCATTCATTCATTCAATCATTCATTCAATCGTATTTACTGAGCACTTACTGCGTGCAAAGTACCGACCTAAGTGCTTCGGATAGTACAATATAACAATAAACAGACTGATTCCCTGACCACAACAAGCTTACGTTCTAGAGGGGGAGACAGATATTAATATTTATAAATCAAATTACCGAACTGTACATAAGTGTCATGGGGCTTGGAGGGGGAATGAATAAAGGGAGTAAGTCAGGGCGATACAGACGGGAGGGGGAGAAGAGGAAAGGAGGGCTTAGTCAGGGAAGGCCTCCTGGAGGTTACGAGCCTTCAATAAGACTTTGAGGGGGCAGGGTGGTAATGGCTGAGAAAGACAAGATTCCTTTCTTTGTCCCGCAAAGCCTCCAGCTTGTGACTCTTGGAGACCCAACTGGGCTGAAGAAGGGGAAGGGAAATGATCCTGTGGGTGTCACACTACAGTAAGGGCAGAAAAGGATAAGATCTCAGTTTTTTTGCATAGCACCATTACATCTCCAGAGCATTCTCATGTCAGTGATCTCATTTCAGCCTCAGAAGAGACGGGAGTCAGAAGGACCTGTGTTCTAATCCCAACTCTTCCTCTTGTCTCCTGTGTGATCTTGGGCAGGTCACGTCACTTCTTAGTGCCTCAGCTATCTGTAAAAATGGGGATTAAGATTGTTAGCCCCCGTGGGACAGGGACTGATTCCAAACCGATTATTTTTGTAACTCACCCAAGCACTGAATGCAGTGATTTCCGCATAGTAAGCAATTAACAAATACCATCATCATCATCATCATCATTTATTCAGTCATTCAATTGCATTTATTGAGCGCTTACTGTGTGCAGAGCACTGTACTAAGCGTCTGGAAAGTACACATCTGCAACATATAGAAACGGTCCCTACCCAACAACAGGCTCACATTCTAGAAGGGGAGACAGACAACAAAACAAAACATGTAGACAGGTGTCAGAATAGTCAGATAAGTTGGATTATGCCTATATGCACATTAGCAAAATAAAAAGAATAGTAAATATGTGCAAGTAAAATAGAGTAATAAATCTGTACAAATATATAAAGTGCTGTGGGGAACGAAAGGAGGTAGGACAGAGGGGGATGGTGGGGAGGAGCGGGGGAAAAGGGGGCTCAATCTGGGAAGGACTCCGGGAAGAGGTGAGCTCTCAATAGGACTTCGAAGGGAGGAAGAGAGCTAGCTTGGAGGATGGGTGGAGGGAGGGCATTCCAGACCGGGGGAAGACGTGGGCCGGGGGTCGACGGCGGGACAGGAGTCAACGAGACAGTGTGAGGAGGTTAGCCTCAGAGGGAGTGGAGGGTGAGGGCTGGACTGTAGAAGGCGGAGAAGTGAGGTGAGGTCAGGAGGGGGCGAGGTGAATGGAGAGCCTTGAAGCCAAGAGTGAGGAGTTTTTGCTTGAATTCGTTGACAGGCAACCACTGAAGATTTTTGAGAAGGGGATTGACATGTCCCAGAGCGGTTCTGTACAAAGATAATCCGCGGCAAGCAGAGTGAAGTCATAAGACAGGAAGCGGGAGACGCGACAGGAGGATGGGAGATCAGAGAGGAGGCTGATACCCGTAATCCAGTCAGGTTATCAGCGTATAGATGATAGTTGAACGCCGTGGGAAGCGAATGAGTTCGCCAATTAAGTGAGTATAGATGTAGAACAGAACTAAACCATCAAGGAACCCCTACAGAAAGGGGATGGGAGGGGTTTAGCAGAAGACCGCAAAGGAGACTGAGAAAGAACGGCCAGAGAGATAAGATGAGTACCAGGAGAGAAGGGCGTCTGTGAGCCAAGGTTGGATAGCATGTTGAGGTGAAGGAATGGTACACAGTGTGGAAGGCATCTGGGAGGTCGAGAAGGACTAGGATAGAGCAGGAGACATTGGACTCGTCGGCAAGAAGCAGGTCATTTGGTGATTCTTTGATGAGGGCGGTTTCAGTAGGAGTTTAGGGGAACGGAAGCCAGATTGGAGGGGGTCTAGGAGAGAGTTGTCGTTGAGACTCGAATTCGAGACACGCTGCTGTAGACGACTGGTTCTAAGAGTTTGGAAAGGAGAGGTAGGTAGGGGAGATAAGGCCCATGGGAAGGAGCAGTGGCGTCCAAGAGCCGTTCTTCTAGGATGGGAAGACATGGGCCATGTTTGAAGGCAGAGAGGAAGGAACGGGGTGGATAGCGAGCAGTTGAAGATAGAAGTAAGGAGGGGAGGAAGGAAGGGTGGAGAGGTTTCTCATAAAATGAGAGGGAAATGGGGTCCCCGAAGCACGGGTGTGATAGGGGTGGCACTTTAGAGGAGGGTAGTATCTCCATCAGAAGATACTGCTGGGAAGGAATGGGGAAGTAGAGGAGTACGGTTAGAGATCCGGGGTGGTTGGAGAAGAGGTGGAAGGGGTTGTGTCTTTGTGTAATCTCAGACCCCTGATGGTGTATGACTTGTAACTAATGAAGTAGGAGGCCAGATAGAGTTGGGGGTGAGGGATGGCGGAGGGGGAGGAACAGCGGGCATGAGGATGGAAGTATAAATGTCCGGAAACAGCTGAGATGTGAAGTGTTGGGCCATGGGTGTCAATAAGGCAAGAACACCATAGTTTTGCTTGGCAGAGGAGAGGGCAGGGTTTAAGGGCCAGGAAAGGATCCATCGCTGGAATCTCCTCTTGCCTCACACTCCAGTCTCCTCAAACTGAGTTTCAGCTGAGGAAAGGGAGTCTATCCAAAGTTATAAGTTGTCTCTGTCCGCCCAGAAACCGGCAATCGGCATCTCTCTCTCTTCTTCCTTCTCTCACTCTCTCTCTCTCTCTCTCTCTTTCCTCTCTCTCTCTCTCTCACACACACACACACACACACACACACCCACACAACACACACACACACACACGCCAAAACCAAAGGGCATAACAGAGCGTCCCCCCAGGCCCAGGTTCCCCAATCAATCTATCAATCAATCGTATTTATTGAGCACTTACTGTGTGCAGAGCACTGTAATTAGCGCTTGAGAAGTACAGTTGGCAACACAACTTGTCCAACCCCAGAGTGCAGCCCGCAAGTGGCTTCAGAAGCCACTGCCGCTGTGGGACACCTCCAACATCCGTCCTATCGCAGCCTGGGATGGACCTTAGTACACTGTGTTTCCTGAACACCTTCGTATTTTGGGGATGCCTGTTTCCCGGACCCAGTGTCTCCAAGTGCTCGAGGTGGAGACCAACAGAACATTGGAGGAGGGAACAAGAGTGTTGAACAGGTACCAACTCGGCCAACTGGGGATGCCACCGTCATGCTCAACCTCCCAGGAGAAAGCACGTAAATCTGACAGACAGCGCGCGACGACTAATGGAGGGTTCACTCCTGTGGGAGCAAGTTCGGGATGGCCAAGGGCAGCTGCCTAGGTTAACTCGGAGCGGGCTTAGGCAAATGAATGGATATGGTCAAACTCCGTCCGTGTAAGGGGGCCCGCACTCAGTACGTAGATACGGACCCGCTGGGTTCCAGGACGGGAGCGAATTGTGCTAAACCCCAAGGCGGGAGTGGAGTAGGGTTAAAAGTGCCGCCCTTGGAGCGAGTTGGGGAGAAGAAAAGGGGGGCTCTTTGTGCCGTACGCTCCACCTCACATGGAGTGGACGCGAGGACGTAGCTACCTCATGATGCTGGACACATGCAGTTTTCCGGGCAAGTGCCAATCGCCGAGAAGCGTCGTTGAAAGAGACGGGAGCGTCCGGTTCACCATTTCTGGAGTTTCCTCGTTGGTGAGTAGGGTCCAAACATTCCGACCGCCTCCAGTACTTTCAGCGGACTACCACCTAACTGCTGTTGGGATATCGGATTTATAGAATAATTCTGGTATTTGTTAAGCGCTTATGCTGGATGTTAATAAAGAATGTCAGCGGGAAAGCAGGGTATTTACAAGGAACGGATTTGTTCCCCGTTAGAAAGGATGTTAACAGGTATGCACAAATATTTGCAAGTAAAAGATTTACTGCACGTTAGAAAGGATGTTAGCAGGTAAGTACAAATGTTTCCAAGTAACAAATTTGTTGCACATTAGATTTGCAAGTAACAAATTAGTTGCACATTAGATAGGATGGTGAACAGGTAAGCACTGATATTTCCAAGATATAAATTTGCTTCACGTTAGAAAGGACGTTAACAGCTAAGCACAAATATTTGCAAGTAACAGTAGTGTGGGAGACTTGTACTTCCCAAGCGCTTAGTACAGTGCTCTGCACACAGTCAGCGCTTAAGCTATAATTCTATTTGTTCTGACAATTTTGACACCTGTTTGCATGTTTTGTTTTGTTTCTCTGTCACTCCCTTCTAGACTGTGAGCCCGTGGTTTGGGTAGGGACCGTCTCTATTTGTTGCCGACTTGTAGTTCCCACGCGCTTAGTGCAGTGCTCTGCACACAGTAAGCGCTCAATAAAATACGAATGAATTGAATGAATAAGTGCCTAGAATTAGGAGTGTGAAAACGGACTGAGCAACCGCCTTCCGCACTCCACTCCGCTCCACGGGCCGTCAGGCCCTCCACGGGGCACGCGGGGAGTGGTAGTTCAGGAGACGGAGCCGATCGCTGTCAAGAGCGAGCGTCATTCTACGGATCCCAGAAAATCTTTGTGTCCCGAGCCGCAACGGCCCACCCGCCCTCCCCTGGCAACCATGTCTGATTGGCGAGGGTAGGTGCCTGGGCCAGGGACGTTAGTCCCCCACATTACTGAGGGGGGTGTTGGTTTCAGCGGTTACACTTGACCTATCGCTGGGGTCGGGACCCTAAGATCAGAGCAGAGGGCAGACTGGCCTCCCACACGGGGCTTCCACACTGAGGAAGAGAGAGGACGTGTTGTTCAGGTTCCCAATTTTCACAATGAGGCAACTGAGGCACAGAGAAGCCAAAGAGTCTTTGCCCAAAGGCACATGGCACGAAGGTGTCGGAGCTAAGACTAGGGATCCAGGGCACCCAACCCTCAGCCCTGTGCAGTTTTTCACCTGGCTAAGCTGCTTCTTGAGGGTTGTGCGGGTCAATGGGCCGGCGACGAGGGCGCGGGAATCTAGAGGAGCCGGCCGTGGCCAGAATGATCAGGACAGCAGCATTCGTATGGCAACGCTGCAGTTTGACTTCAGCGCTCAACATGATGCATCAGTACTTTAGGACTTCGTCATCCTCTATGACCTTCTCCTACTCGGAATATACCCCTTTAGTCCCTCCTCACCTGAACGCTGAAGGATCATGTGTGTTGGTCCCACCCTAGCCGCAGTACTCCAGCCGAAGCTGCATTGACTGCATTTTTCCCTATAGGCTTAGCATAACCCGACTCCATTGTATTCAGGGTATGTGAGGAATAAGCGCCGGCCTCGCGGAAGTTCCTGTAAACGAGGAGGGGTTGACACTGATGCAAAGCGGCTACACCCTGTATTAAGACGACCCCATCCTGTGTGGGCAATTGTCTCTTGCTAATATCTCTTTTTTAAACAGGGTGCAAAGTTTCGCGCGTGCGGGAATTCTTTGTGTAGCTCGATGAGGAAACCAAATAAAAGGGAAGAAGCAGTTTGGAATCGGGGCTGTTGGTCATTCGTACCTCTTGGGAGGTGAACGGGGGCGAACAGTCCAACTTTCCTACCCTCTTCTGGTCTATCTGAACCCATGGTCTCCGAGTCATTTTTCCCTATCTGCGTCACCACCTTGGGTTCTCGAACCCTGCGGCCGATTTACACAGGTTACTTTATTTGACCCCTACTTGTCGATAACAGTTGTGTACTATATCTCGGCCATCACATCAAATTAGAAATGTCCAAAAACAGAAAACTCTTGCTCGCCCCTTTCAGATCTTGTCTGGGCACCTGTCTTTTTTAAAAATATTTTTCTGGTACTCGGTAATAAGCTTTTACTATGTTGCTAGGCACTGAACTAAGTGCTGGGATTAAACTCAAGATAATCAGGTTGTACAAAGTCCCCTGTCCCAGATGTGGCTCACAGTCCTTAACTCCACCTTTTACTTATGAGGTAACTTAGGCCCAGAAAAATTAAGTGATTTGCTCACAAGGTCAGTCGAAAATGGGAGAGCAAAGTCAGGATTAGAGCTATGGGTCCTTCTGATTCCCAGGCCCGTGCTCTATTCACTAGGCCATGCGTCTTCTCTTTCCCATCATTATAGGGCAATACTGCTTTTTCGTCCTATCTCACAAGCCTGAATTCTTTGGTGTTGTTCTGGACTCATTCAATCAATTATATTTATCAAGCTCTTACTGCGTGCAGAGCACTGTACCTAGCGCTTTGGGGAGTACAACCCGACAATATAACAGACACATTCCTTGCTCAAAACGAGCTGACAGTCTAGAGCAGAATACGGACAACATGGTAAATAAAGTAATTACGACTATACACATAAGTGCAGTGGGGGTTGGTGCGGGATTTGCTCAGAGCCCGTCATCGAAGCCGCAATGTTCCCCTTCGTCAGTCACAGCCACTCCTCGACCACTGAGCTTTCTGCGCTCCGCCCAACGGCCACAAGGCCTGTGGGCGGAGTACAACGTGGGAGGTAGTTCTGTGGGCGGAGGGCAAACGCTATCTAAAGCGGACCATCGGACTATGACTCGCAGAGGATTTTTGTGCCTCGAGCGGCAATGGTTCCCTCGCGACAAGGTCTGATTGGCTGTTTCGGTGACTGGCCTAGGCCAAATTAGTGCCCACATGGGTCTACCAGGCTAGGAAAGAGGGAGAACAAGGTAGTTACCTTCATCTGTAAAAGGTGGGTAAGACTGTGAGCCCCATGTGGGGACAGGGACTGTGCACAACCTGATTAGTTTGAGGTCTATTTCCAGCGCTTAGTACAGGGTTTTGCACATAGTAAACACTTATTAAAGATTTACCAGAAAAAAAGACAGGTGTCCAGACAGGGTTTGAGCGGTAAGAGCAGGAGTTCTGTTTTGAACATGTCCATTTTGAGGTGTTGGCGGGATATAGTAAAGATGACCCCATAATACACATGACAAGCGTTTATGGTTAGGGTTACGTTCAGAGCTAAGGCTAGGCCTAGGGATGGAGTTATGGCTAGGGTTAGGATTGGGGTCAGGGTAATGGGTACATCTAGGATGAAGGTTAGGGGTAGTGATTAGGGCTAGGGTTAAGGTTCTAATTAGATTAGGCTTAGGTTTAAGGTTAGGTTTCATGATTGGTTTTAAGACTAGGCCCGGGCTACGGATAAGGTTAGGAATAGTCATCCCCCCCCTCCCATTCCTACGGAACATATGTACTTATCTCTAATTGATTTATTTATATTATTGTCTGCCTCCCCCCCTAGGACAGTAAACTCGTTGTCTGCAGGGGATGTGTCCGTTTATTTTTATACTGTACTCTCCCAAGCCTTTAGGACAGTGTTCTGCATACAGCATGCACTCAGTAAATATAACTTGAATGAATGAATGAATGAATGTTTAGGGGTTAGGACTAGGCTACGATTAGTGTTAGAGGTAAGGGTTAAGTGTAGGATTAGCATTATTGTGAGGGTCAGGGTTAAGATTAAGGTTAGGGGTTAAGTGTTATGGTGGGGGTTAAAGTTAGAACTAAGGTTAGGGTTCAGGATTACAGTTACTGTTAGGGATTAGAGTTATGGTAGGGGAAAGGATTAGGCCTTGGGCAAGACTTTAGGACATGGTCTTCGCTTAGTGTTAGGGTTAGGGTTGAGCTTAATATAGGTTTAAGATTAGGGATAGGTTTAGTGTTGTGGCTATGCCTAGATTTTGGGTTAGAGTAAGGGCTAGGCCTGGAAGAGTGTAGTGTGAAGCACCATTTGGAAAACAAGCTAGATTATGTGAAGTGGAGACTGAAAACGAAATGGAGTAAGGCTGGTTTAAGAGGTGGTTTCCACATTCCCCCCTCCTAGGGTTGTACACACACTAACCGAAGCAGACGTTAATGCCAACATATTCATGCAATCTTTCCAATATTTAATAACAGAACACGTCATCCCCGACTCTTATACCAACATGAAGGTGCACCCAAACTCAACACATTCACACTATCTTTTCAGCACTTAGAATGGAGATGTTCACACGTCATACTAGGACTCTGGGAGGACAGGAGTCCCAGGGCGGGAGGAAAGACAAAGGAAGATTCCCAAGCGAGTTTAGTTATTATTTGCTCCTACGGTTCGTCTGAGCCCCTTTCCTTCAGACACCTAACAATGTCTAAGCCATCTGGTAAGCTTATATCAGAACTTACTTACTTACTTACTTAGATTAGAATTTACGTAGCAGTGAGTTTTCTTCCAGATGCACATCTATAATAAACGAGAAAGACGTTTTAGGGGTAGAATTTAGATGTGCGAATAGAATGCACATCCATGGTTTTGGGCGTTCTTTTTTGCAGCCTGGACAGGGACGGTCACGAGGCCAAGGGAACGTGGAGCAAAGCTGAATGCACTAATCGAAGGGAGAGGAAATGTGGTTTTTATTGTTATTGTTAAGAGCTTACTTTGTGCCGGGTGCTGCGCTAAACCCTGGGGTTAGTAAATTAACAGGATAATCACACTGGGCACAGCCATGCCTCACATGGGGCTCTCACTGTCTTAATCCCCATTTTACAGATGAGGGAACTGAGGCACTAACAAATTAAATGACTTGCCCCTAGGCCCCATAGCAGCCAAGTGGCAGAGCTGGGATTGGAACTCAGGTCCTCTTATTCCTAGGCCCGGGGCTCTATCCAGTAGGCCACACTACTTCCCAGTTTCCCAAGGAAGCTCCAAAACTAGGACAAAGAGCCAAAGCCATAGTCGGGCAGAAGAACCCACGGTTAGCCTGAATCCTGACTTCTTTAAGCGCAGCGGCCATTTTCTCATCTTCCGGGCACATTTTCTGGAGAAGGGTAGGCCCTCATGAAGCCAGCAGAGCCTACGGAGCAATTACCACAATTTCATTCATTCAGTCCACACTTACGCTCTTGGGAGAGTAACAAACAATGAACAAAACACATTTCCCTGCCCACAACAATCTTACGGTCTAGAGGAGAGATCCCAATTATCCTCGAACCCATAGGTAACCAGACCTGGAATTCCCTCCTCCTTTTGGAAGTGTTTAATAGTGAGGCAGGGGAAAATCCGAACCAAGAGGGCAGGGAGAAGGCAAGGAGGATATAGTGGAAACTGATGGACAGATAATCAATCAATCAATCAACCAATAGCATTCATTGAGGCGCTTACCGTGTGCAGAGACTGTACTGAGCACTTGGGAGAGTAAACACAATAGAGTTGGTAGACTTCCTCACCTTCAAAGTCTTACTAGAGGTCACATATTATCCAAGAAGCCTTTCCTGATTAAGGCCATCCTGATCCCTATTCCCTTCCTTTCTGCCTGCGTACCTATTCACTTGGATCCATACCTTTTAAGGACTTGATATTCAACCCACCCTAAGCCCCTCAGCACTCGTACAAAACTGAACATTATTTATTTATATTTATGTCATTCTCCTCCTCTAGACTGTAAACTCTTTGTAGACAGTGGAAGGCGTCTACCAACTCTGTTAATTAGACCTTTCCAAGTGCTTAGTATATGGGTTCTGCCCAGAGTAAGTGATCAATAAATACTACTGATGGTTTGAGTGTTTTGTGTTTTTGTGTTCTCTCATGTCATGGAACCAAATGTTTCATTTCCCAAAAGCCAAGCAAAATGCTGAACGTCATCAGGAAGACTACTGAAAACAAAAAGTCATTTCATCGTGACAACAATGATGATCTGTCCACAAAAGGATATGTGGTGTCATTTGAGGAGAGCAACTAAAATTTTTTTGTAATGTATTTGTTAAACACTTTTTATGTGCCAGGCACTGTACTAAAAGGCTGGGGTAGGATACAAGGTTAATCACGTTGGACACAGTCCATTTCCCACGTGGTACTCACAGTCTTAATCCTCATTTTATAAATGAGAAACTTGAGGCAACAGAAAAGTGAAGTGATTTGCCCAAGGCACACAGCAGACAAGTGGTGGGAGCTGGAATTAGACCTCAGGTCCTCTGACTCCAGGCCCGTGCTCTAGCCACTGGGCCATGCTGCTTCTTTAGGTGTCATGGATAAAAAAGAGCTTCTGCAGGGAGGCTATTTGGATTTTAAAGGTGAGGATGGGGAGGCTAACGGCTTAAGTAAGGTTGAGGGAGCTCAAACCTGGCAATGGGAAAATGGAGGATGGAGCCGTAGAAGGGGAAGAGGAGGGAGGAAATAAACACCCACAGGTGGTGGGCGGTGAGCACCAGTATGGTCGTCATGACAGGGGGACGGGCACTTCGGGTTGAAGGAAATCAAACTCCATGCATTGTGACGAAGAGCAGACACAGGAAGCTGAGAGTGACACTGGATCTCCTCCCGCAGGAGGGCTGTATCCTCCACGGCCACAGCTAAGTTGGGAGTGGAGGTCGGGACCTGTGAACAAGCAAAATCATATACTATAAATTATTTTTATTACTGCCTGCCTCGCGTGCTAGGTGGTAAGCTTGTGGTGGGCAGGGAATATGTCTACCAATTTTGTTGGACTGGACTCTTCCAAACACCTAGTACAGTGCTCTGCACACAGTAGAGCGCTCAATAAATGCCATTGATGTTGTTTATTCAGCAGTAACTACAAACTGGATGAGATAAAGATAGAAGAGTTCAGACAAAGTTTCACCCAACAACCACCCAATCAGTGGTATTTATTGAGCACTTACATTGTATTTTAATGGTATTTATTATGAGCTTACTACATGTCAGGCACTATAATAACCAATGGAATATATGTGAGATAATGAGGTTGGACATAGTCCCTGTCCCCACACAGGGCTTATAGTCCTTAATCCCCATTTTACAGATGAGGCAACTGAGGCAAAGAAGTCAAGCGACTTGGTCAAGGGTCACATAGCAGACAAGCGGTGGAGCTAGGGGTTTAGAGCACAGGTTGCTTATTGGAAAGAGCAGGGGCCTTGGGAGTCAGAGGACCTGGGTTCTAACCCAGGCTCCGTCACTTGTCTGCTGTGTGACCTTGGGCAAGCCATTTAACTTCTCTTTGGCCTCAGTTACCTACATCTGTAAAATGGGAATTAAAACTGTGAACCCTTCGTGGGACAACCTGATTACCTTGTATCTACCCCAGCGTTTAGAACAGGGCTCGTACATAGTAAGCACATAACAAATACCATAATGATAATGATTCCCGAACCCCATCTTTTTCTACTAGGCCATGCTGCATACGTATGCAGAGCCCAACACCAACTTGAAAAGGGCCAATACAAGTGTTAGTGGACTCATTCCTTGCTCACAGTGAGCTTACGTTCTAGAAGGGGAGATACAATGACAGAAATAGTTGACAGAGATCAGTCAATCAGTGGTAATTATCGAGCACTTACTGCAGAGCACTGTACTAGCATTTGGAGAGTACAACAGAGTTGGTAGTCATGTTCTCAGAACCCAGGGAGCTAGGATATGTTCATATGTGCTGCGTGGGGCCGAGGGTGTGCTGAATATCAAGTATCCAAAAGGTACGGATCCAAATGCATAGTCGAGGCAGAAGGGATTCTTGTAACACAAATCACCAGGAGAGAATCAGAAACTCGCTCCTGAGAGCAGGAAGACAGAGGTTAGAGGGAAAACAAAGATGTAGCTGAGGCTGGACACTCATCTGGACACTCACATGACAGGACACATGTCCTCCGACTCCTAACAATACTCTTTGGTAGTTCCCTGAATCTGCACGTTCCCACTCCCCTCATCAACTATTTTCTCCTGGCCTTTACTGAGCATGGGGTGTCTTTGCAGCAGCGTGGTCCAGTAGGGAAGAGCCCAGGCCTGGGAGTTAGAGGACCTGGGTTCTAATCCCGGCTCTGCTACCTGATGGCTGTGTGACCTTGGTCAAGTTAATTAATCAAGCATTAGTACTTATTGAGTGCTTACTGTGTGCATAGCACTGTTCTAAGTGCTTGGGAGAATACAATACAACAGAACTGGCAGACACGTTCCTGGCCCACAACGAATCTGTAGCCTAGATATGAAGATGTTTCACTTCTCTGTGTCTCATGTTTCCTCATTTGCAAAAGGGGGATTCAACCCTGTATATATGTATATATGTTTTGTACATATTTATTACTCTATTTATTTACGTATTTTATTTGTACATATTTATTATATTTATTTTTTTGTTAATATGTTTTGTTTTGTTCTCTGTCTCCCCCTTCTAGATTTGTGAGCCCACGTTGGTAGGGACTGTCTCTTATATGTTGCCAACTTGTACTTCCCAAGCGCTAGTACAGTGCTCTGCACACAGTAAGCGCTCATAAATACGATTGAGTGAATGAATACAGACATCCCTGCCCACAACAGGCTTATAGTCTATAAGGCGGAGACAGACACAAAACAATAAACGAGGCATCAGTAGCATCAATATAAATAAATAGAATTATAGATATATGCATATCCTTCTTGCCAAGGTCCACGGCTCCTACTCTGATAATGCTCCTCGACACTCTCAGCTGCCTTCGTCACTGTGGATCACCCCCCTTCTCCTCAACAAGCTGTCCAACCTAGACCTTCACAGACTCCGTCCTCTCCTGGTTCTCCTCATCTCTCCGGCCATTCATTCTCAGTCTCCTTTGTGCGCTCCTCCTCCTCCTCCCATCCCTTTACTGTAGGGTTTCCTCAAGGGTACGTTCTTGATCCCCTTCTACACTCACTCCATTGGAGAACTCATTCGCTCCAATGGCTTCAACTACCATCTCTACGCTGATGACACACACATCTAAATCTCTGCCTCTGCTCTCTCTCCCTCCCTTCAGGCTTGTGTCTCCTTCTGCCTCCAGGACATCTCCATTTCCATGTCTGCCAGCCATCTAAAACTCAATATGTCCGAAGACTGAACTCCTTATCAATCAAATCAATTAATCAATCGTATTTATTGAGCGCTTACTGTGTGCAGGAGCACTGTACTAAGCGCTTGGGAAGTGCAAGTTTGGCAACATATAGAGACAGTCCCTACCCAACAGTGGGCTCACAGTCTAGAAGGGGGAGACAGAGAACAAAACCAAACATACTAACAAAATAAAATAAATAGAATAGATATGTACAAGTAAAATAAATAAATAGAGTAATAAATATGTACAAACATATATACATATATACAGGTGCTGTTGGGGAAGGGAAGGAGTAAAACGGGTGGGGATGGAGAGGGGAACGAGGGGGAAAGGGAAGGTGGGGGATCAGTCTGTGAAGGCCGTCCTGGAGGGAGGTGAGCTCTCAGTAGGGCCTTGAAGGGGAGGAAGAAAGCTAGCTTGGCGGATGTGGGGAGGGAGGGCATTCCAGGACAGGGGGGATGACTTGGGCCGGGGGTCGAACGGCGGGACAGGGCGAGAACGAGGCACGGTGAGGAGATTAGCGGCAGAGGAACTGAGGGTGCGGGCTGGGCTGTAGAAGGAAAGAAGGGAGGTGAGATAGGGAGGGGGCGAGATGAGATGAAAGAGAGCCTTGAAGCGAGGGTGAGGAGTTTCTGCCTAATGCGCAGATTGATTGGTAGCCACTGGGAGATTCCCTGGCCCTCTCCGCGGAATTTCCACGTCATCGTAGATGGCACTACCATACGTCCCGTCTCACAAGCCCGCAACCTTGTGTGTCATCCCTCGATTCTGCTCTCTCGTTCACCCCACACATCCAATCCATCACCAAAACCTGCCTGTCTCACCTCCGCAACATCGCCAATATTGACCCTTTCCTCTCCATCCAAACCGCTGGTTCAATCTCTATATCCTATTCCCGACTCGATTAATGATAATGATGATGATGATGATGATTAGGGTACCTGTTAAGCGCTTGCTATGTGCTTAGCAGTGTTCTAAGCGCTGGGGGGATACAAAGAGATCAGATGTCCTACATGGGGCTCACAGTCTTCACCCCCATTTTACAGGATGAGGTAAATAGTGGCACAGAGAAGTTAAGTGGCTTCCCCAAGGTCCCGCAACTGACAGATGACAGAGCCGGGATTCGAACCCATGACCTCTGACCCCGAAGCCCGTACTCTTTCCCTCCGAGCCTCGCTGCTTCTCTGCATCAGCCTCCTCTCTGATCTCCCATCCTCCTGCCTCGAGGCTTCAAGGCTCTCCATCACATCTCCCCCTCCCACCTCACCTCCCTTCTCTCCTTCTACAGCCACAGCCCGCACCCTCCGCTCCTCAGCCCGCTGTCCTCTTCAGTGTACCCTCGTTCTCGCCTGTCCCCGCCGTCGACTCACGTCCCACATTCTCCCCCCTGGCCTGGAATACACTCCCTCCACACATCTCTTCTTCCCTTCAAAGCCTTACTGAGAGCTCACCTCCTCCAGGAGGCCTTCCCAGACTGAGCCCCCTTTTTCCTCTCCTCCTCCCCATCCTCCCCGCCCTTCATCCTTCCCCTCTCGACAGGACCTGTATATATGTTTGTATCGATTTGTTACTCTATTTATTTTACTTGTGCATATTTACTATTCTATTTATTTTGTTAGTGTTGTGCATCTAGCTTTACATCTATTTATTCTGATGACTGGACAACTGTCCGCATGTTTTGTTTTGTTGCCTGTCTCCCCCTTCTAAACTGTGAGCCCCTTATTGTGTAGGGACCGCCTCTATATGTTGCCAACTTTTGCTTCCCCAGCGCTTAGTACAGTGCATGCACACATTACGCGCTCAATAAATACGATTGAATGAATAAATGGATGTGGTCGTCATGAAACCAGGGGCTTGTGGGACAATGGCCGCCGCCTCCTGGCTCAGCGAAGGTCTTTTCGGGGTCTTGTTTTCAGCTTCGACCTTGTCCTTGTCCTTCTGCGGGGTCCAACCTTGTCCAGAAGTTCTTCTGTGATGTCCCCGCCCTGCTGAAGATCACCTGATCTGAAGACCACTCCGCCATCAACGTAAGCGTGACCTTTGCGCTAACCATAGGTGCTGTGAACTTCATTTTCATCATTGCCTCGTACATGCGCATCTTCCGGGCCGTCCTGCGGATGCCGGCTACCGAGAGCCGGGCCAAAGCCTTCTCCACCTGCCTGCCCAATCTCATCGTCCTCACCGTCTTCTCTCTACAGGCGTGTATTGGCTATCTTAAACCTCTCCAACACTCTTCCTTGGCATTCGACCTGCTGATGTCCGTGTTCTACTCCGTGGTGCCCCCGGCCCGGAACCCCCTCATCTACAGCCTGAGGAACCGGGATTTTAAAGCTGCTATGTGGACTGTCTTAAAAAAAAGATTCCCCCAGACTCCTCTACAGGCCGAAATGTCCGTTTCCTTGTGCTGATATTCACTCAGTAAATCAATCATATTTACTATAGGATCGAAGCGTGATATCTGGGTTGTAGTAGGAGAATAGTGAGGTGAGATAGGAGGGGGCAAGTTATTGAGGATTTTAAAGCGCCAGGGGGTGAGGAGTTTACATTTGATGCAGAGGTGGATGGGCAGACGCTGGAGGTTTCTCGAGGAGTGGGGGAAATATGGACTGAAAGGTTTTATAGAAAAATGATCTGGGCATTAGAATGAAGTATGGACTGGAGTGGGGGAAAGACAGGAGGCATGGGAGGACATCATGGAGGCTGATAAAGTAATCGAGGTGGAGTAGAATAAGGGACTGGATTAACGTGGTAGCAGTTCGGATGGAGAGGAAAGGGCAGAGTTTAGCGATGTTGTGTAAGGCGGACCGACAGGAATTTAGTGATGGATTGAATTTGTGGTTTGAATGAGAGAGAGAGAGTCGAGGGATAATGCCAAGGTTATGGGGCTTGTGATGACAGGAAGAATGGTGGCCATCTACGGGTGATGGGACAAATCAAGGGGAGGACAGGGCTTGGAGGGAGGTAGGTAAAAGAAAATGCTTTGGTAGGCAGACGTTTTCCTGCCCACAAGGAGCTTGCAAGCTAAGGGAATTGATCAGGCTTACCGGGAGCCATGGACAAGAATTTAATCCCCAATCCCTGACGACTGACCAGCTGTGGTGACCTTGGGTGACCAAACGTAACCTCTCTGGGGTCTTTTCATAACATGTTAGGACCTTGATACATACTTTCTCTTATATTCTGAGCCTCTTTCAGTCAGGGATTCATCTGAGCTAGTTCATTTTGTTACATCCAGCGTACCCCCTGCCAGTGTCTTTGCAACCAGTATAGTTTAGGATGGATCTTGTATATTGCTTTTTTTCATAGGGTATCTTCCAGGTGTATTATTTTTATTATTATTATTATTATTATTATTATTATTATTGTTGTGTTGTTGTTGTTGTGTGTTGTTATGGTATTTGTTAAGCACTTTCGTTTGTGTCAGGGCACTTTACTAAGCACTGGGGTGGATACAAGCAAATCGGGTTGGACACAGTCCCCTGTCCCACGTGGGGCTTACCAGTCTCAATCCCCATTTTAACAGATGAGGTAACTGAGGCCCATAGGAAGTGAAGGGACTGGCCCAAGGGTACAAAGCAGACTAGTGGCACAGCCGGAGTTATAATCCGGATGGATTTGAAGCCACACTGAGATTCCCTGTATTGCTTTGATTTTTCCTAAAGTATTGGGAGATAGGAGGGATAGGCCATTCATCCTGTGGAATCCCGATCTCATATCTGAGACAGTTCATCAACCCAACTGTCTCTCAGGTCTGGGTGATTTCATCCAGTGTCTGACCAAATTTTCAATTAGATGATCTTCTAATAATAATAATAATAATGGCATTTGTTAAGTGCTTACTATGTGCCAATCACCATTTTAAGCGCTGGGGAGGATACAAGGTGATCAGATTGTCCTACGTGGGGCTCACAGTCTTAATCACCATTTTTACAGATGTGGTAATAGAGGCCCAGAGAGGTTAAAGTGCATTTGCCCAAAATCACACAGCCGACAAGTGGCGGAGCCGGGATTAGAACCCATAACCTCTGTACTCCCCAAGCCGTGTTCTTTCCACTGAGTCACACTGCGTTCTCTAGACTGCTAGTCTGTTATGGACAGGAACGTGCTGGATGATATTGTTTGTATCTGTACTTTCCCAAGATTTTAGGTAGAGTCCTCTGCACATTGTAAGTGCTCAATAAATACTTTTGACTGATGTTTAATACAATAATTTAGGAGTCAAACAATCGTATTTACTGAGTGCTTACAGTCTGCAGAGCACTGCACTAAAGCACTTGGGAGAGTATATTATACTAATGTAAAACAGACACATTCTCTGTCATACAGTGAGCTTACAGTCTGGAGTGGGGAGACAGGCATTAATATAAATAAATTTATGGATATGGGTACAAGTGATGTGGGGCTGGGGAGGGGTGTGAATAGAGAGAGGAAAGTCAGGATGACACAGAAATGGAATGGAAGAAAAGGAAAGGAGGTCTTATGTCAGGGGAAGGCCTCTTGGAGAGACGTCCCTTCAGTAAAGCTTTGAAGAGGTGGAGAATAAGGCACACTCTTAGGGTAGGTACGACCCCTTGAAAGAAGGGGGTGTAAAAGACGGATACAGTCCCATCCAAATGCTCAGATCCATTCTCCTCTCATCCAACAAATCAATCCATTCATCCATTCCATTCATCCATCCAGTAGTCCATCACCACAATTCATTGAGCACATCTTGTGTGCCAAGTGCGATAGCCAGCTTTTTGGAGACTTCATGACCTGCCCCACCCAGAAGACCAAGGGGAGATGGAGGTCAGAGCCCCTCAGATCCACGCTGCCCCCGGTGAGAGTAACTTTGGTGGATGGGGGGCTGGAGGGACAGGGATGGACAAGGAGGCGAACAGAAGAGTCGGAGCCCGTCTGGTAGAGATGCTCACACCTCAGGAACTATGTTGGCGTTCAGAACAGGGCCGCGTCCCCCGACCAAGCAGGGGACTTGCAGGATGCGGGCATAGTACTACTGCAGTGACCCCAACCATCACAAGTCCCTCCATCCTGATTGGGCTTATATCGACCTCAGTGCTTAGTATAGTGCCGGTCACATAGTGAGAGCCTAAGAAATACCATTATTATTATTATTATTATTATTATTATCATTATTATTATTGTTATCATTACTATCATTATTTTACACTGCCCAACCATGGCTACCAGGCAGCTGCCTGCCGGCTATTGGCACTGTGGCACAGCCCTGGGCAGTTTGGATGAGTTTACAGTCTATACCCAGGGCGCTCTGACAGTGCTCTGCACACAGTAAGCGCTCAATAAAACGATTGAAATGAATGAATGACTGGCTCTTAGGCCCATGCTGTTTCGTTACATCACACCACTTCACAAGTCGCAGTACTGATAACACATTCACTCTCAGAAAGGAAAAGTAGCAAGTCGGACAGATAAACCTTATTCAGAAGAAGACAATGATATTAAGGAATGCAACATAAGGAGGGAACATTTCCACATAATGTGAGACTGATAGATTTTGGAGAGTTTCAATGGTCTGGGAAGGAAATAATACTTTTGTTGATTATGAAGTTTAAATGACTTACCCAAGAGAAGCAGTTTGGAGTAGTGGATAGAGCTCGAGCCTGGGAGTCAGAATGACCTGTGTGAAGATCCCGGCTATGCCACGTGTCTACAATGGGACCTTGTACAGGTCACTTCACTTATCTGTGGTTTTAGTTCCCTCTTTTGTAAAATGGGGATGAAGACTGAGCCCTTTGTGGGATATAAATTGTGCCCAACCCGTTAGCTTGTATCGACCCCAGCACACTGGGGTGCAGAGTCTGATGTGGGGTTGTCCATCTCACACTGAATGTATCAGACGTCACTCCGGACCCTGAGAAAGCCTCCTTTCAGCCAGAAAAGACAACTGGTCACATACACCCCTCCGTAGGGTGTCGTAATGAGGTGAGCGATGGCAATATGAACACAATGAGACTTTTTTTTTCCAGAGAAAAGGGTGGGAAAATCTCCCCTTTATGACTCTCTCGATGGCCGCCTTCATGCCCTGGTTCCTCAGGTTGTAGATGAGGGGGGTTCAGTGCGGCGGGAACCAGGGCGTAGAACATGGACACCAGGCATGTCCACTGTTGAGGGGGAACGTGATGGAGGCTTCAGGTAAGCACTGAAGGCAAGTCACGATGAAGAGGAGTGATGACGCCGAGGTGAGGCAGGCAGGTGGAGAAGGTTTATGGCCCGGCACTATGCGACCGGCATCCTCAGCATGGCCTGGGAAGATGCGCACATACGAGATGATGAAAGAGACGAAGCAGACGATGTCTAACGCTGTCTCGACTGTCACCCTCACATCGATGGTGACGTGGTCCTCGGAGCAGGGAATCTTCACCAGGGATGGGACGTCACAGAAGAACTGCTGGACGACGTTGGACCCGCAGGACAGAGGGAACTTCGAAACTGAATATCGGACCCCTAAAACCTCCGCTGAGCCAGGAGGCGGCAGCCACCTTTTCACAGGCCCCTTGGTCCATGATGATCTCGTAGTGCAGGGGGCGGCAGATGGCGGTGTAGCTGTCGTAGGACATCGCCGTGATGACAAAATACTCCGAAGCGGCAAACAAATCACCAGTAAGAGCTGAGCCACACAGTCCAGGAACGAGATGGAGCTGTTGTTAGTCAAGGAGATGGCGACGGATTTGGGGACGGTGACCGAGAGGAGAGAGAGGTTGAGGACAGACGGGTTACTGAGGAAGAACTACATGGGAGTGTGGAGGCACCGGTAGAAGGCAGTGATGGCGACGATGAGGAGATTCCTCATCATTGCTGCCAGGTAAACCAGGAGGAACAGAGAGGCATGGACCAGCTGCAGCTCCCGGACTTCCGAGAATTCCAGCAGGAGGACTCTCGTCACCGTGGAGATGTTGGGCATTTTGGGGAGGCACCATTGAGTTTCTGCAGTGGATGAGGGAAGAGTCAAAGTTAGAGTCCATTGATGGGATGAGTGAAGAAACTGACAGGACATTTGAGGAAGATTCTCTATGGAAAGGAGACAGTCATTGAATTCAAAGTGATCTTTGAGTTCTTTACCCGGCAGGGATAAGGAACGATCCAGATGTTCACGTTATTTTGGTCAATTTAAAGGGAATTCCTGAGATTGTCTCCCCTCTGCCATCCCAACAGAGTTGGTTGACACATTCCCTGCCAACATCGAGTTTACAGTCTGGAGGGATATCTTTTTGTATCTTCGTCTTCAACCCTCACCACTGCCTGAACTTGCTCGCTGCTTCCAGTACCCAGTACCTTGCGTGCACACACATACACACACAGCTTCTAGCACAGGGAACCTGATTGTATCATCTCCCATAAGGTGGAAAATGAACTCGTTCATTCGTAGTTATTGAGCACTTACTGTGTGCAGAGCACTGTACTAAATGCTAGGGAGAGTACAATAGAATAATAAAGTCACAGTCACTGCCCACAACAAGCTTACAGTCTAGAGTAATACCGGATTGTAGTTGGGTTGATTTCACTGGCTTCAGTGCCATCCAACTGTTCTAACTCTCCTCCTCATTATCCGCTCTCCTCAACCAACCCTCCAAAAAGAACCTTCTTACCGTGACTCATTTTCGATGTTTCCTCCTCCCACCTATGGCTCCCACCCTTCCTTTGGCCTCGAAATCCACCTTTGTCAATTCCCCAGCCTGAAGATATCCCACCGTCGAAAACTGTCTGGAATTCCACCTTCTCAAGGAGGATATACCTAAACCACTTCTTCCCACCATCTGTCAGGGACCATCTCCAGACTTAATTCATCTGCAGACCCTCGGATATTGATGCTGAAGGTAAAGCTCTTTATTCTAGACTGTAAGCTCCTTGAGAAAATATGTCTACCAACTCTTATTGTATTCCTACAAACATTTAGTACAGTGCTCAGCACACAGTAAGTGCTCAACAAATGTCTCCTATCAGTTGACTGATTAATGTCTGCTTTCCCACTAGACGGTGAGCTCCTTCTGGGCCGGGAACATGTTTACCAACTCTTTCATATGGTGCTCTCCTCAGCACTCCGTTTAGTGCTCTGCACACATTAAACATGCACAAATATAATTATAAAGCACTAATAATAATAGCGATAGTATTTGTTAAGCCCTTACTATGTGTCAAGCACTGTTCTAATCGTTGGGTGGGATAGAAGGTAATCAGATTGTCCCACGTGGGACTCAAAGTCTTAATCCCCATTTTACAGATGAGGTAATGGAGGCCCAGAAAAGCGAAGTGACTGGCCCCAAATCACCCAGAAGAGAAGCAGCCTGGCCCAGTGGAAAGAGCATGGGCCTGGTCTCTAATACCAGCTCTGCCAATTGCTTGTTGTGTGACCTTGAGCAAGTCACTTATATTCTCTCTGCCTCACTTCTACAGCTCTTCCTCCTGCTTAGACTATGAGCCCCATGAGGTACAGGGATTGTGCCCAACCTGATCAACTTGCCCAGTTCTTAGAACAATGTTTGACACATAGTAAGCACATAACAAATACCACTAAAAAAGAGGGAGAGCCGTTACTAGAACCCAAGGCTTCTAACTCCCAGCCCACACTTTATCCATTAGGCCACACTGCTTCTCTCTTGCATTCCCCCAGGATTTGGGCTGGGGGAAGTCCTGTGAGGAGGAATTGGTGCTGAATCATCTGGCTGGTGCAGTCTCGGTCATACCGTCTTGTCCCTGCTCAGAGGGTTGAGCTGTTGTTTGAAGTCACAACGGCCCCGGGCTGAGGCCATGCCATAACGTCCTAGCCTGGCAGCCACGGTAGCCAGGGTTTGAGAGGTGAATGTAGGGGGCCAGGGGGCTACCATAGGGGCAAACTCTTTCTGTCTGCTTGTGTACGTAGTCCTGGGTCCAACTACACCCTGGACACTGTGTATGAACGTCTTCCCAGAATGACCCTCACACTCACATCGATTAGCCGTATGGTCCCGCCCTGGCCCTCCCAAACCTTGATCACTCTCACCGGGCCATCGTGGGGCTGGGGGAGCCCTGACCAGCTCTGGGCTGGGCTGGTCCCCCCTCTCTCCTCGGATGCCTAGATGTCCCTCGCCTCATCTCTGCTGTCCCGTGGACACTGAGACACGATTTCCAGACAAGGCCCCCGACCCCTTAGATAAAGCCACCAATTTACTGAAGGAGCTCTCCTGAGGACCGAATCACGGCGGCTCGTCCCCACAGTCTTTGAGTCCCCACAGGAATGAGTATCCGGTGATGGCACTTGTCTGCAGGGTTCCCATGGCAACGACATCTTAATGGTTCCTGCTGTTAGTGATCATTTGGGTCAACGGATGGGCGCTTCAGCTTCTTTCATTTTTCTTCAGTGATACCTATTAAGCACTTACTATGTGCCAGGCACTGTGCTAAGTGTTGGGATTCGATACAAGCTAATCAGGATGGCTAAAGTCCCTGTCCCAAATGGCGCTCACAGTCTCAACCCCATTTTCGGGACGAGGTAACTGAAACCCAGAGAAGTGAAGAGACTTGCCCAAGGTCCCACAGCAAAAAGGTAGCAGAGCCGAGATTAGAACCCAGCTCATTCTGTCACCCAGGTCCATGCTCTATCGACTAGGCCACACTGCTTCCCTGAGTTTCATCTTGTTCATGACCTCAAACAATCGGTCACTTAATCAGTTGTATTTTTTGATGTCTTCTGATTGCAAATCTAGAGAGAACGAGAAATGACTATAAATCCAGCCTAAGACTCTCCGCCGTACTTGGGGAAATCAACCCAGAGAAGCAGCATGAGAAGCAGAATGGCTTAATGGCAAGAGCGCGGGCTTGGAAATCAGAGGATGTGGGTTCTAATCCCTCCTCCGCCACTTGTCTGCTGTGTGAACATGAGCCTGCCACTTAACTTCTCTGGGTCTCAGTTGCCTCCTTTGGAAAATGGGGATTAAAGGTCTGAACCCCAAGCTGGACAACCTGATTACGTTTATCTACTCCAGCGCTTAGAACAGTGTTTGACACATAGTAGGCGATTAACGAATGTAATTATTATTATTGTTATTATTATTATCAGCTTGGGAGGGGCAGAGGGGTTCTGAGAACGGGGTGATGGGAAGGAATAACCGATACTGCCTGTGTGGACATGACAGAAAAATCCCTGGTTTAAGAAGGAATAGGTTGTAGCCTAGGGGTCGTCCTCTTCTACCTCAGAGCTGAGACATTGTACCAAACTGGGGTGAAGCGGTCACTGCATTCTCTACTCTGAATGGCCCTGTCCCCTTTCAAAATATTTCAGTGATGGAAAATGGAGAAATAATCAGTCAGCCCACACTTCCTGCTCTCCAATTTCCAGTCCATCAGAGCACAGCTTTCCCCATCTTCAAAGCCCCCCTGTAATCCTGCACTTCCAGGATGCCTCACACGATTCATTATTCTCTTCCCTAAGTCATCTTCTCCAAACTACCAATCAGCATCTTAGACCACTTCTCCAGTTTTTGCACTCAAACCCACTATTATAGTTTTGTACATAGTGGCTTTTATAAAATTTACTCTTGAAGTACATAGTCATCTATTTACCATTCTTTCCATTCTCTTCTTCGTCCTATAATTAATTCTGTGTATTTCTCCCCTGTTAGGTTTTAAGCTTTTGGAAAGCAGGGATGGTGTTTAATTTATTTTGATCTCTCTGAAGGTTTC
Source organism: Tachyglossus aculeatus (assembly GCF_015852505.1). Lineage (NCBI taxonomy): Eukaryota > Metazoa > Chordata > Mammalia > Monotremata > Tachyglossidae > Tachyglossus > Tachyglossus aculeatus. The sequence goes on along the minus strand of NW_024045101.1, from coordinate 1,672,835 downwards.
ACTCCAGTACTTTACACCCAGGAGGCATTCAACAAATATTGATTGATGGATGGATGAATTGATAGATGAATGGATGGATGGGTGGGTGGAGTATCTGCTGTGTGACCTTAGGCAAGGCACTTCACTTCTCTGTGCATCAATTATTTCATCTGAAAAATGGGAATTGAGATCGCGAAAACTATGTGGGATAAGGACTGTGAAAAGCCTGATTAGCCTATATCCGCCCCAGCACTTAGTACAATGCCTGGCACATAGTAAGCACTTACAAATACCACTATTATTATGGATGGATGGATGGATGGATGCGTGGGTGGATGGATGGAAGGATGGATGGATCGACAGACAGACGGGTGAGCAGACAGATAGATGGATGGATGGATGGTCAGACATGGACTGAGACATGGATTTGATCAAATTCACTCATTCATTGATTCCACCGCATTTATTGAAGGCTTACGATTTGCAGAGCACTGGACTAAGTACTTAGAAAGTACAGTTCAGCAATAGAGATAATCCCTGCCCACAACGGGCTCCCAGTCTAGAAGAGGAGAGACAGGCATCAAAAGAAGAAAACAGGCAGTCAGATGTGGGGAAACGTTTGCACGATTGCACCCCTTCTCCCTTGTCACCCTCCGATTTTCTGATTTTCATAACCGCCAGGAATGATCTTAAAAATTATAGAATTACTATTATTAATAGTAGTCATATCAACATTATCATTATTGAATTCATGAAGAATTTGTTTGCAAAAGATTGACAATGCTGGAGTAGAAACAAACTAATCAAATCGGAAACATTTTCTGACCCACGGGGGCTCAGATTGGAAGAGAAAGAGAGGGCACATATTGAATCCCGATTTTACAGAGAGGCACAGAGAGGTTACATAGCTGGACCAAGGTGACCAGCAGGCCGGTGGCAGAAACCAGGCAAACATTTCCAATCTCATGTCTCCCAGCCACATGCTCATTTCACTAAGTCAATGATGCCGCCCAAAAAATTACTTGTCATTCATTCATTCATTCATTCATTCCATCATATTTATTGAGTGCTTACCTTGTGCAGGGCACCATGCTAAGCACTTGGAAAGTACCATTCAGAATAAAGAGAGACGATCACTCCCCACACCGGGCTTACAAACACATCTTATCAGCCTCTGTCGCAGACATTGACAAATCTTCAGTCGCTGGACTTTCTCTTTGGACAGCTCTTTATAGGCTACCCCCACCGTCAGGACCCTGATGAGGAATGGGATAGTCAGCAAAGGGAAATAAACATTTTGTCCCTTAGGGGAGGGAGGAGTAATCTCCCCTTTAGGACTCTCCCCAGGGAGGCCTTGATGCCCCTGTTCTACAGGCTGTAGATGAGGGTGTTCAGGGTGGGGGGCACCACGATATAGAACACGAACAACAGCAGGGACAGGGTCGAAGGGGAATCTGACACGGGCTTAACGTAGTCAACCGCTCCATCCTAGAGGAAGACGGTGACGATGGTGAGGTGAGGCAGGCAGGTGGAGAAGGTTTTGGCCGGGCTCTCGGCGGCCGGCATCCTCAGCACGGCCCGGAAGATGCGCACATTGGAGATAATGATGAAGACGAAGCAGAAGGCACCAAAAACTACCCCACCAGTGATGCTCACATCCGTGGCGACGTGGTCCTCAGAGCAAGAGATCTTCAGCAGGGGAGAGACATCACACAAGAACTGCTGGAATATGTTGGACCCACAGAACCTCAGAGAAAAAGTGGAAACTGAATACAAGACCCCAGACAGCACCCCGCTGAGCCAGGAGGCGACCGCCATCTTTCCACAGGGCGTGTTGGTCATGATGAGCTCATAGTGCAGGGGGAGGCAGATAGTAGCGTAGCGATCGTAGGATATCGCCGTGAGGAGGAACACCTCTGAACCACCAAACAGAACCACCAAAAAGACCTGGGCGACTCGGCCCAGGAGAGAGATGGCTCGACGATCGGTCAGGGAGATGACGACAGACTTGGGGACGGTGACAGAGATGACGTTGACAGAGGTCGAGGATAGACAGGTTCCTGAGGAAGAAGTACATGGGGGTGTGGAGGTGCCGGCAGAGGGCGGTGACGGCGACGATGAGGAGATTCCCCGTCAGGGCCGCCAGGTAGACCAGGAGGAACAGGGCAGAGTAGACTAGCTATAGCTCCCGGACCTCCGAGAATCCCTGGAGCAAGAATTCCCTCACCATGGAGACGTTGGGCATTTGAGGGAGACAGCACTGACTTTCTGAATGTGTGAGGGAAGAGCCAAAGTTAGAATCCATTGATGGGATGAGTGAAGGAATTGACAGGACACTTGCTGGTGATTCTCTATGGAGAGGATAGAGTTATTGGATTCAAAATGATCTCGGCGGAGACACTGAACAATTCTAGGGAATGATGTAGACTCCCTGCACAGGAAGAGTGAAGACTTCATTTCAGAATCATTGATGTTGGGGGTGAAGGAATAGGACTAACTCAATCAGTTCTATTTATTGAGTACCTATAGAGGACATGGTATTAATACCTACAATCACTGCCCGCAGGGAGCTTCCGTTCTATTGGAAGCACCAAGCTTAGAAATGTGTAGAAGCAGGGTGCTAATGGGAAGAACACAGGCCTGGGAGTCAGAGGACCTGGGTTCTAATCCCACCTCTACCAGGTCTCTGCTGCAAATCCACGGGAAAGTGACTGTTTCTCTCTGTTTCAGTTTTCTCAATAGTAAAAAGAATTTCGATACCTGTTTTCTCTCCTACTTTGTCTGTGAATCCCTCGTGAGACACGGACTGTGCTCTATCAGATGATCCTGAATCTCCCTTAGCACTTAATACATTGTTTGGAACGTAGTACGCACTTAATAAATATCAGGACTGTTACTGATATTCTTAAACGAATAAATGAATAGCGGATAATGAATGAATAAATGATAAATGAATAGCGGATAGGAGAGGTGAGAGAACATAAAGATATGAATGTGACTGTAGTGAATTTTTTTCTGTGGTTTTAGAGTCAAACAACAAGGGCCTTTACACATGAATTCATCACTTTAGTGCAGAGAGAATGAGTTTGTTAGACAGAAAGACCTAGATTCTAATCCTGTCTCCACCCTTTGTCCGCTGTGTGACCTGGGGCCAGTCACTTACTTTATGCCTCAGTTAACTCATCTGTAAATTGGGGATTATGACTGAAAGCACCATGTGGGGCATGGACTGTGTCCAGCCTGATGAGCTTGTATCCACCCCAGTGTTTAGTACAGTACCTGGCATATAATAAGCACTTAACGATACCATACAACAAACAACAAAAAATGTTCACATATATACCAAGCTGATTCCATTTGATGACATATATGAATACCCACTTGTAATCACACAAACACAAGCATAACTCATGTAGTCCTTTCCGAAAGCATCTCTCAGCCTACATCTCTTCTCTCCTCAACCTCCTCTCAGGACAAGTTGTGTCTTTTCACAAGCAACAAAAACTCACAATCGACTTGAAGGCTTTCTGCCCTACGACTGTGGTTCACCCCCTTTCCAGCGTTCAACACGTCTTCTCAGCTCTCAAAGCAACTTTCTAGTAGTTCTTCGCGATCGACTCTCCCGGTTCCATCCTAGCCTGGAACTCCCTGTCTTATCGGTTCAAAATCAAAGAAAGCACAGTTCTTTCCGAATTCTGAGCACTGCTAAAATCCGCCCCCTTCCAACCAGTTTCTCCGATTACGTTCCCAGCCCTCTAATCCCACTTCACCTAACTCAAGCGCGAATCAACTTATATCCATCCTCATATAGTGGAAAAAGTATGGGTCCAGGAATTCTCTTCTTGGCTGTGAACTCCATGAGGGGAGCATACATATCTACCAGCTCTGTTCTATTGTACTCTCCCAAACAAAGCTTAGTGGGAGTCAGCGGACCTTGGTTCTAATCCCGCCTCTGTCCCTTTGCTGCTGTAGGACCTTGGACAAGTCGCTTCACTTCCCTGGGCCTCAGTTTCCTCATCTGTAAAATGGCACCCAGTAATTGCATATTCATCTTTCCATTCTTTCTTTCCTTCTAGAAGGGGCAGGAAATGTGTCTGTAATGGTGTTCTAAGGTGGATAAGGCAAGGGCATGGGAGTAAGAAGGACCTGGGTTCTAATTCCAGCTCTGCCCCATGTCTGCTGTGTGACCAGGGGCAACTCATTTAAGTTCTCTCAGCCTCAGCTACCTTATCTGTAAAATGGGGGTTACGACAGTGTGCCCCATGTGGAACAAGGACTGTTTCCAACCTGCTTGACTTGTATCTTCCCCATAGCTTAGGACAATGCTTGGGATATAGTAAGAGCTTAACAAGTACTGCTATTATTGTTACTTTTCAAGTGCTAGTGCATACAATAAACGCTCAATAAATATGTTTCAAGATTAATCGATAGATAATAAATTATATGTGTCAACCTAGCCCAGTAGGCTGGAAAGTTCCTGAAGGCACGGATTATTCCCCAAAGTCACACAGCTGACAAGTGGCAAAACCAGGATTAGTACCCACGACCTCTGAGTCCCAAACCCGGGCTCTTTCTACTAAGCCACGCTGTTTCTCCATGAGGAGAATAATGAGGCTGGGCTCCCAGGTTTACCATCCGCACCCTGCCAACTCTGTTTTGCTTGGGATGTCTATCACTGCCCTGATGACAACAGCCAAGTACGAGGGAGGAAGGTAGGAAAAGCAGCGTGGCTCAGTGGAAAGAGCACGGGCTCGGGAATCAGAGATCCCTGTGTGACTTTGGGCAAGTCACTTAACTTCTAGGGGCCTCAGTTACCTCTTTTGTAAAATGGGGATGAAGACTGTGAGCTCCACGTGGGGCAACCTGATTGCCTTGTAACCCCCCACCCCAGCGTTTAGAACAATGCCTGGAACATAGTAAATGCTTAACAAATGTGATTAGTCTTATTATTAGTATTGTTAGGAATGTGGAAAAGAATCCTCAGTCCTCCCCCAGGTCTTCTCCAACTTTGCTGGCTGGGTCCTTCTCGGCCTCATCCTGTCACCCTGGGAGTCACTCAAGGTTAAGTCACATATCATTTCATAGCTTTCATTACCTGTTGCTGTCCCACACACTCCCTTTTGCCTGCCCCTCCCCTACCCTCAACTACCACATCAGTACTTTCCTGTCACCATAAGCACTTGGATACCGACAATCTCCCTCATCGTTCTTATATACCTATCATTATATTGTTTTGCTTACCCCACCTGCATTTTATTTTAGTGTGTAAGTCCACCACAAGATTATAAACTCTTTGAGAGCAGGGCTCATGCCTACCAACTCTATCATACTTTTCCTTGAGCTTAATATAGTGCTCCGCACACAGTAACCACTCAATAAATGCTACTGATTGGTTTATTGAGATTCAGACTAGGGGTGTTCATTTTTAAGCATCTGAGGGGACCGTCATGTGCAGGTGGTTGCTAGGAAACGAGTATATTGGGAAGGAAAATAATTCATTCATTCAATCCATCATATTTATTGAGTGCTTATGGGGTACCTTGCATTTCTCCCATGCAGATCTAACAGAGATCGAGGGAAGATCTCTAAATCCTGAGCATGAAGAAGGGCCTTCTCAGCAACAGCAGTACGCATCGGAAAACCTTCCCTGTCGGAACTCTACAGCTGCCGGAGGACAGCTGTAAATCTGGAAAAATCCGTGGACAATCCCTCTGACAATGGCTGGGATGATTGGCACGACATTTAATGCCAGAGAGGGAGCTTGGAGAGTGTACCCTTTAGGACCCGCCCCAGGGCAGATTTCACATCTTTATTCTTCAGGCTGTAGATGAGGGGGTTAAAGGTGGGGGGTACCACTGTGTAGAACGTAGACGGCAGCAGATCCCGCGTCGAAGGGGAGTCCGAGGGCTGTTTGAGTTAGGCGAAAGACCCGGTAGAAAAAAAAGCAATGACGACGGCGATATGGGACAGGCAGGTGGAGAAGGCTTTGGCCCGGCCCTCGGTGGCCGGCATCCTCAGCACGGCCCAGAAAATGCGGATGTACGAGACGACGATGAACATGAATAAGACGACGGCAACCACTACCCCTATGGTCATGCTCACGTCCGTGGCGACGTGGTCCTTGGAGCAGGAGATCTTAAGCAGAGAGGGGACGTCACAGAAGAACTGGGGGATGACGTTGTATCCGCAGAAGGACATGGAGAAGGTCGAAGCTGAGCACAAGACCCCAATCAGTCCTCCGCAAAGCCAGGAGAAGGCGGCCATCTTCTCACAGGCCCTTCAATCCATGATGACCTCGTAGCGCAGGGGGAGGCAGATGGCGGCGTAGCGGTCGTAGGACATCACCGTGAGCATGACATACTCAGAACTCGCAAACATGATCCACAGAAAGAGCTGAGCGATACAGCCTAGGAAGGAGATGGAGTTATTATCGGTCAAGGAGTTGTGGATGGACTTGGGGACGATGACGGAGATGAGGCAGAGGTCGAGGACAGACAGGTTCCTGAGGAAGAAGTACATGAGGGTATGGAGGAGGACGATGAGGAGTACATGAGGAGGAGGTCGAGGACGATGACGGCGACGATGAGGAAATTCTCCATCAGGGCCGCCAGTTAGACCAGGAGGTACACCACGGCGTGAACCAGCTGCAGCTCCCGGACCTCCGAGAATCCTAGGAGCAGGGGTTATGTCTTCCTGGTGACATTGGTCATTTTCTGGGAATTGACACTGACTGCCTAAGGATATTTAGAAAAGATAAGTAGATTCAAATAGGGATGAGAATGATCCAGAGAAAAGTGCACAGAGGAGGAGAAAATCTTCGGGTTGGAGGGAATCCCGGAGTTTTTTACTGTAATTTTTCACACTCACTATGTGCCAGACACTGTATTAAACACTGGAGTAGAGAGAAGCTAATCAGGCTTTTCACCTCCTTTGATCAACCTGCCGTGGGTCGAAATAGCACTGAGACCATTCCTGACTCCTAGAAGCCGATTCCATTTGCAATCATCTGCAAGGATTGTGGTCACCTAATTCTACGTAACTGGCGATGCAGCACTGCTAAGTGGAAAGAGCATGGTCCTGGGAGACTAGGGGACCTTGGTTTTAATCCTCACTCCACCACGTACCTACTGGTCTACCTCGGGCAAGTCACCTAACTTTTATGTTCCTCGGTTCCGTCATCTGTAAAATGTGGTTTAAGACAATGAGCCCCCTGTAGGACCGGGACACTGTCCAATCTGATTATATCATATCTACTCCAGCACTGAGTATGGTGTTTGGCACATAGTAAGCACTTAACAAATACCACAATCATTATTATTATTAAGAAAGAACAGGAAAATTACTGTTATTTCCTGGGTTTATACTGAAATTTCCCTTCCCTGCCCCTCACCCTTCCCCTGCTTCTTTCCGGAGTCACCTATCATGGGCCTGTCCTGTGCTAGGGATCGCCGACTTCTGCTGAGAGAGAGGCTCACTCCATCTCGTCGGTCTGGACGCGGCTGGCGGTGACAGGAAGGTCTGGGCGAGGGGTGAGAGTTGTCAGGATCCTCCCTCACGCTATCGGCTCTCTGGCTGTCTGCGCCGTCCCCTCAGGTGACGGCCGGGTTATTTCCTGGGGGATTTCCCGTGGGAGGACGGGCCCTGGGCTCTGCTGAGACGGCTAACTGTCCGGGGATCTCGGAAGGCCGGGATCGTGGGTTCTCTGCGGTCCCGGCCCCCACAACCTAAATAGCCGCCCATTCCCACGTGGTTCCCACTCTGGGACTCCTTCCTAGAACAACCTCAACAGACTCATCGTTCTCTTTCCATGATTAATAATAGATTTATTTTTCAACTCGGGGAATTGGAGACATAGCATGGTAGGGAGAATAGTCACCCTAGCCAATTTGGTTAGTCATGGTTGAATCCAATATTCAGATTGCACTGGCAAAAACAAAAGGAAAAGTACCCCAGGATCTCATTCCATTTTTGACACTGAATGACTGGAAGTCGCTGGAACCCGTAACGTCTTTGAAAAATGTACGCTCTTTGTGTACAAAGAATGTATCTTGGCCTTGTGTTGTACTTCAATTTTATCGATTGAATTAATACTTAAATATTGAAGTATATTAAACAATAAATGACAATAGTAGCAACAGTAAGAGTAGGAGGAGAACTGATAGCATTAAGTGGTTGGAAAAATTCAACCTCTTCTCCTGTCCTGGCTTCTGGGGCATATTTGAAGGTCAAAAGTAAGTCTAAAACACCCTTAGCCAGCTACCTCGTCCATGTTTTTAATGATATTTGTTAAGCAATTATTATGTACCAGTTATTGTATTAACCACCGGGGTAGATAAAAGCTAATCTGGTTGGACACAGTTCCTGTCTCACATGGGGCCCACAATATTCATCCCCATTTTCAGCTGAGGGAATTGAGGCTCAGAGAAGTGAGGTGACTTGCCCAAAGTCAGACAGCAGACAAGTGGCAGAGACAGGAAAAGAACCCAGATCTTTCAGACTCCCAGGACCGGGCTCTTCCCTCTGCTGGTGATGAATAAAGGGGGTGAATCCAAGTGCAAGGATCCATCCCCAGGCATGGGAATTAGATTTAAATACCAGTCAAGTACAGCTGGATAAAAACTATTCTACCAAACTAGTCAAAGCCATTGATAATAGGCAGCCAGGAAAAGTCTCTAACGACAAATATCTCAGATCTTTGCAGGCCGCCCAAGTCTGTATAGAGTCAACGTACGGGGAGAGAAATAACAGGGTCAGAGCGTGAAGTGAAATTTTCTATCTCTGGAGAAAAGACTCCCAACAAGGGCCCTCCCCATCACCATCTTCACGTCCCTGTTCTTCAGGCTGTAAGTGATGGGGTTCAGGGTAGGAGATACCACCGAGTAGAACACGAACACCAGCAGGTCCAGAGCTGAGGAGGAGCCTGAGGTTGGATGTAAGGTACCGAAGGCAGCCGAGGTGAAAAACACGGTCGTGACGGTGAGGTGAGGCAGGCAGGTGGAAAAGGCTTTGGCCCGGCCCTCGGAGGCCGGCATCCTCAACACGGCCCGGAAGAAGCGCATTTACGAGACGACGATGGAGACGACGCAGAAGACACCAGAAAGGGCCCCGGTGACTTCGATCACAAAGATGACGAGGTGTGTTACGGAGCAAGAGATTCGGACCACGGAGGGGATACCACAGAAGAACTGTAGGATCAGGAAGGACTCGCAGAAGGGTAGGGAGAATGACCCAGAGGATGACATCAGTGAAAACAGCCCCCTAGCTGAGCCATGAAGACAGCTGACATCTTCCCACAGGGCCCTTGGTCTATGAGGACCTCGTAGTGCAGGGGGAGGCATACGGAGGTGTAGCGGTCGTAGGACATCGCTTTGAGGAGGAACAGCTCGGACCCGGCAAACAGGAACACCGAGAAGAGCTGGGTGGCACGGCCCAGGAAGGAAATGGATCTCTTGCTGGTCAGGGAGTTGTGGATGGATTTGGGGACGGTGATGGAGATGTAGCAAAGATCGAGGACGGACAGGTTCCTGAGGAAGAAGTACATGGGAGTGTGGAGGCGCCAGTAGAGGACGGTGACAGTGACAATGAAGAGATTCCCCATCAGGGCTGCCAGGTAGACCAGGAGGAACAGCACGGCGTGGACCAGCTGCAGCTCCCGGACTTCTGAGAATCCCAGCAGGAGGAATTCCTCATCGCTGTGAGGCTGACCATTTCCCAAGGATTGCTGAGACCACCTACAAAAACAATGAAGTGGAAGCTATTTCGGAACCTCAAGAGACAATGACAGTCAAATGAATCCATCAATTGTATTTATTGAGCACTTACTTTATGCAGAGTATTATTCTAAGAGATTGGGAGACTGTAATAGAACAGAGTTGGCAGGCATATTTGCTGCCCACTAGGAGCTTACAGATCAGAGGGGGAGACATACATTGAAATAAATTTCACATATGTACATACGTGCTGCGGGGATCGGGGTGGGGAGATTAAGGGGCAGCATGGCTCAGTGGAAAGAGCACGGGATTTGGAGTCAGAGGTCATGGGTTCGAATCCCGGCTCTGCCACATGTATACTGTGTGACCTTGGGCAAGTCACTTAACTTCTCTGTGCCTCAGTTACCTCATCTGTCAAATGGGGATTAAGACTGTGAGCCCCCAAGTGGGACAACCTGATCACCTTGTATCCCCCCAGCACTTAGAACAGTGCTTGGCACATAGTAAGCGCTTAACAAATGCCATCATTATGAAGCAGCGTGGCTCAGTGGAAAGAGCACGAGCCTTGGAGTCAGAGATCATGGGTTCAAATCCCGGCTCCGCCAATTGTCAGCTGTATGACTTTGGGCAAGTCACTTAACTTCTCTGGGCCTCAGTTCCCTCATCTGTAAAATGGGGATTAAAACTATGAGCCCCCCGTGGGACAACCTGATCACCTTGTAACCTCCTCAGCGCTTAGAACAGTGCTTTGCACATAGTAAGCGCTTAATAAATGCCATCATTATTATTATTAAGGGGTGCAAATCCAAGTGCAAGGGCAAGGCAGAAGGGGGAGAATCTAGGGAAAATGAGGGTTTATTCGGGGAGGGGCTCTTGGAAAATGTGATTTTAAGAAGTCTCTGAAAGTAGGGAGAGCAATGATCTGTCAGAGTAAACATAGAGACCTAGTGGAAAGAGCAAGGGCCTGCGAGTCAGAAGGACCTGGGTTCCAGTCCAGGCTCTGCTATTGTCTGCTGTGTGAACTTGTGCAAGTCACTTCATTCATCCATTCATTCAATGGTATTTATTGAGTGCTTACTGTGTACAGAACACTGTTCTAAGCGCGGAAAGTACAATTCGGCAACAGAGAGAGACAATCCCTACCCAAAAATGGGCTCACAGTCTAGAAGGGGGAGACAGACCACAAAACAAAACAAGTAGACAGGCGTCAATACCATCAAAATAGATAAATAGAATTATAGATCACTACACATCAGTATTACACATCAGTATTACACATCGGTATTACACATCAGTAACAAAATAAAGTAATGCATATGTACAAATATACACAAGTGCTGTGGGGAGGGGAAGGGGTAGAGCAGAGGGAGGGAGTAGGGGCGATGTGGAGGGGAGGAGGAGCAGAGGAAAAGGGGAGCTCAAATCGGGAAGGCCTCCTGGAGGAAGTGAGCTCTCAAAAGGGATTTGAAAAGGGAAAGAGCTAATTTGGCAGATAGGTGGAGGGAGGGCATTTCAGGCCAGAGGTAGGACGTGACCCAGGATTCGACGGTGGGACAGGCGAGAATGAGGCACCGAGAGGTTAGCGGAGGCAGAGGAGTGGAGGGTGCGGGCTGGGCTGGAGAAGGAGATAAAGGAGGTTATTTAGGAGGGAGCTTGGAGAAGGAGAACCTTCAATCCGAGAGTGAGGAATTTTTGCTTGATTCGTAGGTTGACAGGCAACCACTGGAGATTTTTGAGGAGGGGAGTGACATGCCCAGAGCGCTTTTGTAGAAAGTTAATCCGAGCATCAGAGTGAAGTATAGACTGAAGCGGGGAAATGCAGAAGGCTGGGAGACCAGAGAGGTGGCTGATGCTGTAATCTAGTCGGGATAGGATGAGAGATTGAACCATCAAGGTAACGGTTTGAATGCAGAGGAAAGGGCTGATCTTGGCGACATTGTGGAAGTGAGACAATCAGGTTGTGGTGACGGATTGGTTGTTTGGAGTGTATGAGAGAGTGGAGTCAAGGAGAACACCAAGGTTACAGGTTTGTGAGACGGGAAGGGTGCTAGTGCCATCTACAGTGATGGGAAAGTCAGGGAGAGGACAGGTTTTGGATCGCTTCACTTCTCTGTTCCTCAGTTCCCTCATCTGTAAACTGGAGATTAAGCCCATGAGCTCCATGTGGAGCAGGGACTGTATCCAACCTGATAACCTTGGATCTATTCCAGCGCTTAGAATAGTGCTGTCAAATATAATCATTTTTATTATTGTTATTATTATTACTATCATTATATGAAGAGGAAGGGTGTTCCAGGCCAAAGGAAGGCCATGGGCCTGCGTCAGTAGCGGGATGGATGAGACGAAAATACAGTTAGTAGGTTGGTTTTAGCCGAGCCAGATGTGTGGGCTAGGTGACCATGCGAAGGTTCCCCCTTAAGCTTTAACCTTCAGGAAGAAGGAAGCCAATCAAATATTTTGACCACTCACTATGTGTAGAGCGCTGTGCTGAGGACAACCAAATAAATGATCCCTCACCAGATGTAGTCTCCCGTTTCATAGCAAATCTAGTGTAGGAGGGCATTTTCTCTCCCATGTGAGCTTAACCATCATCTAGTTGTCAGTGACTGCTCTCTCGAAGAACAGTGTCTAATGTAGTCACCGTCGTTCTCTTCCTCAGAATTGAGCACGGTGCTCTTCAGATAGTAGGTGCTTAGTAAACACCACTGAGATGGCAGACGTTACTAGCTCTGATCATGTTTCCTCACTCCTCAAGAACCTCCAGTGGTTGTCCATCCACCTCTGCCTCAAATAGAAACTCCTCACCATTATCTTCAAAGCCCTCAATCACCTCACTCCCTCCTATCTCATCTCGCTACTCTCCTATGACAGGCGAGCCCGCACACATTGCTCCTCTACGGCCAACCTATTTGCCGTACCTCCATCTCTTCTCTCCCGCCAACGACCTGTCATCCACGTCCCGTCTCTTGCGTGGAATGTCCTCCCTCTTCGTGGCCGACAGACGTTCACTCTCCCCACTTTCGAAGACTTGTTAAAATCACATCTTCTCCAAATGGCCTTCCCCGACTAAGTCCCGATTTCCTCTTCTTCCATTCCCTTTCGTGTTACCCTTCATTTGAATTTTTCCCTTTTACTCACTGCTCTGTCGATTCCACAGCGCTTATGTGTAGGTCCATAATTTATATGTTTCTAGTGATGTTTGTCTCCCCTTCTAGATTGTAAGCTCCTTACGAACAGAGAATATGTCTGCCAATCTTACACTTAACTCTCCCCAGCACTTAGTACAGTGTTCTCCACACAGTAAGTTCTCAATAAATATGATAGATCGGCCACCAAGCACGTTTGTCGCCTATCCATCCCTTCCCATTCCCGCGATCCACCTGGTAGATCCAGGGGATGGAAAGCAATGGAGATGCCGGGGGGAGAGATTGGTTTTACGCATAGAGACTCTGATCTCCCCCTTCTAGACTGTGAGCCCACTGTAGGGTAGGGACCGTCTCTATATGTTGCCAACTTGTACTATCCAAGCGCTTAGTACAGTGCACTGCACACAGTAAGCGCTCAATAAATACGATTGAATGAATGAATGAATAGTGTCGTGAGGAGATTCTAGTTCTCTGTCACCGTTAGCTCCCCTGTAAGACCCCCAACCCAACCGTGTTCTCCCTGGCCCAGACTCACTGGTCAGACTGGAGCGAGCGGGCTCTGGCCTCTGTCACCCTTCAACCGTGCCCCGTCCCCTCAGCTCCCGTACGTCGGCCACGGGAGGATCTCCAGGAGGTGTGAGGGGTCCTGGCTTTTCTGGCTTCCTGCTTGGAGTGTACGGGACCCTCGGTGAAGCCGCGCCTTTCCGGAAAAGTTCCCTGCGGGACTCCTCCGGGGGAAGGGTCACACGTTGCTCTGAGCAGCCTCATTATGTCCTGTTCGGGCCTGGCTCCCCGGGAGTCAGGCACCTCAGGGGACTAGACGACTTTGGGTGGGGTAGTGGCTCCACCGCATGTGACTACCCCACTGGAGACCATGTGACCTGTCACACTGCAAGGCGTTGAACAGGGACAACCTGCAGAGGAACTGCGGAGATGACAATGAAGTGTCCATCTTGGTATTTTGTCAGTAACCCACCGGCTTCATCCAATTCACAGCTGTGGGGTGGCCATTTTAAAATGTTTTGGATGTCCAACTCCTCCCTCCTCAAGGCACATCTTCTCCACGAGTACTTCCCCGGCTAAGCCCTCATTTCCTTCCACCCTTTTCTGAGTCCCCCTGATTTGCTCCCTTTTTCAGCCACCCAGTCCCAGAACACATATGCACATATGTGTAATATATCTATTGATATTACTGTCTGTCTCCCCATCTCTACTGTAATTTTGTTTTGGGAGGGAATGTGTCGATTATATTATACTCTCCCAAGTGCGTAATACTTAATACTTAGTTCAACAAAACAAAGCAAGTGGGCAAGCGTCAATACCATCCAAATAGATAAATAGAATTGTAGATAAAATAGAGTAATAAATGTGTACAAATAAACACAAGTGCTGTGGAGACCAGACTGGGGTAGAGCAGAAGGAGGGAGACGGGGCCATGGGGTATTGAGGTGGAGCAGAGGAGAAGGGGGGCTCAGGCTGGGAAGGCCTCCTGGAGGAGGTAAGCTCTCAGTAGAGCTTTGGAAAGGGGAAGAGAGCTAGTTTGGCGGATATGAGGAGGGAGGGCATTCCACGCCATAGGGAGGACGTGGGCCAGGGGTCGACAGCGGGACAGGCGAAAACGAGGCCCAGTGAGGAGGTTAGTGGCAGAGGACCGGAGTGTGCACGCTGGGTTGGAGAAGGGAGGTGAGGTAGGAGGAGGTGAGGGGTAGGAGAGTTTTGAAGCCAAGAGTGAGAAGTTTTTGCTTCATGCGAGAGTTGATAGGCAACCACTGGAGATTTCTGAGGAGTGTGATGGTGGGGGGGGGGGGTGACATGCCCAGAACATTTCTGTAGAAAGATAATCCAGGCAGCAGAGTGAAGTATAGACTGAAGCAGGGAGAGACAGGAGGATGGGAGCTCGGAAAAGAGGCTGATGCAGTAATCCAGTTGGGATAGGATGAGAGATTGTACCAACAAGGTAGCGGTTTGGATGGGGAGGAAAGGGCCGATCTTGGTGATGTTGTGAAGGTGAGACTGGCAGGGTTTCGTAACGGATTAGATGTGTGGGGTGAATAAGAGAGCCATGTCAAGAATGATACCAAGGTTGAGGGCTTGTGAAATGGGAAGGTTGGTTGTACCGTCCTCAGTAATGGGAAAGTCAGGGAGAGGACAGGGTTTGGGAGGGAAAATAAGAAGCTCAGTCGTGGATATGTTGAGTTTTATGTGGCGGGTGGACATCCAGATGGAGATGATCTGAAGGCAGGAGGAGATACGAGCCTGGACAGAGGGAGAAGGAACAGGGGTGGAGATGTAGATTTGGGTGTCATCTGCGTACAGATGATAGTTGAAGGCGTGGGAGTGAATAAGTTCACCAAGGGAGTGAGTATAGATGGAGAACAGTAGGGGACCAAGAACTGACCCTTGAGGAAGCCGTACCGTTAGAGGATGAAAGTGGGAGGAGGAGCCCGCGAAGGATACTGAGAATGAACGGCCGGAGAGATAAGAGGAGAACCAGGAGAAGACGCAGTCTGTGAAGCCAAGGTTGGATAACGTGTTGAGGAGAAGGGGATGGTCCACAGTGGCAAAGGCAGCTGCAAGATCGAGGAGGATTAAGATAGAGTAGGAGCCATTGGATTTGGCAAGAAATAAGTCATTGGTGACCTTTGAGAGGGCAGTTTCAGAGGAGTGGAGGAGACGGAAGTCAGATTGGAGGGGGTCCAGGAGAGAGCTGGAGCTGAGGAATTCGAGGCAGCCAGTGTAGAAGACTCTTTCTACGAGTTTGGAAAGGAAGAGTAGGAGGGAGTTAAGGCAATAACTCGAATGGGTAGTGGGGTCAAGAGAGGGTTTTATATTGGGGGAGACATGGGCATGTTTGAAAGCAGAGAGGAAGAAGCCGTTGGAGAGTGAACGGTTGAGCATGGAAGGTCAAGAGGGGAGAAGAGATCGGGTGTGAACTTTTATAAGATAAGAGGGAATGGTGTCCAAAGCACAGGTGGAGGGGGTGGTACTTGAGAGGAGGGAGGAGAGTTCCTCTGAAGATACTGCTGGGGAGCTGTAGAGGATGGGAAAGTCGGGGGGGGGGGAGTCTAGAGCGGAGGGGATGTATAAGGGGGAGGGGTGACTTTGGGGAGCTTAGACCTGATAATGGTAGTTTTCCTAATGAAGTAGGAGGCCAGATCGTTGGGGCTGAGGGACAGAGGAAGGGGAGGAACAGTGGCCTGAAGACGTAGATGAATGTCCGGTACAGCTGAAGGGGGTGTTGGGCATGGGTGTCAATAAGGGAAGAAAAATAGTTTTGACTGGTAGAGGAGAGGGCAGATTTAAAGCAGGAAGGGATAAATTTAAAGTCAACAAGATTGGCTCGGTGTTTACATTTTTGCCAGCAGCTTTCAGCAGCTCGAACATAAGAGCGAAGGAGGCGGCCAGAGGTAGTGCTTAATAAATACGATTGAATGAATGAATGAATGATCCAAAGGATCAAGTCATCATTAGGAACTTTCTATCCCGGGTGAAAGGACTCCCACCTAGGACTCTCCCCATTGCGGCCTTCACGTTTTGGTTCCTCAGGCTGCAGACGAGGGGATTCAGGGCTGGGGGCATCATGGTGTAGAACACGGACACCAGCTGGGTGAGAGCTGAGGAGGATTCTGAGCGTGGGTGTAAGGTACCGAGGGCAGCTGAGCTGAAAAACACGGTCATGATGGTGAGGCAAGCAGGTGGAGAAGGCTTTGGCCCGGCCCCCGGAGGCCGGCATCCTCAGCACTGACCGGAAGATGCGCACGTACGAGACCACGATGGAGACGAAGCAGGAGACACCCAAAAGGTCCCCGGTGACTACGATCACATCAATGACGAGGTGAGTTTCAGAGCAAGAGAGTCGGACCACGGAGGCGATATCACAGTAGAACTGTCGGATCAGGAAGGACCCGCAGAAGGGTAGGGAGAACATCCCAAAAGATGACAGCACTGCAAACAGCCCCCCGCCGAGCCATGAGGTGACCGCCATCTTCCCACAGGCCTCTCGGTTCATGATGACCTCGTAGCGCACGGGAGACAAATGGTGGCATAACTGTCGTAGTACATCGCCATGAGGAGGAACACCTCTGAACGACCAAACAGAACCACCGAGAAGACTTGGGTGTCACAGCCCAGGAAAGAAATGGGTTTATGGTAAGTCAGGGTATTGTGGATGGATTTGGGGATGGTGACAGAGATGAGGCCGAGGTCGAGGATGGATGGCATGGGAGAGAGTCGAGGGCGGAGACTCGGGTTTAATGCATAGAAGAAGGCAGTGTTAAACCATTTTTTTATGTTTTCCAAGAAAACTCTATGGATTCACATACCAGAATGACTACTTGTAGTTTATCCACAAAGTATCCTTCCGTGGAGTGAAAACCTGAGTCTCCACCTTTGTCTTTGATCCGCATTTTGGTCATTTGTGCGATCAATTATTTGATCATTTTGACTGAAAGAATGAATGAATGAATCATCCTGGCTTCGCCATGAGGATCATCAAGCTACTCTCAACCCCAAGGACCTTCATATTTATAAATTATGAATTGTATATCATAAATTATTTATTTAGATTAATGCCTTCTCCCTCTCCATACCTTTCACTTCTTATGGGTAGGGAAGGTGTCTGCCAACTCTGTTATACTGTAATGAAAATAATAATAATAATAATAATAATAATAATAATAATAATGGTATTTGTTAAGCACTTACTATGTGCTAAGTGCTGTACTAACCGCTTGAATGGATATAAGCAAATTGGGTTGGACACAGTCCCTGTCCCAGGTGTGACTCAGTTTCTATCCCCATTTTACTTAGGAGGTAACTGAGGCATAGAGAAGTGAAGTGACTTGCCCAAGGTTACACAGCAGAGACGTGGCAGAACTGGGATTAGAACCCATGACCCCAGGCCAATGATCTATGCCATGCTGCTTCTATGGCATACTGCTTCCTTTCAAGGGCTCAGTACAGTGCTCTGCACGAAGTAAGCACTCAATAAATGCCACTGATAGTGATGACTGATGACTAAGGGCCGTAGGTGGAGGAGGCTCCAGTGGCTACCAATCAATCTGCGCATCAGGCAGAAACTCCTCAGCCTGGGCTTCAAGGCTCTCCATCACCTCGCCCCCTCCTACCTCACCTCCCTTCTCTCCTTCTACAGCCCAGCCCGCACCCTCCGCTCCTCCGCCGCTAATCTCCTCACCGTACCTCGTTCTCGCCTGTCCCGCCGTCGACCCCCGGCCCACGTCATCCCCCGGGCCTGGAATGCCCTCCCTCTGCCCATCCGCCAAGCTAGCTCTCTTCCTCCCTTCAAGGCCCTGCTGACGGCTCACCTCCTCCAGGAGGCCTTCCCAGACTGAGCCCCTTCCTTCCTCTCCCCCTCGTCCCCCTCTCCATCCCCCCATCTTACCTCCTTCCCTTCCCCAAAACACCTGTATATACGTATATACGTTTGTACTTATTTATTACTCTATTTATTTATTTATTTATTTTACTTGTACATATCTATTCTATTTATTTTATTTTGTTAGTATGTTTGGTTTTGTTCTCTGTTTCCCCCTTTTAGACTGTGAGCCCACTGTTGGGTAGGGACTGTCTCTATATGTTGCCAATTTGTACTTTCCAAGCGCTTAGTACAGTGATCTGCACATAGTAAGCGCTCAATAAATACGATTAATGATGATGATGATGATTTCTTTTTATCGCTACCATCTCCTCATAGATTCTAAGATGTCTCCTCAGAGGCTACGTTTCTCTCAAATGGAATCATTTTTGTGATCAAGGGTCTCTTTTTGATTCCCTCCTTATGATCTAGGATCCCCCCTTAACCAACTCTTTCCTCTGTGTGTGTGTTTTTGTCCTCTTATTCACTAAAGATAATAATAATAATAATAATAATAATAATAGTAGTAGAATTAGTAGAATTGTGGCATTTGTTAAGCACTTACTATGTTCCATGCACTGTATAAAATACAAGTTAATCCGGGTGGACACAGCCTCTGTCTCACATGGGGCTCACAGTCTTCATCCCGTTTTACAGATGAGGAAACTGTGCCCCGGAAATGTGACTTTACCAAGGTCACAGAGCAGACAAGTGGTGGAGACGGGATTAGGACTCAGGTCCTCTGACTCCCAGGCTCGGGGTCTTTCCGCTAAGATATTCTGCTTCTCTGTTTGGTGAGCACTACCAGAGCACTGTTCTAAGCTCATAGAGAAAGCTCCAGGCTTGTTAAACAGGATCTTTATCTCAAAGTGTTTGCAATCTAACGGAGGAGGAGAACATTCAAGTGAATTACAGACGGGAAGCAGCAGAGTGAAAGGATTTGGACATAATCCCTATGGGGCTGGGGTAGAGTAAGTATCCACGTACCTGGGAGTAAAGACCTAAGGGTCCAGGCAACCCAGACAGGCCGGTGAATAAATAGTGTGGGTGGAGGCAGGGGAAGCCCATATACCCCAACCACTCCAAGTACTACATCACAACGCTCCCAAGCATTGGAAATCAATTCTGAGAGAGCAGCTGGATTCTCGAGAGGAGGAGGGTAGCCACTTAATGTTAAACTGTTGCACAGAAAGTCATCCAGGACCATATTAACCAATAAATCAGTGATATTTATTGAGTGTTCACCGTGTGCAGGATGCTGTACTAAGTGCTACAATAGAACAGAAAAGGTAGAGGCGTTCTCTGCCCACAGTAAGTTTATGGACTAGCGGGGGAGACAGAAATGAATATAAATACATAAATTATGGACATGGACATAGGTGCTGTGGGGCTGAGGGAGGGGCGAAGAAAGGGAGAAAATTCTAGTGCAAGATTGGCACAGAAGGGAGTGGGAGAAGAGGAAATGAGGGCTTTGTCAGGGAAGACCTCTAGGAGATTTGCCTTCAGTAAGGCTGTGAAGGTGGTGAGAGTGATCTGTAGTGGACATGAGATGGAAGAGCTGAAAACGGAATGTCTGTTAATGATACTGGATAAATAGCAGTATCTTCTAGACTGAGAGCCTGTTATTTGGTATATGTTGCCACTTTGTACTTCCCAAGCAGGCTTAGTACAGTGCTCTGCACACAGGAAGCGCTCAATGAATACGACTGAGTAGCTGAATAGCAATTTGGTCATGGAAGCATTTCGAATCTGGGAAGTCAAGGGAAGGGAGATAAGGTAGCAAAGAGTGGTCTATACTGTAGGTTTCTTGTGGGAAGGGAACGTCTCTGCCACTTCTGTTGTGTTGGACTCTCCCAAACACTTAGTATAAAGCGCTGCACAGAGTAAGTGCTCAATGAATACCACTGACTGCCCCTGCTCTCTCTCCCTCCCGCCAGGCTCGTGTCTCCTCCCGCCTTCTGGACATTTCCATCTGTATGTCTGCCCACCATCTAAAACTCAATATGTACAAGACTGAACTCCTTATCTTCCCTCCCAAACCCTGCCCTCTCCCTGACTTTTCTGTCACTGTAGACGGCACTACCATCTTTCCCGTCTCACAAGCCCGAAACCTTCGTGTCATCCTAGACTCCGCTCTCTGGTTCACCCCACACATCCAATCTGTCACCAAAACCTGCTGGTCTCACCTCCACAACATCGCCAAGATTCGCCCTTTCCTCTCCATCCAAACCACTACCTTGCTGGTTCAATCTCTCATCCGATCCCGACTGAATAACTGCATCAACCCCGTCTGTGATCTCCCATCCTTCTGCCTCTCCCCACTTCAGTTTATACTTCACGCTGCTGCCCGGATTATCTTTGTGCAGAAACGCTCTGGGCATGTTACTCCCCTCCTCAAAAATCTCCAGTGGCTGCCTGTCAACCTACGAATCAAGCAAAACTCCTCACTCGAGACTTCAAGGCTTTCCATCACCTAGCCCCCTTCTACCTCACCTCCCTTCTCTCCTTCTACAGCCCAGCCCGCACCCCCCACTCCTCTACCGCTAACCTCCTCACTATACCTCGTTCTTACTTGTCCTGCCGTCGACTCCCGGCCCACGTGCTTCCCCAGGCCTGGACTTCCCTCCCTCCACACATCCGTCAAGCTAGCTCTCTTCCTCCCTTCAAAGCCCTACTGAAAGCTCACCTCCTCCAGGAGGCCTTTCCAGACTGAGCCCCCTTTTTCTTCTCCTCCTCCCCATCCCTTCTGCTCTACCTCCTTCCCCTCCCCACGGCACCTGTATATATATTTGGACAGATTTATTACTCTATTTTACTTGTACATAGTTAACTATTCTATTTATTTTGTTAATGACGAGCATATAGCTTTAATTCTATGTGTTCTGACGATTTTGATACCTGTTTACATGTTTTGTTTTGTTGCCTGTTTCCCCCTTCTAGACCTTGAGACCGTTGTTGGCTAGGGAAGGTCTCTATATATATTGCCGATTTGTACTTCCTAAGCGCTTATTACAGTGCTCCGGACACAGTAAGCGCTCAATAAATATGAATGAATGAATAATTGATTTATTCCTATCAATGTCTGTCCTCCTCTAGACTGAAAACTCGTTGTTAGCGGGAAATGGGACTGTTTAGTGTTAACTTGTACTCTCCTAAGCACTTAGTGCAGTGCTGTGCACACAGCAAGCACTCAATTAATTGACTAATTGACTGATCACTTTAAGAGGTAAGAGTAAGAAAATGACCGAAATCACATCCTGGTAAGAGTTCGACCCTTTCCTGCTTGTCATGAGACTGTGAGCCCCATATAGGACAGGGTCTGTGTCCAAATCGGTTTGCTCCTATAATAATAATAATGATGGCATTTGTTAAGGGCTTACTATGTGCAAAGCACTGTTCTAAGCGCTGGGGAGGATACAAGGTGATCAGGTTGTCCCACGTGGGGCTCACAGTCTTAATCCCCATTTTACAGATGAAGTAACTGAGGCACAAAGAAGTTAAATGACTTGCCCAAAGTCACAGAGCTGGCAACTGGCAGAGCCGAGATTTGAACCCATGACCTCCGACTCCAAAGTTCAGGCTCTTTCCACTGAGCAACTCTACTTCTCTATCCAGCTCAGCGCTTAGTACAGTACCTAACACGTTGTAAGAGCTTAAGAAATACCACCGTTATTATTATTCATGGCGCTGCAGGTTACATCGCCCGTTCTGGTCCAGCCTCTCCTCAGCATCTCCCAAAGTCCTCTGCTCCGGGAACTGGGAACCAGAGCACGTCAACAGCCAACCAAGAAACCGAGGAAATCCCAGAGCGGAATCCGATAAACCCACTTACTAATTGCCCCCTGAAACCCAGCTTGGAAGCAACAGAGCACGGTGGCTCAGTGGAAAGACCCCAGGCCTGGATGTCAGAGGTCATGTGTTCTAATCCCGGCTCTGCCGCTTGTCAGCTGTGTGACTTTGAACAAGTCACTTAACTTCTCTGTGCCTCAGTTACCTCATCTGCAAAATGGGGATTAAGACTGTGAGACTCATGTGGGACAACCTGATTACCTTGTATCCCCTCCCCAGCGCTTAGAACAGTGCTTGACACATAGTAAGCGCTAAACAATTGCTATTATTATTATTATTATTATTATTATTATTATTATCATCCCCAGTAAGGGCATCTCCAAGCCTTGCCTCTGTACTCCGGAAACTTCTCATCCACGACAAACACATCAGTGGGTTACTTAAGCATGAGTGAGAAGCCATCTCCCTGACAGATCGGCTACGTGGTCGATTGCAGAGGAAGCTGAGTCTCTCATTTATTCTCCGTTATTCTCCCGCGGCAGGATCACCTACCTCAGATAGCCTCAATTGAGGAACACACATAGGTAGTTGATTTTTTGTTGTTTTCTAACAACAATAAGCGCTGAGGTATATACAAGATAATCAGGTTGGGCACAGTCCCTATCCTACATGGAACTCACAGAGGGAGGACAGTAACTGAATCCCCATTTTAGAGAAGAAGAAGAAGAAACAGGTGCATATAGAAGTAAATTGACTTGTCCAAGGTAACAGAGCAGGCAAGAGGCAGAGCTGGAATTAGAACCCAGTCCTCTGACTCCCAGGCCCGGGGTTTTCCCACTAGGCCACTCTAGGAATGATACTTTCTCCCTCTCCCTCGCTCACAGGGATGTTGTAAGGTCAAAGATGGGATGAACCACTTGAAAAGGCTTTGGAAAAGAAACGTGCTGTGTAATACCCATAATAATTACTATACACTATATATAATAATGTAATAATGACTGCTATGCAAAAAAGGACATTTTATGAAGCACCTACTAGGGGATAAGTGCTGAAGTAAATGCAAGATAAAAATGCAATCTTAGAAAAAGGAATGGGGGTGGTTTAATCTTTTTTTGTGTGTGTGATATTTGTAAAGCACTTACTATGTGCCAGGCATTATACTGAGCGCTGGATTAGATTCAGGTTGATCAGTTAGGACATAGTCCCTGTCCCATGTGGGGCTCACAGTCTTGATCCACATTTTAAAAATGAGGGAACTGAGGCACAAAGAATTGAAGTAACTTGCCCAAAGTGACACAACAGGTAAGTGAGAGAGCTAGGATTGGGGTTAGAACCCCAATCCTCTGATTCCCAATCCCAAGCTCTTTCCACCGGGCCACCCTGGAATCAATCAATAGCATTTATCATGGCCAGAGCATTGTGTGCTTGGGAGAATACGAAAGGGTTAGCAGATACGAACCCCCCTCCTCGTCACCCCACTCACACACCTCGGGGAGTTAGAGCCAATGTAGCTCCATTTCCCACAGTGCTTTGCACCCAGTAAATTCTCAATATACACCATATATTGATTGATTAATCCGATGATTTGGGGATATGTAGCAAGAATCAGAAGGACCCGGGTTCTAATCCCAACTCCACTACTTGATTGCTGTCTGAATTTGGCAGGTCACTTAACTTCTCTGGGCCTCAGTTACCCCACTTGCAAAATGGGGAGATTAAGAGTGTGAACCCCATGTGGGACAGGGACTGTGGCCAAACTGATTAGCTCGTATCTGTGCCAGCATTTAGTTCAGTGCCCGCCACAGAGTAAGTATTTAAGAAATACCATGAGAAGAATGACTCTATCTGTGCGAAATCTGTTGGTGTTAAGAGAATTATCCTGTTCATTGAATTACCTACTTGTAGTACTGTTGTTTTTATTATTATTTGGTATAATTATTATAATTTTGATATTTGTTAAGCACTTCTTATATCTCAAGCACTGTACTAAATGCTGGAATAGAAGCACGATAATCAGGTCAGACACAGTCCCTGACCTACATGGGGCTCACCGGTCTAAAGGGAAGGGAGAGAAGGTATTTTGCAGCTTTTGTAAGGTATTTGTTTGCTTAGCACTTACTATGTGCCAATCCCCATTTCACAGGTGAGAAAACCTGACAGCCGGATTCATGGTCATGTGGAGAGAGGTTGAAGGGCTTAAAATAAAATGTCTCATACTGGAAAGAAGACAAGACATGAAGTCACGAAACCTGGCCTCTAATCTCGGATCCTCTAGCTCTGTGTGACGTCAGGCAAGTCACTTAACTTCTCTGAGCCTCGGTTTCCTCACCGTTAAAATGGGGATAAAAGCAGATAAAAGCCCTGCACTCCCTCTCTCTTCTGAACCCAATGTGGAATGGGAACCATGTCTGACATGCCTTGTATTTTTTTAATGGTATTTGTTAAATGCTTGCTATATGCCAGGCACTGTTCTAAGCACTGGGGTAGATAGAAGGTTGGACAATATCAAATCAAGTTGGACAATATCCATGTACCGCATGGGGCTCATTTTACAGATGAGGCAACTGAAGTGCAGAGAAGTGAAGTGATTTGCCCAAGGTCACACAGCAGACAAGTGAAGGAACCAGGTTTAGAACCCAAGTCCTTCTGACTCCCAGGCTGCTTGGCAAATAGTGAATGTTTAAAAAATACCATAATTATTCTTACTATAAATGTAATCTGGAGCCATATCTTTTCCAGACTTCATATTCATCTATCTTCCCCAGTGATCAGTACAGTTCTTAGCACATAGTAAGTGCTTAATAAATGCCATAATTATTATATCATCATCAACATCAGTGGTATCTATTGAGCACTTGCAGTGGGCGCAGCACTGTACTAAGTGCCTGGGAGAGTTCAGTATAACGGAGGTGGTAGACACATCTCCTGCCCACGACAAGCTTACAGTCTAGAAGGGAAAACAGACATGAATATAAATAAATAATTAATACATAATTGATAAATGCGTGTGTAAGAGTTACGGTTTGCCCAGAGGTCACAGATCCAAGGACTTAGACAATGAAGAAGGGAGAGGGAGGTGAGGAAAAGAGGGCTTAATCAGGGAAGGCCTCTTGGAGGAGATGTGCCTTCAGTAAGGCTTTGAAGGTGAGGAGAGTGAGGGTCTGGAAGGGGAGGGAGTTCCAGGTGAGGAAGAAGATATGGAAAAGAGGTCAGCGGCAAGACAGATGAGATGATAGATGAAAGAAGAAGAAAGGGAGATTGGAGTAAAAGGAGATGCAGAAGGAGAAGGAGAGAGTGAAGGGCGAAGGAGAAGGGAAAAAGGAGAAGGAGAAGAAGGGAGAAGAGAGGAGGAGAAGGAGAAGGGAAAAGGGAGAAGGAGAGGGAAGAAGGAGAAGGGAGACGGGGGAAGGAGAAAGGAGAAGGGAGAAGGGAGAAGGAGAATGGAGAAGGGAGAAGGAGAAGGGAGAAGGGAGAAGGGAGAAGGGAGAAGGGATAAGGGAGAAGGGAGAACGGAGAACGGAGAAGGAGAAGAGAGAAGGGAGAAGGGAGCTCAGTCTTAAACGTGTTGAGTTTAAGGTGGCGGGCGGATATCCAGGTGGAGATGTCCTGGAGGCAGGAGGAGATACGGGACTGGAGGGAGGGAGAGAGAACGGGGGAAGAGATATAAATTTGGGTATCATCCACATAGAGATGATAGTTGAAGCCAAGTGAGCTAATGAGTTCACCAGGGGAGTGAGTATAGATCAGTTCGAGCAGGACAAATCCTTTCACGGTTGTTAGGTTTTCCATTATGGAGTCCTGCTGGCACTAACGGAAAAATCTTGAAAGGTTTCAGAATGCGTGTGGGAGAAGAATAAGAAAGTCGACGGAGTAACAAAATTCTCATTTCTTCACTGGCCAGAGCGGTTGGTCAGTCAGTCATTCATATTTGTTGAGCATTTACTGTTTGCAGAGCACTGCACTGAGCACTTGAGAGAGTACAATATAACAATAAACAGGCACAATCTCTGCCCACAACAAACTTACAGTCTAGAAGGAGTGACAAATACAAATAAATAAATTACAGATATGGACATAAGTGTTGTGGGGCTGGGAAGGGGGATGAATAAAGGGAGCAAGTCAGGACGACACAGAAGGGAATGAGGGATGAAGAAACGAGGGCGTAGTCAGGCAAGGCCTCTTGGAAGAGATGGCCACATTGTTTCTCTAAATTTTTCTATATATTGATTTATACCTATCAATCAATCAAGCAAGCAAGCAGTGATATTTACTGAGCACTGACTGTGCAGAGTACTATATCAAGCACCTGGGAGAGTACAATAGGTTTACAGACGACAGGGGGAGACAGACACTCAAATAAATCATAGATTCAGTGTCCCGTTAATCCTTTATTCTGGGTCTACCAGCTGTCAGCCCCCTTTGATCTGTTTCACTGATTAGATTACTTGTTAAAGTGCTTACTATATGCCAAGTACTGTACTAAACACTGGAGTAAACACAAGATAATCAGGTCCCACATGGGACTCACAGTCTAAGTTGGAGGGAGGACAGGTATTTTACCCTCATTTTGCAGATGAAGGAACTAAGACATAGAGAGTTCATTTAATTCATTCAGTCGTATTTATTTAGCGCTATTATGTGCAGAACACTGAACTAAGTGCTCGGGAAAGTACAATGTAACAATAAACAGACACGTTTTTCCCCCCAACAAGCTTACAGTGTAGAGCTACACTTTAGAGCTACAGTCTAGAGACGTGAAGTGACTTGCCAAAGGTCACACAGCAAGTAAGTGGCAGAGCCAGGATCAGAACCCACTGCGAGCTTGTTGTGGGCAGGGAAAAGGTCTGCTTACTGTTTTATTGTACTCTCCCAAGTGCTTATAGTACCTTGCATACAGTGCTCCGCATACAGTAAGCACTCAATAAATACAATTGAATGGATGAAGGAATGAAAAGAAGCGCTCAATAAATAAAATTGACTGACTGAATGAATGAATGAAGTCCTCTAGCGCCCAGCTTTGTGAGCTTTCCACTAGGCCACGGTGCTTCTGAAGAGTGTAAGCTCCCCGTGGACAGGGAATGAGACTCCTGTTGCGTTTTACCAAGCGCTCAGTCCAGCGCACTGGCTCCCAGGGGAGTCCAGTCTACAGTGCTCCTATGGGTGCCGAAGAGATCCCAGCGGGCCTAACGTCTCCCTCAGCAACTCACTCAGGACCTCCTCGTTTCTCAGGCTGAGGAGGCCATGCAGCATGCCCACGAGCCCGTCGCTTCTGGGAGAGTGACCAGAAGACGGCCTAATGTAGGTGAAGATGGCAGGGCTGTAGAAGCGGCCGACAGCCAGCAGGCAGGAGGTGCAGGTGGACCAGGCCCGGCTCTACCCCTCGACGAACGGCTCTTCAAGATGGCTGCCGAGACGAGGACGTTTGAGCCTAAAGTGATGGAGAAGGCTGCGATCCCGCCCACCCCCAGAGCGGGACAGGACCGTCACCAGAGGGACATCGCAGTAGTACTGGTCCACCCGGTTAGAGCAGCAGAAGGTCAGCGTGAAGGTGAAGGATGCGTGCAGGGCGGAGTTGAGGAAGCGGGCCGGCCAGCGCGACACACACCTTCCCGTCCATGAGAACAGCGTAGCGGAGAGGGTGGAAGACGGCCAAGCGTCGGTCAGAGGCCGTGACCGCCAGGAGGAAGACATCCATCCCCTCCGGGAACACCAAGAAACAGAGCTGAAGGGAGCACCCGGCCAACGAGATCGCCGGTCTCTGGTGGCAAGGTCCCACAGTATCTTGGGCACCGCGGCTGTGGGGCGGGTGACGTCCAGCAACGACAGGTTAGCGAGGAAGAAGTACAGGGATGTGTGGAGACGGTGGTCGGCGCAGAGGGAGAGTAGGAGGGCACCGTTGGCCAGGAGCGTGGCCGAGTAGATGGTATCGAAGACCACGAATCGCACCTCCGGCCAATCCAACAGTCCCATCAGGAGGAAACCGGTCACCCTGGTCGCGTTACCGTCTGCCACCCGACCGTAGGCAGGGAGGACCTAGGTGCTAATCCCGCTCGTCTGCTGGATGACCGCGGGCGAGTAGCTTCACTTCTCTGGGCTTCGGTTTCCTCATCTGTAAAATGGGGATTGAGACTGTGTCCGGTTTTATTAGCTTGAACCTACTCCAGGGCTTAGTACAATGCCCGGCACATGGTAAATGCTTAAAAAACACCCTAAAGACAAAAAAAATATTCGTGGACGGGAACAGGTCTGGGGCTGGAAGTCAGAGGACCTGGGTTAATTCATTCATTCATTCATTCATTCATTCACTCGTAGTTATTGATCGCTTACTGCGTACTGTACTAAGCGCTTGGAAAGTACAAGTCAGCAACAGAGACGATCCCTACCTAACAACAGGCTCATAGTCCCGGCTCTACCACTTGCCCGCTGAGTGACCTTAGGCAAGTTGCTTAACTTTCTGGGTCTTCACTTCCTCATCTATGAAATGGGGATTCCCTACCCGTTCTTCCTCCTTCTTAGACTGTGTGTCCCATGTGGCATCTGGTGATCTTGTATATACCCCAGTGCTTAATACAGTGAGTGACACAAAGTAATTGCTTAACAAAACCTGTTTTGTTGTCTGTCTCCCCACCTCTAGCCTCTAAACTCGGCTTGAGCAGGGATTGTCTCTCTTTATTGCTGAATTGTACTTCCCAAACGCTTAGTACAGTGCTCTGCACACAGTAAGTACTCAAAAAATACGATTGAATGAATGAATGAATAAATAACAATAACATGCAACTACCCATTCGCTAAGCTCTTACTCTGTGTCAGGTGCTGTACTAAGCACTGGTGTACATGCAAGGTTATCAGGTTGGACACAGTTCTTGTCCCACGTGGAGCTTACAGTCTTAGTCTCCATTTCACAGATGAGGTACCTGAGGCACAGAGAAGTGAAGTGACTCGTCCAAAGTCACACAGCAGACAAGTCGGATTGGAGTCCAGATCCTTCTGAATGCCAGGCCTGTGTTCTATCCACCAGGCACTAAATAAAGGGCTTGACATATAATAGGGGTTTAACAAATACCGCAATCGTGATTTCATCCAAATCTCTCCTGCTTTCTTTCTTAGCTCATTTCCTACTTAATTGACCTTGGGAAGCTGGTGCACTTCTCCTCACAGTCCCAAATAAAATAATCAATTCACTCTTTGACCTTCTCCAGGTTAGGCTAAAAGTCATTCAATCACCTTCTTCAAGAATTCTTCAAGTTGAAGAATTGCCCCTTGTTCAACTCTTCCATTTTTCCCAGCACTATCACCTGAGGAAATCTCCTGCCTTATCTCAAAATCCACCCTCCAACCCATGCATCGGACCCCATTTCTTAGCACCTCATCAAAACACTTGTCCCCTCCTTTCTTCCTTCCCTAACTGCCATCTTCAACTGTTCACTCTCCAGTGGCTTCTTCCCACTATTTAAACATTCCCATACTTCCCCTATCCTAAAAAAAAACCCTCCCTTGACCCTTTGCCTCCCTCCAGATATCACCCCATCTCCTTCTTACCATTCCTCTCCAAAATCATGAGTGAGCCGTCTACACCCACTGCCTCAAGTTCCTCTCATTCAATTCTCTCCTTGACCCCTTCCAATCTGGCTTCCGTCCTCTTCCCAGAACGGAAACCACACTCTCAAAGGTCAAAAATGATCTCCTTCTTGCCAAATCCAACGGCCTGTACTCCATCCTAATCCTTCTCGACCTCTCAGCTGCCTTTGACACTGTCAATCACTCCCTTCTCCAAGAAAGATCATATAACCTTGGCTTTACTGACATTATCCTATCCTGGTTCTCCTCTTATCTCTCTGGCCTCTCATTCTCAGTCTCTTTCACGGGCTCCCCTTCTGCCATCCTTCCCCTAACTGCGGATGTTCCTTAAGGTTCAGTTCTGCGTCCCCTTCTTTTCTCCATCTACACCCACTCCCTTGGAAAACTCAATCACTCACATGGCTTCAACTGTCACCTCTATGCTGATGACGCCCAAATCTACATCTCCAGCATTGATCACTCTGTCTCTGTACAGTCTCACATTTCCTTGTGCCTTCAAGACATCTCTGCTTGGATGCCCTCCTGTCACCTCAAACTTAATATGGGTAAAACTGAATTTAAACCCTATCATCCCACTCACTTTCCGATCATTGTTGTCGGCACCACCATTCTTCCTGTCTCACAAGCCCTCAACCTTGGCATTGTCCTTGAATCCACTCTCTCGTTCCACCTACATATTCAAGTCTTCACTAAATTTTGTCAGTTCTTCATTCACGACATCACCAAAATCCTCCCCTTCCTCTCTGTCCAAACTGCTACCACATAAAATGCAAGCACTTATCCTATCGCAGCTTGATTATTGTATCAGCCTCCTCGCTGACCTCCCTGCCTCCTGTTTCTCTGGAGAGGTCCAGTCCATACTTCATCCTGCTGCCTGAAACATTTTCCATCAAAAACGTTCAGACCATGTTTCCCTACTCCTCAAAAAAACCTCCAGGGGTTTCCCATCCACCTCCGCATCAAACAAAAGCTCCTCATCATTGAGGAGTTGGCTTTTGAGCACTTAATCACCTTTCGCCGCTCCTACCTCACCTAGCTACTCTCCTACTACAACCCAGCCCGCACACTTCATTCCTCTAATGCTAACCTTCTCACTGTACCTCAATCTCGTCTGTATCGCTGCCGACCTCTTGCCCACATCTTACACTGGCCTAGAACACCCTCCCTTCTTACATCAGACAAATAATTGCTCACCCCTGCTTCAAAACATTATTGAAGGCACATCTCCTCCAAGGAGCCTTCCCTGATTAAGCCCTCCTCTCCTCCTCTTCCATTTCCTTCTGTGCTGCTCTTACTTGCTCTTTCATTCATCCTCCCTCCCATCCCCAAAGCACATATGTATATATGTATAGTTCGGTGATTTATTCATCCATTAACTTATTTATTTATCTATTTATTTGTTCATTTTATTTATATTGATGTCTGTCTCCTCCTCTAGACTGTGAGCTTGTTATGGGCAGGAGTGTGTCCATTTGTTGTTATATTGTATATGCGTTATATATTTGTTATATTGTACTCTCCTAAATGCTTAGTACAGTGCTTTGAACGACAGACTGAATGAATGAATGATCTTATCCTGCCTTGACTACTGCATTCTGACTACCTGACAGTCCTTTAAATATCGGCTGCTAATTGTCCTGATGAAGATCCCCTGAGTTCACAGGGAATCTTCACTGCCCATGTGCCTCTGAGATCTTGTCCATTTCCAGTTCTGTCAGGAGCTGAGCCCACTTGATATGCCCTCCCCATCCCCCCAATCCTCCCCTCCCACCAGGGTCATGCCTGACCACAGTCACTGTCCCTAATAATAAGAATAATTATTGTGGTATTTGTTAAAGTATTTAAGTACTTACTCTGTGCCAGGCACTGTTCTAAGCGCTGGGTAGGTACAAAATAATCGGTTTGGACATAGTATCTGTCCCTCAATAGTGCTCACAGTCTTAATCCCCATTTTACAGATGAGGGAACTGAGGCACAGAGAAGTTAAGTGACTTGCCTAAGGTTGCACAGCAGACAGGTGGAGTAGCCAGCATTAGAACCAAGTTCCTTCTGACTCCCAGGTCCGGCCACTATCCACTTAGTCACACGACTAGAGTTCCTAGTAACCAGTGAGAGTGAGGAACAGCCAGATTGGGGAGAACGGATCTCACTGTGGGCAGGGAATGCATCAACCAACTCTGTTGTATTGTACTCCCCCAGGCGCTTAGTACAATGTGTGTTCAATAAATACCATTGATAGATTGGCTGATCCCGTCCCTCCTAGACTGCAAACTCATTTTGGGCAGGGAACATGTATACCAACTCTGTTGCATTGCGCTCTCCCAAGAGCTTAGTACAGTGCTCTGCACAATGTAAGAGCTCAGTAAATGTCACTGATGAATTTATTGATTGATCTCATCCCCCTCCAGACTGCAATCTCATTATTGGCAGGGAGCATGTCTATCAATTCTATTATATTGTACTTTCTCAAGCACTTAGCACAGTGCTCTGCACACAGTGAGCACTCAATAAATACCACTGATTGATTGATTAATGGCTGAGAAGCAGTGTGGTCTAGTGGATAGCACATGGGCCTAGGAGTCAGAAGGACATAAACTTCAATCCCGGCTCTGCTATTTGTCTGTTTAGTGACCTTGGGCAAGTCGCTTCACTTCTCTATGCCTCAGTTACCTCATCTGTAAAATGGGGTTTAGCACTGCGAGCTCTATGAAGGGCAGGGACTGTATCCAACCTACGTATCTTGCATTTAGCCTAGCACTTAGTACAGTGCCTGGAACATAGTAAGCGTTTAACAAATACCATTTTAAAAAATAAATAAATAAATATGATTGATTGATTGGAGTGACAGACCTCCAAATGGTCACTATGCTAGCTGAAGGCAGAAGACCTGGATAACGGGGTGCTGATCATGAAAAGACTAAAAGCCCCAACTCTTTGTGGACCCCATGCCCCCAGACCCCTTCTTCTTTCCCCAGGGTGAATAAATATAATCCATTCTCTAGGCTGTAAGCTCATTAGGGACAGGAAAGGTGTTCACTATTTCTGTTGTGGTCTCTTCTCCAAAGAGCTTAGTACAGTGCTCTGCACACAGTAAGAGCTCAATAAATACGAGCGAGTATTTTATATTTTATCTGTTCTCTCTCCTACTTAGACTGTGAAGCCCATGTGGAACAGCGTCTGGAGCCAACCTGATGAATTTGTATTTACCCCTGCATGGAGAACAGTGCTTGATAGATATTAAGAGCTAAACAAATATTGTTATTATTATTATTATCAATGATAATAATAATAATAACAAGGTATTTGAAGCTCCTTCTAGACTGGAAGCTCCTTGTGGGAAGGGATTGTGTCTACCATATCCATAGTATTGTACTCTCCCAGGTGGTTAGTACAGTGCTTTGCATCGTCATCATCATTAGTGGTATTTATTGAGCACTTACTGTGGGCACTCAGTCAGTCAGTCACATTCATTGAGCACTTACAGTATGCAAAACGCTGTACTAAACACTTGGGAGAGTACAATATAACAATAAACATATACGTTCCCTGCCCACAATAAACTTACAATCTAGAGGGGGAGACAGACGATATAAATAAATAAATTACAAGATAGATACATAACTGTTGTGGGCCTGAAAGAGGGGATGAATAAAGGGCGCAAGTCAGGGAGATGCAGAAAAGAGTGGGAGAAGAGGAATGGAGGGCATAGTCAGAGCACTGAACTAAGCGCTTGGGAGAGTACAATATAACAGAGTTAGACCCAGTGACACCACAGTCTAAATGGGGAGACAGACATCAATATAAATAAATAATTTATAATATGTAGTAGGTGCTCAATAAATCCAACTGATAGGGTGGGATGTAGGCTAGGTAAGAGATCTCTAATCCTGCCTTCTCTTGGAGCCAAGGAGAGCCCTCCAGGCCCAGGCTGAGAGAGACTCAGGGCTTCAGTCACCACAGGCCCTGCCTCCCTCTGAAAGGACCTCCCCAGCCCAGAGAGGAGACCTGAGCCTCCACCCACCTCCGAGAGCTTTGGCGATCCTACTGAGCATGTTGCTGCCCTCAGCCCTCAGGGTATCCCGGCCATAGGGACTTAGTCAGGTGAGAGGCTGACCAGGGGAGGTTTTGGCACTAGACAGGATTGCCTAGTGAGAAGCAGTATGGCCGTCTTCTCTAAATTGTAAACCATCATGAATGTCTTTAATGTGACCATATATTTCCCTGTTTCATCACAACCCCAAGGCTCAGCCAATGCTTCAACATTTAATTATCACAATTCAAGTGTTGATAAATCCACACCCAAAATTGAGCTCAGCTCCCAGCTCACATCTCACATCAGAGAAGCAGTGTGGCTTAGTGGATAGTGCCCAGGCCTGGGAATCAGAAGACCTGGATTCTAATCCCTGCTCTGCCTCCTGCATGCTGGGTGACCTTGGCCAAGTCACTTCACTTCTCTGTGCCTCAGTTCCCTTATCTGCTAAATGGGGATTCAATCCCTGTTCTTCCTCCTACGTAGATTGTGACCCCATATGGAACCTGATAATCGTCTATCTCCCCGAGGGCTTAGTACAGTGTTTGGCACATCATAAGCACTTAAGAAATCATTTATCTTCATTATTATGATCTCCTCCTGAATCCTCTGGAACTCTATAGCCAGCGTGAGGCAGTTCCATCCTACTCAACCAGTATCATCAATCCCGCTGCTGACTAGCTATGGACAGCTGCCATCTGAGAGGGCAGAGCCAGGGGCAGAATTTATGAGCTTTGAACCTCATCTCTCCACTCTCCCTCAGGAGTTATTAACAGGTACACAAATGCAAGCATCGCTTAATGTAATTCCACTCTTACACTGCGAGGGAAATCTCTCCAGTAATGTCCAGACTCCCCTCCCTGATGCACAAGATGAGTACAGATGCTTTCCACACAGTTATCCAGGACTAACTGACACAGCAGCCAAGATCCCTCAGGGAGATCAGGCAGGGTCAGTGTAGTGACCTCAATTAATCAATCAATCAATGGTATATACGGAGTGCTTACTGTGTTCAGAGCACTGTCCTTTGCATCGGGGACAGTACAATGTAGTAGAGTTGGTAGACATGTTCCCTGCCCACCTGCAGTTTGCAATCTACAAGAAGAGACAGAAATTAATCAAATAGTAAATGGTATTTATTGAGCACTTACTGTTGGAAGAGCACTTTACTAAGTACTTGGGAAAGTATACTATAATAGAGTTGGCAGACATGTTCCCTGCCCACAGTGAGCTTATAGTTTAAAGAGGGAGACAGGTATTAATCATTCAATCAATCAATCGTTTGTATTTATTGAGCACTTATTGTGTGCAGCATACTGTGCTAAGATCTTGAGAGAGGACAATACTATAGAATTGGTAGACATGTTCCCCACCCACAGTGAACTTACAGTCTGTCATCCTCAAATGGTCGTACCTTTAGCTTGTTAGGAGTAGAACACAACCCACAACATCAGTACAGTCTCAGCCAAATCGGAACATCTTATCCAGGGACAAATCACTAGAAGGGCAGGACTTATTCCTTGGATTCCCTCTCTAGAGCATAACCTCGATGTGGGCAGGGAACGAATCTACCAACTCCTGTGCATTGTATTCACTCAAGCACTCACTACAGTGCTCTGTGCACAATAAGCACTCAACAAATACCACTGATTGATTGAGACCAACTGTGTTGAATTGTACTCCTCCAAGAGCTTAGTACAGTGCTATGCACATAGTAAGCACTCAACAAATACCACTGATTGATTGCTAGAGACCAACTCTGTTGACGTGTACTCTCCCAAATGCTCTGCAGACAGTAAGAACTCAATAAATACTACTGATCTGTTGACTCTAGGAGGAATTTGTGACGGAACTAAGAGACTCTCTTTTCCAGAAGGTCTTCATTCTCCCATCACTGTGAATAATCAGGAAGGGATTGATTGCTGTGAAGGTGATTGTCAACGCCGTATTGATACTCACTAGTAGAGAGGAATTCTCTGTCATGTTGAGTAAGACACTCAGTCTTTTTGAATGTTGCCTATAGAGGAGAAGGTAGAGAGTGACCAGGGCCATTACTCTCTTCGTCTCCCTGACCTCGAGCATCACCCCAGAGGGGCTTCTGGGCGCGTGGAGATGTCAGACCTGCCGGTGGTGTCTGTGGAATGCAAACACCATGTAGCCGCTGACCGCGTTCATGAGCCCCACAAAGAACAGGTCTCACAGCGAAAGAATTACCCAAGCTATAAGCGTGACATCCGCACCGGTATTGAATATCGAATAATATTCAAGATCCAAAGGACTTTGCACACAGTCCAGGTACATGGGTTTACAGCCAACATTGTTTAGGAAATTCCTTAGTCCCCAGGCTGACAAGATCTCAAGCAATCCCCTTGCAAGAAGTACTGTGGCATTGGACAGGACAAGGTGGGAGAGGATCAAGTCAGAGGAGCTGAGCTTCAAGCTGGCAGAGACCCTTTGAGTATAAAACAGGAGTAGGAAAAATTTCCTGAGACCTCAAGGTCGATCTGTAATAGCAGCACAAAACCAATAAAAACGTCAAGGGCGTCCACCGTCGGTTATTTCAAACTGGAAGAAAAGAAAGACACCCACAAAGCTACCTGGGAGGGGAGAAGTGTGAGGGAGAGATAGTGAGTGAGTGAGTGACAAGAGACACTGAGAGAGACAGACAGAGAAAAAGAGTCAGAGAGGTCATTTTTTACTCTTCAATAACAAAACTCTATGCCACTTTTTAATGGAATTTATTAAGCTCTTACTATGTTCCAGGAACTGTACTAAGCTCTGGGGTAGATACAAGCTAATCAAGTTGGACAGAGTCCCTGTCCCACATAGGGGTCACAGTCTTAATCCCCATTTTATAGACAAGGTAGCTGAGACACCGAGAAGTGAAGTGAAGTGAAGCCCAAGTTCATCCGGTGAACAAGTGGTACAGCCAGGATTAAAACCCACATTCTCTGATTTCCAGGCCTGTACTCTTTCCACTATTCCAAGCTGATTGTAAAACTAATACTAACCAAATCAGCCCCAAATTTCTTGTCAGTTCTTCGTTTGAAGCCAAAGACAGCTCCCTAATGAGTGCTCTGTGGAAGAGAACAGCATGGCCTAGGAGATAGCACATGGGCACTGGAGTCAGAAGAACCTGGGTTCTCATCCCAGCTTCACCATTGGTCTGCTGTGTGACCTTGGGAAAGTCATTTCCCTTCTCAGTTACCTCACCTGTAAAATAATAATAATTATTATGGTATTTGTTAAGTGATTGCTATGTGCCAGGCACTGGACTAAGCCCTGGTTGGATACAAGCAATCAGGTTGGACACAGTCCCTTCTCTCATGTGAGGTTTACACTCTCAATCCCCATTTTACAGATGAGGTTACTGAGGCTCAGAGAAGTTAAGTGACTTGCCCAAGGTCACACAGCAGACAGGTGGTAGAGAAAAGATTAGAACCCATGACCATTTGACTCCCAGGCCTGTGCTCTATTTGCTATACCATGCTGCTTCTCGTTGGGATAAAGACTATGAACCCCATGTAGGACAGGGATTTGGTCCAACCTGTTGATCTTATATTTAACCCAGAGCTTAGTACAGTGCCTGACACAGAGTTAGTGCTTAACAAATATCATGAAAAAGAGAGCATTCTTTAAAGACCTCTGCCTTTGCTAATGGATCCAGAATGCAAAAGACTCTCAGAATTTTGGGGAAGTTCATCATGAATACCCATCATTCTTGGAGGACTCAGCAAGGCGAAATGAGGATACCTGGGATTGAACTAGAGTTGAAATAGGGGTGTGGATAAGCCTGAGTGAGGAAGTGACTTGGGTTTCAATCCCTCCTCCTCCCTGGGTTAAAAAGAGAATGTGTAAAACCAAATGCTTAGTTGGTGATAATTGTGGTACTTGTTAAGCACTTATCACATGTAAAGCACTGTACTAAGCACTAGGGCAGATACAACATAATCAAGTCAGACAGAGTCCCTGTCCCACATGGGGTTCACAATCGAACTTCCCATTCATGCACTCATATTTGTTGAGCACTTACTGTGTGCAAAGCACTGTAGTAAGTGCTTGAGAGGGTACAATAAAACAACAAACAGACACATTCCTGCCTACAGGGAGCTCACAGTCTAGAGGGGGAGACAGACATTAATTTAAATAAATACATGAATAAATAAATTACAGATATATTATATATATATACATGTATATATATATATAAAATACAGATATATATGTGCTGTGGGGATGACAGGGAGGATGAATGAAGGAGCTAGTAAGAGTGGTGCAGAAGAGAGAGGGAGTAGAGGAAAGGAGGGCTTGATCAGGGAAGGCTTCTTGGAGGAAATGTGCCTTCAATAAAGTTTTGAAGTGAGGGAGAACAATTATCTGTCTGATGTGAGGAAGGAGGGCATTCCAGGCCAGAGGTAGGAGGGGGCAAGAGGGCTGTGACAAGATAGATGAGATCGAGATGCAGTACGTAGGAGGGAAGACAGGTATTATTTCATTTTATTCATTCACTTATTCAATCATATTTTTGAGCACTTACTGGGTGCAAAGCGCTAAGCTCTTGGGAAAGTACAATACAAAAATAAACAGTCACATTCCCTGCCAACAGTGAGCTTGCAGTCTAGAGGGAGGCAGACAAACGTCAATAAAAATAAATGCAATTATGGATATGTACATGAATGTTATGGGGGTGGGATGGGGGAATAGCAAACTGAGCAAGTCAGAGTGAAACAGAAGGGAGTGGAAGATGAGAAAAGGACGGGCTTAATCTGGGAAGGCCTCTTGGAGATGTGACTTCAGCAAGGCTATGAAGGGGGCAAGAGTAATTGTTTGGCAGATTTGAGAAAGGAGGGCATTCCAGGCCGGGGCAGGACGTGGGTCAGGGGTCGGCGGCGAGATAGGTCAAATTGTGGCACAGTGAGAAGGTTAGCACTAGAGGACCGACGTATGCAGCCTGGGTTGTATAAGGAGAGAACTGAGGTGAGGTATGAGGTGGTGGAGTTCTTTAAAGCCAATGTTGAGGAGTTTTTCTTTGATGTGGAGGTGGATGGGCAGTCACTTGAAGGTTTTTGAGGAGTGGGACGACATGTCCTGAATGCTTTTGGAGAAAAATGATACTGGCAGCCAAGTAAAGTATAGACTGGAGTGGGGAGAGACAGGAGGCTGGGAGGTCAGCAAGGAGGCTGATGTAGTAATCCAGGTGGGATAGGATGAGTGATTGGATTAACGTAGTAGCGGTTTGGATTTTACAGATGAGGACCCTGAGGCACAGAGAAGTAAAGCAACTTGCCCAAAGAGCCACACACAGCAGGTAATAGTCCAGTCAGAGTCAGGATTAGAACCCAGGTCCTCTTATCCCCTCCTCTATGTCCTATCTGCTGTATGAGACCAAGGTACATAAGGGCATGATAAATTCCTCCCCAGCTCACACCCATGGCCTATCCAGCTCAGTAGTCGACCTATGATAATTTTCCCAGACACTTTCTTTCCAGAAAGAACAGAGGTGGAGATTTGATTTATCCCTTTGACACCCATCTCCTAGTCTGGTGATCCAAAGCTTTGCCTATATCACCCCATTATAGACCTAGAGGAAGCAACATGGCCTAGTGGAAAGAGCACAAGCCTGGGATTCAGAAGGAAAGATGGATTCTAATCCCAGCTCAGATGCTTGTCTGCTGAATGGCTCTGAGTAAATAACATCACTGCTAGTGCCTCAGTTACCTCATCTGTTAAGTGGAGATGAAGACTTTGAGTCTAATGTGGGACAGGGACTGTATCCAACCTGACTAACTTGTATCTACCCCAGCACTTGGAACAGCGAGTGACACATAGTAAGCATTTAACAAATACTACCATTGTTATCATTATTATTATTATTATCTGAGACTTAGTTTAAAGGCCCAGCTCTTAACGGCCCAGCTCCCCATGCTGGTGGTATAACAGTAATAATTTATCATTATTATTACTATCATTATCATTATTATACTCGTTGCTATATGCCAAGCACTGTACTAAGTGCTGGGGTAGTTACAAGATCAAGTCCCACATGGATTTCACAATCTAAGTAGGAGGGAGAATAGGGAACCAGTGTGGCTTAGTGGAGAGAGCCCAAACCTGGGGGTCAGAAGACCTGAATTCTAATCCTGGTTCCACCACTTTTCTTCTGTGTGACCTGGGGCCAGTCTTTGAACTTCTCTGTGCCTCAGGGAACTTATCTATAAAATTAAACTGACAGCCCTGTGTGGGACAGGAACGTTTCTCAACCTGATCATCTTGTATCTACCACAGCGCTTGGAACAGTGCTTGACACATAGCAAACACATTAAAACAAACAAGAAAGTGGTATTGAATCCCAATTTTACAGATGATAAATCTGAGGCACAGAGAGGTGAAGTGAAGTGCCCCAAGGTCACACAGTAGATACCTGGCAGAGCTGGGGTTAGAACCCAGGTCCTCTGACTCCAGGACCCATGCTTTTCCCACTAGGCCACACTGCTTTTCCGAGAGGCTGCATCTTGGTTCACATGGAGAGTCAATATGGAGGGTCAAACAGAGACCACCAGTCAGTGGGAAGCGACATCACAGTGGAAGGAGCACATTGAGCATGCTAAGTCCTCCGTGGCCAGACCCTGCCCCAGACTAGGGCTTTACTGCCTTCAGTCAATAAATGATATTTAATGAGCCCTTTCTGTGTGCAGAGCACTGTACTAAGCACTTATGAGCGTACAATACAACAGAAGTGGTAGACATATTTGGCTCTTAGGAAAATTGCCCTCTCCGCCCCCCAACACTCCCCCAATAGTGAGGACCCTAATTTGCCTACCCCACTCTTCACTACTCTGATAGAAAAGCTCAGACCTGAGGGATGAGAGAGTCACTCAGATAGGGATGTGAAGAGACACTGATGGGGAGACATGAGTCCATAATGTACAACTACTCACGAGGAGAGGGATAAGTACAGGTCCTGAAGATGAGGAGGGTGAGACAGGGGTTGACAGAGGAGGAGAAGGAGGAGCGGGAGGACAAGGATGAGGAGAAGGAGAGAAGGAGAAGTACGAGGAGGGGATGACGAGGAAGAGGAGGTGGGCGAGTACGAGAAGGAAGAGTGAGAGGCTGGAGAAGAGCTGGCTTCACGTGGTTTGGATAGGGCACGCTTATCTTCATTGCTATGTGCTTTAGGAAACTGAGACACCGACACATTAAGTGACCTGCCCAGGATTATGCAGCAGGCAAGTGGCACAGTCGGCTTAGAACCCAGGTCCTCTGACTCCCAGCTCCGTGTTCTTTCCACTAGGCATATTTCCAGGGCTGATGGGTTATGACCCCCACACCAGAGTCTCAGTTAGAACCGCAGGAGAAACATTTCCTCCCTGAAACCCCACTTTCCGAGACTTAGCTCTGTCCTCACTCACCCATCTCCTTTACTTACACTGTAGTTCAATTATGCCTTCTCAAGACTGAGGCCACCCCTTATTAACCCATTTCCTCATCTTCTCCCCTTCCCCAGAGGGTGATTAATGATAGAATTAAAAGACATGATCTCTATCAGAAGGAAAAGGGAACCGTGAAACCGATCAACCCTACGGTTAGAGATCGATTTCCCAAAAGTGATCATTTCAGAGGCCGCTTCACAAAATGACTATTTACCTTTTTAAATTGTATTTATTAAGCGCTTACTATGTGTCAAGCACTGTAGTAATCGCTGGGGTAGATACAAGCCAATCAGTTCCCACATGGGGCTCACAGTTTAAGTAGGAGAGAGAACACGTATTAAATCCCCATTTACCACATGAGGAAACTGAGGCCAGAGAAGTGAAGTGACTTGCCCAAGGTCATCCAGCAGGTAAATATCTGATCTGGGATGAGAACGCAGACCCCCTAACACCTAGACTCTGACTCTTTCCACTAGGCATACTCCTCCCCATAAGACCCCTGAGTCACTGTGTCCATCCCTCTTCCTCCTGCTTGGCAATTTCCTCTCTTAATGTTTTGGTGAGGGACAGGACGTCGGGGTGGGCCATGTTGCTGGGGACACGAAGAAATCTCTCCAAAGAGATTATTTGTCTTGAGAATCATCATGGTGTCCCCTAAACTGGTTGGAAGGAAAAGGAACCAGGAGGCAGGGTGTGTTCAAAGCGCTGGGATAGATACACATTAATTACGTTGGACATGATCGCTGTCCTGTGTGGGCCTCACAGTATTAATAGGAGGGAGGACAGGAGAACTGTGGCACAAAGAAGTTAAGTAAATTGGCCAAGATGTCACAAAAAACAGTTGAAAAAGCGAGGATTAGAGTCTAGGTCCTCAGATTTTCAGGCCCGTGCTCTTTCCATGAGGCTATGTTTCTTCTCCAGCAACCAGGAGCCCTCTCCTCAATGGCCCAACGTTGGATGTGTCTCTGCCTGAGATGGGGCTGAAAGTGACAAGCACGGCCCGAAGACACAGGATTGTCAGCGCCAGTCCTCCGTTCCTCCCTCCCGGCCCCCTCCCTCCCCTTTTCCCCGCTCCCACCCCATCCCAGTTCTCGTTTCCCATCGCCACCTCCCTTCCCACTCTCGCCTCCCAGGCCCCCGCCAACTCATCCCAATCCAAAAACTCCCCACCCCTCGCACCCTTCCCCCTCCCTCCCCACCCTCGACAGCTGCTGCCAAGTGTGGCCTCTGGAACCCCCGCTCCGTTTTAAGTAAGATCCCTTTCATCCTGGACCTATTCCTTTCCAGCTCTCTACTCCTCCTCGCCCTAACTGAAACTTGGCTGTCTCCAGACGACACGGTCTCTTCTGCTGCTCTCTCCAGTGCAGGCCTCTTCTTCTCCCACTCCCCCAGACTCACGGGAAAAGGAGGAGGTGTCGGTTTCCTTCTCGCCCCTCATTGTCTCTTTCGCACTATCCCTCCTCCCCCTTCCCTTTCCTTCCCTTCCTTTGAAGCCCACATTATTCGCCTCTACCACCCCCTCCAGATTCTTGTAGCCGTCATCTACCGCCCTCCCGGCCCCACTTCCAACTTCTTTAACGACTTTGACCCCTTCCTCACCTTCCTTCTCTCCTTCTCCATGCCCATTCTGATCCTCGGAGACTTCAATATCCACATGAATATGCCTAACGACTCCTCTGCCGCCCGCCTTCTATCTCTCCTTGACGCTGCCAACCTCTTCCTCCACCCCACCTCGCCCACTCACCAACTTGGTCATAGCCTCGACCTCATCATCTCCTATCGCTGCACTGTGTCCACCCGCACCAACTCTGAAATCCCTCTCTCTGATCATAATCTTCTCACCTGCCTCCTCACTCACACTCCTTTAACCAGTAAATCCATATTACTCCCTCAAAGAGATTTCCGCTCTCTTGACCCCATCCATCTTTCTGAGCGCCTCACACCCCGCCTCGCCTTCCTCTCCTCTCTACCCAGTCTTGATGATCAGATTACTGCTTTCAACTCTACCCTTTCTACTCAGCTAGACTCACTCGCTCCCCTTTCCCTTCGCCGCTCTCGTACCACTAACCGACAGCCCTGGGTCACTGCCACTGTCCGCCTCCTTCGCTCTCATGCTCGAGCTGCCGAACGCTGCTGGCGAAAGTCTAAACACCATGCCAACCTCGTTCACTTCAAGTTTATCCTTTCCTGCCTTAACTCAGCCCTCTCTTCTGCCAGACAAAACTATTTCTCCTCCCTTATTGACACCCATGCCCATCACCCCCGCCAGCTCTTCCGTACATTCAGCTCCCTTCTCAGGCCCCCGGTTCCTCCCCCTCCTCTTTCCCTCACCCCCAACGATCTGGCCTCCTACTTCATTAACAAAATTAAATCCATCAGGTCCGACCTCCCCAAAGTCTCTTCCCCCCCTTCTCCAACCCCCAGGCTCTCAACACTCTCTGCTACTCTCCCATCCTTCCCAGCAATATCCTCAGAGGAGCTCTCCTCCCTCCTCTCAAGTGCTACTCCGGCCACCTGTGCTTCTGACCCCATTCCCTCTCATCTCATTAAATCTCTCGCTCCATCCCTTCTCCCCTCCTTAACTTCCATCTTCAACCGCTCACTCTCCACTGGTTCCTTCCCCTCTGCCTTCAAACATGCCCATGTCTCTCCCATCCTAAAAGAACCCTCTCTTGACCCCACCTCACCTTCTAGTTATCGCCCCATATCCCTCCTACCATTCCTTTCCAAACTCCTTGAACGAGTTGTCTACACGCGCTGCCTAGAATTCCTCAACAACAACTCTCTCCTCGACCCCCTCCAGTCTGGCTTCCGTCCCCTACATTCCACGGAAACTGCCCTCTCAAAGGTCACCAATGACCCCCTGCATGCCAAATCCAACGGCTCATACTCTATCCTAATCCTCCTCGACCTCTCAACTGCCTTCGACACTGTGGACCACCAACTTCTCCTCAACACGCTATCTGACCTTGGCTTCACAGACTCCGTCCTCTCCTGGTTCTCCTCTTATCTCTCCGGTCGCTCTTTCTCAGTCTCTTTTGCAGGCCCCTCCTCCCCCTCCCATCCTCTTACTGTGGGGGTTCCCCAAGGTTCAGTACTTGGTCCCCTTCTGTTCCCAATCTACACGCACTCCCTTGGTGACCTCATTCGCTCCCACGGCTTCAACTATCATCTCTACGCTGATGACACCCAGATCTACATCTCTGCCCCTGTTCTCTCCCCCTCTCTCCAGGCTCGCATCTCCTCCTGCCTTCAGGACATCTCCATCTGGATGTCTGCCCGCCACCTAAAGCTCAACATGTCGAAGACCGAACTCCTTGTCTTCCCTCCCAAACCTTGTCTTCTCCCTGACTTTCCCATCTCTGTTGACGGCACTACCATCCTTCCCGTCTCACAAGCCCGCAACCTTGGTGTCATCCTCGACTCCGCTCTCTCATTTACCCCTCACATCCAAGCCGTGACCAAAACCTGCCGGTCTTAGCTCCGCGACATTGCCAAAATCCGCCCTTTCCTCTCCATCCATACCGCTACCCTGCTCATTCAAGCTCTCATCCTATCCCGTCTGGACTACTGCATCAGCCTTCTCTCTGATCTCCCATCCTCGTGTCTCTCTCCACTTCAATCCATACTTCATGCTGCTGC
Organism: Tachyglossus aculeatus; assembly: GCF_015852505.1. Lineage (NCBI taxonomy): Eukaryota > Metazoa > Chordata > Mammalia > Monotremata > Tachyglossidae > Tachyglossus > Tachyglossus aculeatus. Next base: position 1,628,157 of record NW_024045101.1, on the reverse strand, counting down.
CCGGATTATCTTTGTCCAGAAACGCTCTGGGCATATTACTCCCCTCCTCAAAAATCTCCAGTGGCTACCAATCAATCTGCGCATCAGGCAAAAACTCGTCACCCTGGGCTTCAAGGCTCTCCATCACCTCGCCCCCTCCTACCTCACCTCCCTTCTCTCCTTCTACAGCCCAGCCCGCACCCTCCACTCCTCCACCGCTAATCTCCTCACCGTACCTCGTTCTCGCCTGTCCCGCCGTCGACCCCCGGCCCACGTCATCCCCCGGGCCTGGAATGCCCTCCATCTGCCCATCCGCCCAGCTAGCTCTCTTCCTCCCTTCAAGGCCCTGCTGAGAGCTCGCCTCCTCCAAGAGGCCTTCCCAAACTGAGCCCCTTCCTTCCTCTCCCCCTCGTCCCCCTCTCCATCCCCCCCATCTTACCTCCTTCCCTTCCCCACAGCACCTGTATATATGTATATATGTTTGTACATGTTTATTACTCTATTTATTTATTTATTTTACTTGTACATATCTACTCTATTTATTTTATTTTGTTAGTATGTTTGGTTTTGTTCTCTGTCTCCCCCCTTTTAGACTGTGAGCCCACTGTTGGGTAGGGACTGTCTCTATATGTTGCCAATTTGTACTTCCCAAGCGCTTAGTACAGTGCTCTGCACATAGTAAGCGCTCAATAAATACGATTGATGATGATGATGATGACTGACTAATAACATCCCCTCCCACCTCACCATGCTAGTCTACTACTACAACGCAGCCCTCACACTTCACTCCTCTAGTGCTAACATTCTCACTGTGCCTCGATATTATTTATCTCACCACCGACCTCTAGCCCACAACCTGCCTCTGGTCTGGAACACCCTCCCTTCTCTTATCCATCAGATAATGACTCTCCCGCCCCCTTGAACAGGCTTTTCCTGACTAAACGCTTCTTTGCTTTTCTTTCACTCCCTTGTGTGTCATCCTGACATTCCTTTTTTTCATCCCCTGCTCCTAGGCCTGCAGCACTTATGCAAATTCCCGTAATGTTTTTATGTATATTAATGTTCGTCTCCCCCTCTAGACTGTAAGCCCACTATGGTCAGGAAAAGTGTCTGCTTATTGCTATATCGTACTATCCCAAGTACTTAGCACAGTGCCCTACACACTGTAAGTGCTCAATAAATATGATTAAATGAGCCCGACAGCTTCCGCATGTCTCCAGGAGCGTCTCTCTGGGTCTAACAGGTGGAAGACTCTGAGATCATCTTCCTCCAGCTCAGGAGAGGTTATGGGGAAGGAGAGAGCACGTCCAGAGGATTCCCCGATGGAGTTTTAGAATGGATTAATAGTCGTCATCCATTCATTCATGAATGTGCTAACTGCCCCCGAGGAAAGAGTGGCATGAGAAAAGCAGCTGATGAATGCCACCTCGACCCATTTCTGCCAGAATCAGATTGACTGCCCCCTGCCCTTCTGGCCAGCGGGAGCGATGGAAGTGGGTGAGTAGCCTCTCCATCACAAAACTTCTGGACTGCAAGATGCCTTCGAATGGAGACTTTGAATTTTAGGACTGGAGTAGCATAGTGGGAGCCTTCGGTGGCCATTTCTGAACCAAATTTCTAAGACGATTCTCACGTCTTCCATCCTCAAGACCTCTGGAGAAGGGGCGCCTTTGAATTGGTGGGGGCAACCTCATATCTGCAACGTTGGAAGGATAGGTTTTCGGTTTATTTTAGTGGTATTTGTTAAATGCTTACTATGTGACAAGCACTGTTCTAAGCACTGTGGTTTGACATAAATCTCTGCCCCACTTGGGGATCAGAGCCTAAATAGGAGGGAGGGGGATTTAATCCTCATTTTACACATGATGCAACTGTAAAATGTAGCTGTAACTGATGTAAATGATGCAACTGTAAAAACTCAGGGAAAGAGAAGAGCAAGGTCCTGGGAGTTAGAGGACCTGAGTTCTAATCCTAGTTCCTTCCTTGTAATTTCATTTATTTGTGTTAATGTCTGTCTTCTCTAGAACATAAGCTCATTGTGGGCAAGGTATATGTCTGCTTTACTACTCTATTGTACTCTCCCAAAAGCTTAGTATTGTGCTCTGCACACAGTAAGCGCTCAATAAACACGATTGACTGACTGCTGTGGGACCTTGGGCAAGTCAATTCACCTCGCTGTGCTTTAGGTTCTTCATTTGTAAAATGGGAAGTCAAAACCAGTTCTTCATCCTACTTAAGATGGTTTTCCCCTTGTGGGAGAGGGACTGTGCCAAACGTGATTAACTTTATCTACCAGAGTGCTTAGAACAGTGCTTTGCAAATAGTAAGTGCATTACAAATACCATAAACAAATAAACTGACAATTCTCTTTTCCTAGGCAGCTTCCTAGGAAAAGAGAATTGCAACCTCAGACGAGCCTCACTGTTAGACATGAAAAGCAGTGTGCTCTAGTAGATAGAGCACAGGCCTGGTGGTCAGAAATATCTGGGTTCTAATCCTGCTCTGCCATGTGTCTTCTGGGTGACCTTGAGCAAGTCATTGCACTTCTCTGTGCCTCAGTTTACCTCATCTGTAAAATGAGGGTTAAGATTGTGAACCAAATGTGGGACAGGGATTGTGTCCAACCCAATTTGCTTGGATCCACCCCAGAGGTTAAAACAGTGCCACAGTAAGTGCTTAACAAATGCCATGATTATTACTATTATTATCATTATCATCACTATTAGTTGTAAAAAGGACAGGGATAGTTGAATTGATCAATCAATGAGGATTATTGAGTGAACCTCTGCGTTCAGAGCACTGGACTAAATGCTTGGGAGAACACGATAAAAGTTGAAAACATGACCATCAGGGAGCTTACAATGTTATGTGGGAGACAGACAGGCACACATTAATAAGAACAATAATAATGGTGGTACTTGTTAAGCATTTACTATGTGTCAAGCCCTGTTCTAAGTGTTGGGGCAGATACAAGCTAATCACGTTGGACACGGTCCCTGACCCACATGGGGCTCAAGGTCTCACAGGCCAACCTGATTATCTCATATGTACATTAGTGCTTAAAACAGTGCTTGGCACATAGTATGTGCTTAAAAAATGCCATTTATTATTAATCCAGATGAAGTAACTGAGGCTCAGAGAAGTTAAATTACTTGTCCAAAGTCACACAGCAGATAGGATCCAGGTGCCAGGATTAGAACTCAAGGCCCTTCTGACTCCCAGGCCCGTGCTCTATCCATTAGGCCACGCTGCTTCTCACAATCTGTGCAGGTGGAAGAAAGGTGAATAATCAATCAATCAATCGTATTTATTAGCGCTTACTGTGTGCAGAGCACTGTACTAAGCGCTTGGGAAGTACACGTTGGCAACATATAGAGACGGTCCCTACCCAACAGTGGGCTCACAGTCTAGAAGGGGGAGCCAGAGAACAAAACAAATATAGTGATTAGTTTTAATATAATATGTTAATATATTATTTAATATAATATAGTGATTCATAGGTGGCTGGCAGGGTCAATTGATGAATAAGAGTTACCTTCAGTCAGGATGGGTTTGGACATTTCCTTCAGTTGGAAGAAGAGACTGCTGACAATGAGATGAATGTGTTTGAGGGAGCCTTCTTTGCCTACTTGAACTCTGATCCCCACATGGGACAGAGATACTTTCCCATCTGATCACCTCATACCTACCACTGCGTTTAGTATAGTACTTGGCACATAGTGAGGACTTAATAAACACCACAGTTATTGTTACTATCACATTCAGCTTTCATATTGAATGAGAGAGCAGTGTGACCTAGTAGAAAAAGCCCAGGCCCGGGGGTCAGAGGACCAGAGTTCTAATCCTGGCTCCGCCAATTACCTCTGTGTGACCTTGGGTAAGTCACTTTATTTCTCTGTACCTCCACTATCTCATTTGAAAAATGAGGATTAAAACTGTGAGCCCCATGTGGACAGGGACTGTGTCCAACCTGGTTAGCTCGTATCTACCCCAGCGCTTGGAGCAATGCTTGACACTTGTGAAGTGCTTAAGATATACTATTACAAAAGATAGAAGGGTGTTGACTTCAACTTCATTGCAAGTAAAATGGAGATCTCGTCACTTCCTGGTAACGACCCCCAGTCATTCATTCATTCAATTAAATTTATTTAATAGTTACTGTGCACAGAGCACTATACTAAGCCCTTGGGAAAGTACAATACAACAATAAATAATGGCATTCCCTGCCCCAGTTATCAAGTAACTTCCCTTCCCATTCCCCATCCTCTTCCATTCCACTACCCCACCCTCTTTAAACTTTCTCCCCCTATTTCCCTCACCCCGTTATGCTTCTGAAAATTATTTTGCTATTTCCTTCCCTTCCCTATATCCACACCCTCACTATTGCTGTATTCAGACCTGGTACAAAAAAGAAAGCTATTACTATAAAATCCAAACTGATGAACCGTAAATGTGAAACCCGGTGTAAATTAAGCTATGCTGTCAGTTCTGTTCTTCATTCTAACTGTCGAGGACGCCTTGTTTATATTTTTTTTGTAGTTTTTGTTAAGCACTACTGTGTGTCAGACACTGTACCGAATGCTTGGGTATATGTAAGCTAATCACTTTGGCCACAGTCCACTTTCCCACATGGGTGTGACTGTCTTAATCCCCACTTTACAGATGAGGGAATTGAGGTGATTGAATGTCTAAATTAGCACTTTCTATCCTCTTCTTCACTTTTTCTCACCTTGCTGTCTTTATCTCTCTTTTCTCATTCTTTCTCATCCTTGCTTTCTTTCTCTCTCTTCCCTTCCTCACTCTTTCTCACCCTTGCTCTTTCCCTCTCCCTTTTCACTCTTTCTCGCCATTTCTTTCTTTCTCTGTCTCCCTTTCCTCACTGTTTCTTGCCCTTGTCATGAGCCCCTACTGAGATCTTTGCCCTGCCTGTCCTCTCCCAGGTTTTTAAAGAGTCACTTCACCTAGATTTCTGCTCCTTTTAGATGAAATCCTAGGATGCACCTCACCCTGATTCCTGGTATGAGATCCCTGGACGCCCCTCACCCAAATTTCTGATCCCCTGGGGCAGGATCCATAGATGCACCTGTTTCCTCTCATCCCCCCTCCCCTGCCACCCCCGGCAGCCCTAATTAACCAGGAGCTCCTACTAGGTTGGGCACTTGTCGACAAGTTCAAATGGAAACCAAACCACATTTCTATGCAGCAGAACATTTTATTCCATACTTAACCTACTAAAAACAGGGAGTAGGCGCAAACACACAAACAGAAACAGACACAAACTAGCTACCCATCCAACTAGTTTCCCCAGAAGTCTTGCAGATGGTCCCAGATCAGAAAAGTTCAAGGAGTCTAGCTGTGTGCTGACGTTGTCCTGGTTCAAGCCATAGTTGCTTTGGCCGTGGCAGTAGTACGCTCCTTAATGCATGTCTTAGATGATTTCTTGCCGCAGCCACGCAGTAGATGTCTTGGCTTAGGTGGTTTTGCCACAGCAGGTGGGATCAGTTCTTTTCTCCTTTAATCAGCTGTTTCGGGGTTGTTGCAGTGGGGGCTATTCAGTATTGCCTGCTGTCTTCTGCTCACGGGAAAACCAAGGGGGATGACGACCACTCCCCTGTTCTTACCCCTGCAGGTTTAACCCCATCAGGTCGTCTTTCTCCTGCCCAGCAGAGCAATTTAGCTCCTCCTTATCCCGTCTGCAAAACATTGCCATTCATCCTCAGCAATTCACGCCCCACTCAAACTTTTCAGCAAGATAATTCAGTTTCTCCTGAGCAATTCAAGTCCTCCTTAAACTTTTCAGTAAGATAATTCCGTCGCTCTTTCATTTCCTTCTTAGTCCTTGCTGTTCACGGGGTCAGAGAATAGTCACTTAGGAAATGGCTTCTCCATTACAAGATGGAGCAATTCTTGCTCACCACAGCCCTTTCTCTCTTTCTCTCTCTCCTCTTCTTCATCATTTTTTTCCCTTGCTCTCTCCCCTTCCTCATTCTTTATAACCCTTGCTCTCTTTCTCTCTTCCCTTCCTCATTTTGGCCCTTGCTCTCTCTCTCTCTCTCTCTCTCTCTCTCTCTCTCTCTCTCTCTCTCTCTCTTTCTCTCTCGCCCTCTCTCTCGCCCTCTCTCTCTCCACTTCCTCACTCTTTCTTGCTTCTTCTATTTTTCTCACTCCCTTTCCTCACTTTCACCCTTGCTCTCTCCCGCACACTCTCTGTGCCCTTCTTCTCTTTCTCACCCTTGCTCTCTTTCTCTAACTCCCCTTCTTCACTCTTTCTCTTTATCCCCTTCTTCATCCTTTCTCTCCCTCGCTCTGTTTCTCTGTCTCTCTCCCTGTCTTACTCTCATATTGCTCTGCAGGTTTCTTCAAGGTATAACTGGAAATTCACGAGGATGAACGCCATAGAAATTGGCTCGGAGGGGATTGTGATTCTATTGCATATTAGCATTGGGATCTCAAGAAATATATTTTTCCTTCTGTTTTATATCCACGTGGCCTCCAGCAGCCACTGGATTAACTCCTCAGACTTGATCCTTGCTCACCTGGTATTGGTGAACACCACAATATGTCTCAACATGCACATCCCAGAAACACTTTCAGGTTGGGGATGGAGAATTTTCCTGGGCGATGTGGGGTGTAAAACCCTTTTTTACCTGTACCGAGTGGCCCGGGTCTTACCATCTGCATCACCTGTCTTCTGATCGTGTTCCAGGCCGTCAACATCAGCCCCAGAACCACCCTATGGCCCCATATCAAGGCCAGATTCCCCAGGTGCGTCGTTCCTTTCTGCCTCCTGTCCTGGGTCGTCAATCCGCTGTTTTACATTAGTGTGCCAATGGGCGTAAGAGGTGCCCAGAACAGCAGCACTGTTTCAATATCACTGGATCTCAGACAGTGTTCATCAGTCATTGGCAGCACAAAAAATGCCTTGGTCATCTCACTCGTGATCTCCTTCCAAGATCTGCTCTTCATGGGGCTCATGGGTGCGGCCAGTGAATACATGGTCTGGTTCCTGCACAGACACCATTGGCAGTTCCAACACCTCCACGCTCTTGGACGGTCCCCAGGGACGATGCCCGAGGTCATAGCAGTCAAAGGAAGCAGCGTGGCTCAGTGGAAAGAGCACAGGCTTTGGTGTCAGAGGTCATGGGTTCAAATCCCGGCTCTGCTAATTGTCAGCTATGTGACTTTGGGCAAGTCACTTAACTTCTCTATGCCTCAGTTACCTCATCTGTGAAATGGGGATTAAGACTGTGAGTCCCCCGTGGGGCGACCTGATTGCCTTGTAACCTCCCCAGCCCTTAGAACAGTGCTTTGCACATAGTAAGTGCTTAATAAATCCCATTATTATTATTAGTTATTATTATTAACATTATTAAAAGTGTCGTGGCCCTGGTCACCCTCTTCATCCTCCACTATGTGCGACAGTCCATCATGCTGAGCGTTTTAATAAATATGAAAGAGAAGTCATCTTTTCTGGTGAACAGTCACCTGGTGTTGTCTCGGTCATTCTCGGTCATCAGTCATCAGTCCCTTCCTAATGATTTCCGGGGACAGGAGAATGAAAGGGTTCTGGAAGACAGAATCTCCAGTTTCCAACATGGATCACTCATAGAATCCCCAAACGGATCCTTGCCTGTCCATCTCATCTCACCAGAATAGGGTGACCAGACATCCCAGCTGGGGAGACACTGAACTAGTGATGAAGGGGTCTTGTTCCTCGTCCCCCAGAGCTCAGGTGGTTATGGGTGTGGCCGACACAACTTCCGTAGCAGAGGAAAAGGCATCTGTCCCCTGATGGAGCTTCAGGTGTCAGCCTGCCTCAACTCTTGGGAAGCAGAATGGCCTAGTGGCCTATTCAGCAGGGTGACACTGAATATCCACCAGTCTATCAATCGTATTTAGCCAGCACTTACTGAGTGCACAGCACTGGACTCCGCACTTGGGAGACTACAATATAACAGAGTTGGTAGGCACATTCCTACCCAAGATGAGCTTAAAGTCTAGAAACAGAGACTTATTCAATTAATCAGTAGTATTATTATTAGAATTATTGTGTAATCAATAAATCAGTAGTATTAGTATTAGAATTATGATGTTTGTTAAGTATTTACTATGTGCCATGCACTGGGGTAGATACAAGCAAATCGGGTTGGACAGTCCCTGTCCCACATGGGGCTCACATTCTTAATCCTAACTTTACAGATAAGGTAACTGAGACCCAGAGAAGTTAAGTGACTTCACCAAATTCACACAGCTGACAAATGGTGGAGCTGGGATACACGCAACAGATATATGGTGGAGCTGGGATAGGAACCCAGTAACTTTTGACTCCCAGACCTGTGCTCTATCCACTAAGCCATGCTGCTGCTCTCATTGTATGCAGGGCACTGTACTAAGCACTTGGAAGAGTATGGTAGAACAGAGTAGCTAGGTATGGTCTCTGCCCACAGCAAGCTTACGGTCTAGAAGGGTCTTGTCTTATGCTGTCGTGTCTTCTCTGACCCATAGCAACTCCATGGACACATCTCTCCTAGAATGCCCCACTCTCCATCTGGAATTGTTCTGGTAGTGTATCCATAGAGTTTTCTTGGTAAAAATCTGGAATTGGTTTACCGTGGGCTTCTTCAGCACAATATACCTGAGTCCCTACCCGCGACTCTCTCCCTTGCCGCTGCTGCAGAGCACAAGTGAGTTTTGAATTGTAGCAGATTGCCTTCCACTCGCTAGCTACCTCCCAAGCTTGGAATGGAATGGGTAGGCGTCTGCTTGACCTTCCCTCCCATAGCAGAGACTGGTAGACTACTGAAAACACTCCAGGAGCAATCCTAAGAGGGAGTCTAGAAATATAGACAGACATTAATACAGATATTTACTAAAGTGCTATGGGCAGAATAGAACATTCCTACGTTTTTCTCTGTTCTTTACCCAGCTTTGCTCTAGGGATACAAAACCCTAAAAATTTCCAATAGGAATAGGCCAGAAACACCCTCCAGAAAGTAGTCTAAATATGTCAGTGGCACAAAATAATTATGTGAAGAACACAAACATTCCTCAAATAAAGAGAGAATGCTCAGAGTAGGTACATGTCCGCAATTTATTTTAATGCCTGCCTCCCCCTCTCAACTATAAATTCCCCGTGCCCAGGTAACCTGTCTACCAGCTCTGTTATATTGTACTCTCCTAAGCACTTAGTACAGTACTCTGCACATATAGGCTGTCAGCTTCTTGTGGACAGATTATCTGTTTCCAACTTGTACTTTCCAAGAGCTTGTAAGCGCTCAATAAATACGATTGAATGAATGAATGAATGTGTCTATTGGCTCTGTTATATTGTACTCTCCCATAGTTCTAGTAATAATAATAACAATTATGGTATTTGCTAAGCTCTTACTATGTTTCAAACACTGTTCTAAGTACTGGGGTAGATACGAAGCAATCAAGTTGGCCCACGTGGGGCTCACAGTCTTAATCCCCATTTTACAGATAAGGTAACTGAGGCACAGATAAATTGACCTGCCCAAAATCATGCAGCTGACAGGTGGCGGGGTCAGGATTAGAACTCATGACCTCTGTCTCCCAAGCCTGTGCTCTTTCCACTAAACCACGCTGCTTTTCTACTTAGCACACAGTGCTCACCACACAGTAAGCACTCAATAAATATGATTGACGAATAGCAACGGCAGCAACAATAACAATAATGATAGTATTTATCAAATGTTTACTATGTGCTAAGTACTAGGGCAAATAGAATAATAATGATAATAATTATTGCACTTGTTAAGCACTTACTATGTGTCAAGTACTGTTCTAAGCACTGGGATAAACACAAGGTAGTCAGGTAGGACACAGTGAAGTAAAGTGACTTGCCCAAGGTCACACAATAGACAAGTGGAGGGACCAGGATTAGAGCCCACGACCTTCTGACTCCCAGGCCCCTGCTCTATCCACTAAGCCATGGAAGATAGCTAGATTGGATACAGTCCATGTCCTACACAGGGCGTACAATTTAAGGAGTAGACAGAGGTATATATTATTACCCCCATTTTACAGATGAGGAAACTCAAGCCCAGAGTGATCAAATGACTTGCTCAAGGTAACACAGCAAGCAAATGGTGGAGGTAGGACTGGATCCAGGCCTCCCATCTCCTAGCCCAGTGGCCTTTCCACTAGATTCACCCTTAAACGTTAGGAAGGTTGTCAAGAACCATAACAATCACCTGGGTCAGATTGTAAACACCTTGAGGGCCAGGATGGTGTCTACCAACTCTTTTGTACTCTCCCATGTGCTCAGTACAGCGTTCTGCACCCGGTTAGTGCTCAATAAATTCCATTTACTTATTGATGGTCTTTATGCTCATTGTTTTGCCATTCTAGCTCACTGTGGGCAGGAAAATTGTCTTGTATATTGTCGAGTCGTCTTCGACCCATAGCGATACCATGAGCACATCTATCCCAGAATGACCCACCTCCATCTTCAATCATTCTGGTAGTGCATCCATAGAGTTTTCTTGGTCAAAATATGGAAGTGGTTTACCATTGCCTCCTTCCGTGTAATAAACCTGAATCTTCGCCCTTGATTCTCTCCCATGCTGCTGCTAAGTTATGACTTGTAGCAGATTGCCTTCCACTCACTAGCCATTGCCCAAGCTGGGAATGGAATGGATATGCCTCTGCTGGCCTCTCCGTCCTGTAGTCGAGACTGGTAGAGTCCTGGGAACTCTCCAGATGTGATCCTGAGGGGGGCTGTTACATCATACACTCCTTACTTATATTTTCTGTCTCCCCTCTAGACTGTAAGCTCGTACTGGCTGGTGATCACATCTCCCAACTCTGTTGTATTGTACTTTCCCAAGCTCTTTTGTACAGTGCTCTACACATGGCAAACATTCAATACATCAAATGAAAAATTAATAACTATATAATTGAATAAATAAACATTCAAGGGAAGAAGTATAACCTAGTGGGAAGAGCCCAGGCCTGAGGATCAGAGGACTTGGGTTCTAATTCCACCTCCACCACTTGTCTGCTGGGTGATCTTAGGCAAATCACTTCACATCTCTCTGCCTCTGTTATCTCATCTGGAAAATGGGGATTAAAGCTGTGAGCCCCATGTGGGAAATGGACTAGGTCCAACCTGATTAGCTTGCGTCTACCCCATTGCTTACCAGGGTACCTGGCACATCGTGAGTGCTTAGCAAATGCCAAAAATGAATGCATGAAATCAATACATTGATCGATCGATTGATTAATTAAAAGGAGAGGTTCTGGATCACCTGTTGTGGGTGGTATTATTTTGAAGCCAAGATCCGACACTTCCTCTCCATCCAAACCGCTACACTGCTGGTTCAATCTCCCATCCTATCCCGATTGGATTACTGCATCAGCCTCCTCTCTGAACTCCCATCCTCCTATCTCTCCCCACTTGAATCTATACTTCGCGCTGCTGCCCGGATCACCTTTGTGCAGAAACGCTCTGTACTCCCCTCCTCAAAATTATCCAGTGGCTAGCAGTCAACCTAGGCATCAGGCAAAAACTCCTCACTCTCAGCTTCAAGGCTCTCCATCACCTCGCCCCCTCCTACCTCACTTCCCTTCTTTCCTTCTACAGCCCAGCCGGCACCCTCCGCTCCTCTGCCGCTAACCTCCTCACTGTGCCTCGTTCTCGCCTGTCCCGCCGTCGACCCCCGGTCCACATTCTCCCCCGGGCCTGGAATGCCCTCCCTCGGCACATCCGCCAAGCTAGCTCTATTCCTCCCTTAAAAGCCCTACTGAGAGCTCACCACCTCCAGGAGGCCTTCCCAGACTGAGCCCCCTTTTTCCTCTCCACCTCCCCATCCCCCCCACTCTACTTCCTTCCCCTCCCCACAGCACCTGCATATATGTGTCTACAGACTTATTGCTCTATTTATTTTACTTGTACATATTTACTATTCTATTTCTTTTACTTTGTTAATATGTGTTGTTTTGTTTTCTGTCTCCCCCTTCTAGACAGTGAGCCTTCTGTTGGGTAGGGACCGTCTTTATATGTTGCCAACTTGTACTTCCCAAGCGCTTAGTACAGTGCTCTGCACACATTAAACGCTCAATAAATATGATTGAATGAATGAATGAAGCTTGGGCTTTCATTTTTTACTTTTTGGGTGCTGAGCTGAACCTTCTGGACTGGGGACTCCATGGCAGTCTGTGAGGAGAAGCCTACTGCTACCTATTGTTGGTGTTGGAGAGGAAGGAAGGAAGGAAGGAAGGAAGGAAGGAAGGAAGGAAGGAAGGAAGGAAGGAAGGAAGGAAGGAAGGAAGGGAGGAAGGGAGGGAGGGAGGGAGAGAGGGAGGGAGGAAGAAGGAAGGAAGGAAGGAAGGAAGGAATCATATTTATTGAGCATTTACTGTTTGCAGAGCACTGTACTAAGCGCTTGGGAAGTACAAGACGGCAACATATAGAGACGGTCCCTACCCAACAACGGGCTCACAGTCTAGAAGGGAGAGACAGACAACAAAACAAAACATGTAGACAGGTGTCCCAATCGTCAGAACAAATAGAATTATAGCTATATGCACATCATTAACAAAGTAAATAGAATAGTAAATATGCATAAGTAAAATAAATAGAGTAATACATATGTACAAATATATACAAGTGCTATGGGGAGGGGAAGGAGGTAGGGCGGGGGGATATGAGGAGGAGGAGAGGAAAAAGGTGGTTCAGTCTGGGAAGGCCTCCTGGAGGAGGTGAGCTCTCAGGAGGGCTTTGAAGGGAGGAAGAGAGCTAGCTTGGTAGATGTGCGAAGGGAGGGCATTCCAGGCCAGGGGGAGGATGTGGGCTGGGGGTCGACGGCAGGACAGGAGAGAACGAGGTACAGTGAGCAGGTTAATGGCAGAGGAGCGGCGGGTACGGGCTGGGCTATAGAAGGAGAGAAGGGAGGTGAGGTAGGAGGGGCGAGGTGATGGAAAGCTTTGAAGCCGAGAGTGAGGAGATTTTGCTTGATTCGTAGGTTGAAAGGCAGTCACTGGAGATTTCTGAGGGAGAGGAGTGAATTTGGGGATCTCAGACTTGATGAAGTTAATTTTACTAGTGAAGTAGGAGGCCAGATCGTTGGGGGTGAGGGATGGAAGATGGGGAGGAACAGGGGCCTGAGAAGCAGCGTGGCTCAATGCAAAGAGCACGGGCTTTGGAGTCAGAGGTCACGGGTTCAAATATCGGCTCCGCCATTTGTCAGCTGTGTGACTTTGGACAAGTCACTAACTTCTCTGTTCCTCAATTACCTCAACTGTAAAATGGGGATTAAGACTGTGAGACCCCCGTGGGACAACCCGATCACCCTGTAACTTCCCCAGCGCTTAGAACAGTGCTGTGCATGTAGTAAGCGCTAAATAAATGCCATCATCATCATCATCATCATCATCATCATCATCATGGGAGTTAAATGTAGGGAACAGCTGACGTGGATGATGGGCATGGGTGTCAATAAGGGAGGGTTAGGGAGCCGAGTGAGGGAATGAAGGTGATGTTGTACTTCACTCCTCTAGTGCTAACCTTCTCACTCTACCTCAGTCTCATATATCTCACCAAGGACCTTTCCACCACATCCTGTCTCTGGCCCGGAATGCCCTCCCTCTTCATATCCTACGGAAAATTACTCTCCCCGCCTTCAAAGACGTATTGATGACACATCTCTTCCAAGAAGTCTTGCCTGACTAAGCCCTCCTTTCTTCATCAGTCATTCCTTTCTGTGTCGTCCTGACTTGCTCCCTTTATTCATCTCCCTTCCCACCCCTACAGCACTTATGTCCATATCTGTAATTTATTCATTTATATTTGTCACTCCCTCTAGACTGTAAGCTCTTTGTGGGCAGAGATTGTGTCTGTTTATTATTATATTGTACTCTCTCAAGTGCTAAGTGCAGTGCTCTGAAAACAGTAAGTGCTCAACAAATATGATTGACTGAGTGACTGACCAACCGCTCTGGCCAGTGAAGAGATGAGAATTTTGTTACTCCACGGATTTTCTAATTCTTCTCCCACTTGCATTCTCAAACCTTTCACAATTTTTCACTCAGTTCCAGCAGGGCCCCATCATGGAAAACCTAATAACAACCGTGAAAGGATTTGTCCTGCTCGAACTGATCTATACTCACTCCCTTGGTGAACTCATTTGCTCCCAAGGCTTCAACTATCATCTCTATGTGGATGATACCCACAACTATATCTCCTCCCCTGTTCTCTCTACCTCCCTCGAGGCTCGTATCTCTTCCTGCCTTCAGGACATCTCCACCTGGATATCGCTGCCAACTTAAACTCAACATGTCTTAGACTGAGCTCCTTCCCTTCCCTCCGAAGCCCTGTCCTCTCTCTGACTTTCCCCTCACTGTGGATGGCACTACGATACTTCCTCTCTCACAAGCCCGCAACCTTGGTGTCATCCTTGACTTCACTCTTTCATTAAATGCACATATCCAATCTGTCACAGAAGCCTGCCAAGATCTGCCTCTTCTTCTCCATCCAAACCACTACCACATTAATAATAATAATAATAATAATAATAAAATAATGACATTTGTTAATCGCGTACTTTGTGCCAAGCACTGTTCTAAGCACTGGGGGATACAGGGTAATTAGGTTGTCCCACGTCGGGTCCACAGCCTTCATCCCCATTTTACAGATGAGGTAATTGAGGCCCAGAGAAGTGAAATGACTTGCCCAAAGTCACACGACAGAAAAGTGGTGGAGGCAGAATTAGAACTCACGACCTCAGACTCCCAAGGCCGAGCTGTTTTCACTGAGCCATGCTGTTTCTCTGATTATATACATTAGTACAATCCCTCATACTATCACGACTGGAATACCACATTAGCCTCATCTCTGATCTCCCATCCTCCTGTCTCTCCCCGCTTCAGCCTATACTTCACTGTGCTGCCCGTATCATCTTTATGCAGAAACGCTCTGGGCATGTTACTCCCCCCTTCAAAAATTTCCATTGGCTGCCTGCGAACCTATGAATCAAGTACAAACTCCTCACTCGAGGCTTCAAGTTTCTCCATCACCTCGCACCCTCCTACCTCGCCTCCATTCTCTCCTTCTACAGCCCAGCCCGCACCATCTGCTCCTCTGCCGCTAACCTCCTCAATCAATCAATCAATCGTATTTATTGAGCGCTTACTATGTGCAGAGCACTGTACTAAGCGCTTGGGAAGTACAAATTGGCATCACACAGAGACAGTCCCTACCCAACAGTGGGCTCACAGTCTAAAAGGGGGAGACAGAGAACAGAACCAAACATACCAACAAAATAAAATAAGTAGGATAGAAATGTACAAGTAAAATAAATGAATAAATAAATAAATAGAGTAATAAATATGTACAACCATATATACATATATACAGGTGCTGTGGCGAAGGGAAGGAGCTAAGACGGGGGGATGGAGAGGGGGACGAGGGGGAGAGGAAAGAAGGGGCTCAGTCTGGGAAGGCCTCCTGGAGGAGGTGAGCTCTCAGCAGGGCCTTGAAGGGAGGAAGAGAGCTAGCTTGGCGGATGGGCAGAGGGAGGGCATTCCAAGCCCGGGGGATGACGTGGGCCGGGGGTCGACGGCGGGACAGGCGAGAACGAGGTACGGTGAGGAGATTAGCGGTGGAGGAGCGGAGGGTGCGGGCTGGGCAGTAGATGGAGAGAAGGGAGGTGAGGTAGGAGGGGGCGAGGTGATGGAGAGCCTTGAAGCCCAGGGTGAGGAGTTTCTGCCTGATGCGCAGATTGATCGGTAGCCATTGGAGGTTTTTGAGGAGGGGAGTAATATGTCCAGAGCGTTTCTGGACAAAGAGAATCCGGGCAGCAGCATGAAGTATGGATTGAAGTGGAGAGAGACACGAGGATGGGAGATCAGAGAGAAGGCTAGTGCAGTAGTCCAGACGGGATAGGATGAGAGCTTGAATTAGCAGGGTAGCGGTTTGGATGGAGAGGAAAGGGCGGATCTTGGCAATGTTGCGGAGCTGAGACCGGCAGGTTTTGGTGACGGCTTGGATGTGAGGGGTGAATGAGAGAGCGGAGTCGAGGATGACACCAAGGTTGCGGGCTTGTGAGACGGGAAGGATGGTAGTGCCGTCAACAGAGATGGGAAAGTCAGGGAGAGGACAAGGTTTGGGAGGGAAGACAAGGAGCTCAGTCTTCGACATGTTGAGCTTTAGGTGGCGGGCGGACATCCAGATGGAGATGTCCTGAAGGCAGGAGGAGATGCGAGCCTGGAGGGAGGGGGAGAGAGCAGGGGCAGAGATGTAGATCTGGGTGTCATCAGCGTAGAGATGATAGTTGAAGCCGTGGGAGCGAATGAGGTCACCAAGGGAGTGAGTGTATATTGAGAACAGAAGGGGACCAAGCACTGAACCTTGGGGAACCCCCACAGTAAGAGGATGGGAGGGGGAGGAGGAGCCTGCAAAAGAGACTGAGAAAGAACGACCGGAGAGATAAGAGGAGAACCAGGAGAGGACGGAGTCTGTGAAGCCAAGATCAGATAACGTGTTGAGGAGAAGGGGGTGGTCCACAGTGTCAAAGGCAGCTGAGAGGTCGAGGAGGATTAGGACAGAGTATGAGCCGTTGGATTTGGCAAGCAGGAGGTCATTGGTGACCTTTGAGAGGGCAGTTTCCGTGGAATGAAGGGGACGGAAGCCAGACTGGAGGGGGTCGAGGAGAGAGTTGTTGTTGAGGAATTCTAGGCAGCGCGTGTAGACAACTCGTTCAAGTTCCTCACTGAACTTCGTCTTCGCCTGTCCCGCCATCGACCCCCAGCCCACATCCTCCCCCTGGCCTGGAATGCCCTCCCTCCGCACATCTGCCAAGATAGCTCTCTTCCTCCCTTCAAAGCCCTACTGAGAGCTCACCTCCTCCAAGAGGCCTTCCCAGACTGAGCCCCCTTTTTCGTCTCCTCCTCCCCACCGAACCCCGCCCTACCTCTTTTCCCTCCCCAGAGCACATGTATATATGTTTGTACAGATTTATTACTCTATTTATTTTACTTGTACATATTTACTATTCTATTTATTTTGTTAATGATGTGCACTTAGCTTTAATTCTATTTGTTCAGACGACTTGACACCTGTCCACATGTTTTGTTTTCTTGTCTGTCTCCCCCTTCTAGACTGTGAGCCCATTGCTGGGTAGGGACCATTTCTATATGTTGCCAACTTGTACTTCCCAAGCGCTTAGTACAGTGTTCTGCACACAGTAAGCGTTTAATAAATACGACTGAATGAATTAATGGTGGTCTCTGTTTGATCTTCCATGTGGACCAAGATCCTTGGAGAAGCAGTGTTTCCTAATGGAAAGAGCACTGGTCCCGGAGATAGAGGATCTGGGTTCTAACCCCAGTTCTGCCAGTCATCTTCTGTGTAACCTTGGGCAAGTTGCTTCACTTCTCACACCCGTCATCTATAAAATGGGAATTCAATACCTTTTTGTTTGTTTGCTTTAATGTGTTTACTCTGTATCAAGCACTGTTCTAAGAGTTGTGGTAGATACAAGGTAATCAGGTTAGGCACAGGCCCTTCCCCTGTGAGTGCTCACAGGCTAAATTGGAGGGAAGAAGATTTTTCTCCATTTTACAGACGAGGTAAATGATGCTCAGAGAAGTTCAGAAATTTACCCAAGGTCTAATGGCAGACAACTGTCGGAGCTGGGATTAGAACCCAGGTCCTCTGACTTCCGGGTCTGGGCTTTTTCCACTAGGCCACGGTAGTTCCCTTTTCTCCTTCCTACTTTCACTTTGATCTCCATTTGGGACCTGATGAACTTGCATTTATACCAGCACTTAATATAGTGCTAGGCACATAGTAAGCACTTAATGAGTAAGCGCTCAATAAATGATTGAATGAATAAATGACTGAAAGTACCATATTAGTGATGATGAGGAAATTATTATTATACTGAAAGCATGGGCAGCAGGGCCTTTAAAATAAGTGTTAGATAACAATAATGATGGTATTTGTTAAGTGCTTATGATGTGTCAAGTAATGTTCTGAGCCCTGGGGTAAATACAAGCTAATCAGATTGTACACAGACCTTGTCCCTCATTGGGCCCACAGTCTAAATATCTAGATGAGGTAAGAGAGGCCCAGAGAAGTTTCCCGAGGTCACACAGCATACAGGTCCCAGAACTGGGATTAAAACCCAGGTCCCTCTGACTCCCAGGCTCGTGCTTTCCCATGGTCCATAATGGAGTGATAAAGGCAAGGTTTTGTGTCAATGGAGTTAGAGATGGGTGTAATGGGACAAATCAAAATTCCACATCTGTTCTTCCAAGTGTCCGGAAAGATTATCATTGGTAGACTATGTAGAAGAAAAACTTCAAGGTCTCTACATTTTATTTGAGCGGGTATGTTAGAGACAAGTTTATTATTACAAGCGCTTCTTCTAGCACTAGTAAGGAGTGGTGGTTGATGGGCAAAGTTTCCTCTTCTGGTCAAGGTCAGCTCAAATCTGAGTATTCCAGAGTTTCTAATTTAATCATAGAGTATAATAACGGATAAATACATCAGGATAGATATCAATAACTCCTTTGGAAGGGGTTTTCCATCCATCCCGTCAGCTTGTTTTTAAGGTGATTAAACCCCACCCAGACCCACTAAAGAAGTAGCTTCATCTCGTTTTCATCTACTCCTTTCACCAGATCTAGAAAACAAAGGGAAGCTGGGTTGTGAAGTTGATTGCCTTGGCAACCACACCCAGAGGTGATCAAGCAGGCCAACAGATGAAAGGGCTCAGAGAGAAGGAGGGCAAATGCAAAACCATGACCATTATGCTTCCACAACTACTGGGCTGGATTGACCATGCTGCTTTATTAGAGAAGCAGCATGGCTCAGTGAAAAGAGCACGGGTTTGAGAATCAGAGGTCATGGGTTCAAAACCCGGCTCTGCCAATTGTCAGCTGTGCGACTTTGGGAGGGTCAATTAACTTCTCAGTTAATTGTACTGTACTAAGCCCTTGGGAAGTACAAGTCTGCAACGTAAAGAGACGGTCCCTACCCAACAACGGTCTCACAGTCTAGAATGGGGAGATAGACAACAAAACAAAACATGTAGACAGGTGTCAAAATCGTCAGAACAAATAGAATTATAGCTATAAGCACATCATTAACAAAATGAGGTAACAAACCTCAATTACCTCATCTGTAAAATGACGATGAAGACTGTGAGCCCCATGTGGGACAATCCGATCACCTTGTATCCTCCCCAGCGGTTTGAACAGGCTTTGCACATAGTAAGCGCTTAATAAATGTCATCATCATCATCATCATTGACGATTGGTCTGAGCCAGACTGGAATTTCTGATGTCCTCTTGTACTTCGGTCTCAGATAGTAGAAAGCGCACAGGTGAGGGGGTCAGACGATCCGGGTTCTAATCCTGTCTCTGCCAATTGCCTGCTGTATTTGCGTCCTTGGGTATGCCACTTTTCTGGGCCTCAATATCCTCATCCATAAAATAGAAATTCAATATCTGTCCTCCCTCGTACATAGACTGTGAGCCCCATGTGGGACAGGGACTCTCCCTGAGCTGGTTATTTTGCATCTTCTACAGCGCTAGGTAAAGTGTTATGCACGTTGTAAGCACTTAACAAATACCCCAATTATCACTACCAAAGTATTTGGTTCTGTAGATTCTCTCGTTAACCCAGTGAAGCAGGGGGATTGAAACCCAAGTCATGTCCTCACTCTGTCCTACCCCTCACCGCTCATTATACTCTAGCTCAACCCCAGGAAGCCTCATCTCTCCCTGCTGAGTCCTCCCAAGAACGATGGACATCCACAGTGAACTTCCCCCTAATTCTGAGAGTCTTTTGCATCCTGGAATATTCTTTTTTAATGGTATTTATTAAGCGTTTGCTATGTGCCATGCATTCAATCGTATTTATTGAGCGTTTACTGAGTGCAGAGAACTGTACTAAGCGCTTGGGAAGTACAAGTCGGCAACGTATAGAGACAGTCCCTACCCAACAACGGGCTCGCTCACAGTCTAGAAGGGGGAGATAGACAACAAAACAAAACATGTAGACAGGTGTGAAAATCGTCAGAACAAATAGAATTATAGCTATATGCGCATCATTAACAAAATGAATAGAATAGTAAATATATACAAGTAAAATAAATAGAGTAATAAATATGTACAAATACATACAAGTACTGTGGGGAGGAGAGGGAAGTAGGGCGGGGGAAGATGGGGAGGAGGAGAGGAAAAAGGTGGTTCAGTTTGGGAACGCATCGTGGAGGAGGTGAGCTCTCAATAGGGCTTTGAAAGGAGGAAGAGAGCTAGCTTAGTGGATGTGTGGAGGAAGGGCATTCCAGTCCAGGGGGAGGACGTGGGCTGGGGGTCGACGGCGGGACAGGCGAGAACGAGGTACAGTGTGGAGTTTAATGGCAAAGGAGCGGCAGGTGCGGGCTGGGCTATAGAAGGAGAGAAAGGAGGTGAGGTAGGAGGGGACGAGGTGATGGAGAGCCTTGAAGCCGAGAATGAGGAGTTTTTGCTTGATTCGTAGGTTGACAGGCAGCCACTGGAGATTTTTGAGGAGGAGAGTAACATGCCCAGAGTGTTTCTGCACAAAGATGATCCGGGCAGCAGCGTGAAGCATAGATTGAAGTGGGAAGATACAGGAGGATGGGAGATCAGAGAGGAGGCTGATGCAATAATCCAGTCGGGATAGGATGAGAGATTGAACCATCAAGGTAGCAGTTTGGATGGAAAGGAAAGGGCGGATCTTGGAGATGTTGTGGAGGTGAGACCGGCAGGTTTTGGTGACGGATTGGATGTGTGGGGTGAATGAGAGAGCGGAGTCGAGGATGACACAATGGTTGTGGGCTTGTGAGAGCCGGAAAGGATGGTAGTGCCATCTACAGTGGCGGGAAAGTCAGGGAGAGGACAGAGTTTTGGAGGGAAGATATGGAATTCAGTCTGGGACGTATTGAGTTTTAGATAGCGGGCAGACATCCAGATGGAGATGTCCTGAAGGCAGGGGTAGATACGAGCCTGGAGAGAGACCAGAGGCAGAGATGAAGATTTGGGTGTCATTATAGTGGAAATGATAGTTGAAGCCGTAGGAGCGAATGAGTTCACCAAGGGAGTGAGTGTAGATAAAGAACAGAAGGGGACCAAGAACTGACCCTTGAGGAACCCCTACAGTAAGGGGATCGGAGGAGGAGGAGGAGCCTGGAAAAGAGACTGAGAATGAACGGCCGGTGAGATAAGAGGAGAACCAGGAGAGGAAGGAGTCTTTGAAGCCAAGGTTGGATAGCGTGTTGAGGAGAAGGGGGTGATCCACAGTGTCGAAGGCAGCTTAGAGGTCGAGGAGGATTAGGATAGAGTAGGAGCCATTGGATCTGGCTAGAAGGAGGCCATAGGTGATATTTGAGAGGACAGTTCCGATGGATTGTAGGGGACGGAAGCCAGATTGAAAGGGGTCAAGGAGAGAGGTGGTGTTGAACAATTCGAGGCAGTGAGTGCAGACGACTCGTTCTAGGAGTTGGAAAGGAGGGATAGGAGTGAGATAGGGCGATAACTAGAAGGGGAGATGGGGTCGGGAGACGTGGATGGGGGAGACGTGGGCATGTTTGAAGGAACCAGTGGAGAGTGAGCGGTTGAAGATGGAAATTAAGGAGGGGAGGAGGAAAGGGACGATAATTTTCATAAGATGAGAGAGAATGGGGTCTGAAGCACAGGTGGATGGAGTAGCACTTGAGACGAGGGAGGACATCTCATCTGAAGGTACTGCTGGTAAGGATGGGAGCGTACAGGAGAGGGTTGAGAGTTGGGGGATGGAGAAGGGGGAGGGGTGACTTTGGGGAGCTCAAACCTAATAGAGTTAATTTCACTAATTAGGATGGAGGAGGGGGAGGAACAGGGGGCCTGAGAAGGGACTTAAAAGTAAGGAACAGCTGACGTGGATGATGGGAATGGGTGTCAATAATGGAGGAAAAATAGTTTTGCCTGGCAGAGGAGAGGGCAGAGTTAAGGCAGGAAATGTTAGACTTAAATTGAATAAGGTTGGCTTGGTGTTTAGACTTTCGCCAGCAGCATTCTGCAGCTTGAGCATAAGAGCGAAGGAGGCGGACAGTGGCAGTGATCCAAGGCTGTGGGTTAGTTGTGCGAGAGCGGCGAAGGAAAAGGGGAGCCAGCGAATTGAGTTGAATAGAGAGGGTGGCCTTGAGAGCAGTTATCTGATCATCAAGATTGGGTAGAGAGGATAGGAAGGCATGCTCGGGTATGATGCGCTGAAAAAGATGGATGGGGTAGAGAGAACGTTGTCTCTGAGGGATAGTAATATAGATTTACAGGCGGGAGGAGCGTGAGTGAGGAGGCAGGTGAGAAGGTTATGATCAGAGAGAGGGATTTCAGAGTTGGTGAGGGTGGAGGTAGTGCAGCGGTAGGAGATGATGAGGTCGAGGGTGTGACCAAGTTGGTGAGTGGGCGAGATGGGGTGGAGCAGGACGTTGGCAGCGTCAAGGAGAGGTAGAAGGTCGGAGGCAAAGGAGTCACTAGGGACATCCATGTGCATGTTGAAGTCTCCGAGGATCAGAGTGGACATGGAAAAGAAGAGAAGGAAGATGACAAAGGGGTCAAAATCGTTAAAAACGTTGGAGGTGGGGCCAGGAGGGCGGTAGATAACTGCTACAAGAATCTGGAGGGGGTGGTAGAGACGAATAATATGGGCTTCAAAGAGGGGAAGGAATGGGAAGGGGGAGGAGGGTTAGTGTGAAAACGACATTGGGGTGAGAGAAGGAAACCGACACCTCATCCTATTCCGGTGGGTCGGGGGAGTGGGAGAAGAAGAGGCCTCCGCTCGAAAAAGCAGCAGGAGAGACCGTGTTATCAGGAGTGAGCCATGTTTCGGATAGGGCGAGGAGGAGGAGAGAGTTGGAAAGGAAGAGGACAAGGATCGAAGGGTGCGTACCTATAATGGAGTGGTGGTTCTAAAGGCTACACTTGGCAGCAACTGTGGAGGGAGGGAAGGGAGGGGGAAGTGTGCGAAGGGTGGGGAGGGTTTGGATTTGAATGAGTTGGCTGGGGCCTGGGCGGAGAGAGCGGGAAGAGGGGTGGTGATGAGAAAGGAGAGTTGAGATGGGGCGGGGGGAGGGGAAGATGGGGGTTGGAAAGGAGGGGCTGAGGGTTGGCGCTTGTAGAGAGGGATTCTGGGGAGGAGGTAAAGGGGGAGGAGTCGGGGTGGGGGAAAGGGAGGGAAAGAGCTGGTTAGGGGAGGGGAAGTGGAAGGTGAGGAATGGGAAGGGCAGTTGGGAGCAGGGGAATTGATAGTTCATGGTGAGTTCAGCAAGGTAAATGACAGCACAGCGAGAAGTTAACAATTAACATGCAGTAGCGATAATGCAGTAGCAATAATAAGATAAGTAGATGATGACATCGCAGAGAGTAGCTAACAATTAACATGCGATGGCAATAATAAAATAAGCAGTCGATGACATCACAGAGAGCTGTTAAAAATTAACATGCGATGGAAATAATAAAATAAGCAGATGACATCTCACAGAGCAGTTAACAATTAACATGCGACAGCAGTAATAAAATAAGGAGATGATGACATCATAGAGGGCAGTTAACAATTAACACGCTGAAGCAACCATAAAATAGGCAGATGATACCCACAGCAGAAGGATGAATTGTCCATGGGTCAGTCAAATCAAATCAAATAAAAAAGGCTAATGGCAAAGAGAGTCCAGGGGCTCTTGGCAGAAATGTCTCAGAGGTGGTGGAGGATGGAGTCCTATGGCTGGCAGTTCTGGAGGAAGGCGGAACTGTTAAGGGGGCTCATGGGAGAGGAGTCGCCTGGGAAGAGGAGTAAATAGCCAAATAGCATGGGTGAGCTGACTAGGTGCCAATGGGGTTGATGTTAAAATAACTCGGTGATAACAAGGACTTTTTCCCCGGGGAGGGGAGCCGGGGGAGAATCAGTCATATCCGGTCCGGGATGGAGGGAGTCAGCGGGCTCCTCAAAGCAGGTCGATTATGGGGTCTGGGGGTGAATGGAAGCAGCAGGACACAATGTCCCACCATCCTAGTTGGCTACTTGGACAGAGTGGAGGTGACTTAGAGGGTGGGGCCTAGTGATGAAGAGGGGTGGGGGCTCAAACCAGGGATTGGGATATTCACCCCACAGCATTTATGTACATTCCCTCTAGATTGTAAACTTGTTGTGAGCAGCGAACTCGTCTACGAATTCTGTTGCATTGTACTCTCCCAAGCGCTTAGTACAGTTCTATGCACACAGTAAGTACTCAACAAATACCATTGATTAATTGATTAAGCAGCGTGTCTTAGTGTCAAGGCCACGGATTTGGGAGTCAGAGGACGTGGGTTCTAATCCAGGCTCCGCCACTTGTCTGCGGTGTGACTTTGGGCAGGCCACTTGACTTCTCTGTGCCTCAGTTACCTCATATGTATAATGGGGAGTAAGGCTGTGAGTCCCACGTTGGACAACCTGTTTATCTTGATCTACCCCAGCACTTAGAACAGTGATTGGCACATAGTAAGAACTTAACAAATACCTTATTATTATTATTATTAGTTTGTACCTCCCCCTCTAGACTAACGTTCGTTATGGGCAAGGAACATGTCTGCTAATTCGGTTGTACTGCACTCTCCCAAGCATTTAGTAAACGTTCTACACGTAGTAAGTGCTCAATAAATGCCAGTGACTGATTGACTGTCTGTCTCCTCCTTAAGACCATAAACTCACTGTGAGCAGGGGGCATGTCTCCCAGGTTTTTAGTACAGGGCTTTCACCCAGTAAGAGGTCAATAAATAACCTTCGATTGGTTGATTAATGTCTGTCTCCCCCTATAGAGAGAGTGTAAGCTCATTGCAGGCAAGCTACGTCTCTACCAACTCTGTTGTACTCTCCCAAGTGTTTTGTACAATGCTCGACACACAGTATGCACTCAATTCATTTATTAATTCAATCGTATTTATTGAGCGTTTACTGTGTGCAGAGCACGTACTAAGTGCTTGGGAAGTACACGTTGGCAACACATAGAGACGGTCCCTACTCAACAACAGACTCACAGTCACTAAATACCATTGACTGATTAATCCTGTGTTTGCTGTTCTTGGAGTCAACCTTCAGCTTCTCTTTATTTAGGAACTGCAGTCCTATTGGTTGGAGGAAGCTTGCCACTTCCAGCTATTTCTCCTTTCATGTTTGTATTGCCCCATCCTGCTTTCTAGAGGAAAACATCTAGACTGGAAGTACCATGTGGACAGGGAACACCTCTACCAACTCTGTGATAAGGTACACTCCAAAATGTTTCGGCAAGTTCCCTGCACACAGTAAGTGCTAAATAAATACAATTGATTGATCGATTGAGAAATTACCACAGAGCATCAGTTTCCATAGTGACCCATCCCGCAGGGGAGATCTGTACCACTGAATTTAAGGCCAACCCTGTTGACAAAAAATGTCTGACACAATACAGAGAATCAGGATGGAAAGGGGATTTTGTTTTTTTCTAATATCAGACTTAATTTTAAGTAATGACACAAATCTGAAAACAGTTCTTTTGAAATAGGAAAGCCATCCCAAGGATAGATAATCATTAACTGTCCTATCAACTTAATGCAACCTAATCAGATAGGTAGGAGAGAAAGGGGATATGGGGGGGGGGGGTTTCCTCACATAGGACTTGATTCTGAGTAATGCTACACAGCTGAAGCACTTCCTTTGAAATGAGAAACCCCGCCCAGGGACAGATAATCATTTAATTTTCATTTCAACTTAATCTAAAGAGGAATTGACTTCCTAATGAGAAATGAACTTCGAGAGGCTACAGACGAGACGCTGGGGGAGTGATTAAAAAAGATGGAACTTAAATCATTGGGGCCAGAAAGTAGAAGAGCTTATTTACATAACAGATCCCTCAGGCACCTGAGGAACGTTTCAACGCATATTTAAGCACTAAGCCCTAATTAGTATTTACTTTTGGGTAGAAAAAGCAGAAGAGTTCATGAAACTGGGGTTTCTCTGGGTGGATCAAGCTCTTCTAAGTGAAACTTGATCTAATTATCTCTAAGTCTCAATTCCTAAGAGGGAAAATATTAGGGCTTTTCTAGAGTTTTAAAGTTCATCAGAGATAAATTGGGTTCATTCTCCTGATAATTTTACCAAGTTAATGTGCTTTCTACTTCGGTAGCTTGGCCTAGTGGAAAGAGCACAGGCCTGGGTTCTAATCCCTGCCCTGCAACTTGTCTGTTGGGTGACCCTGGGCAAGTCATGTTACTTCTCTATGCCTGTTTCCACAACTGTACAATGGAGATGAAATACCTGTTCTCCCTTCTATTTAGATTGTAAGCACCATGTTTGACAGAAACTGTGTTCGTCGTGATTAATTGTATCTACACCAGACCTTAGAATGGTGCTAGAAATATAATAAGTGCTTAACGAATGCTATAAAAGAAGCAGCTTGGCTTCGTGGTAAGAGCACAAGCTAGGGGGTCAGAGGACATGGGTTCTAATTCTGACTCCACCACTTGTCTGCTGTGTAACTTTGGGCAAGTCACTTAAATTCTCTGTGCCTCAGTTACTTCATCTATAAAATGGGGATTAAGACTATGAGCCCCACGTGGAACAACCCCAATGCCTAGAACAGTGCTAGCCACATAGTAAGCGCTTAACAAATACCATTATTATTATTAAGAAGCAACGTGGTTTAGTGGAAAGAGCATTGGCTTGGGAATCAGAGGTAATGGGTTCTAATATAGGCTCCGCCACTTATCAGCTGTGTGACTTTGGGCAATCACTTAATTTCTCTGTGCCTCAGTTACCTCATCTGTAAAATGGGGATTAAGACTGT
Source organism: Tachyglossus aculeatus (assembly GCF_015852505.1). Classification (NCBI taxonomy): domain Eukaryota; kingdom Metazoa; phylum Chordata; class Mammalia; order Monotremata; family Tachyglossidae; genus Tachyglossus; species Tachyglossus aculeatus. The sequence continues at coordinate 1,601,353 of NW_024045101.1, read as the reverse complement.
GAGCCTCATGTGGGACAATCTGATTACCTTATATGTACCCCAGAACTTAGAACAGTGCTTGGCCCACAGTAAGTGCTTAACAAATGCCATTATTATTAATATTATTATTTGGGTGGGAATAATTACAGTGCCTTCTCTGTGTTCTTTATGAGGCTTAGGGTTGCACTGATTTACTATCTTAACTGGCTTGAGCTTTGCCGGGTTTGAAGAAGTTTGACTTTCACCACCAATGGGGTAAACCCAGCAGGCAAAGTTAAAGCTATAGAAACCAGGTGTTCTGATTCTCAGACTCATGTTCTTTCCAGTAGCCTGCAGAAAAACTTTTCTGTACACCAGTTCTAATTATATTCACAGACTCCATTTCTGGATCTCCCATTTCCAAACCAGAATAATGATTGTGCAAATACCTTTATCATCCCATTACAAAGTATAATGATAAAAACTTTTCTGTCATGAATGTTTGCTACACGATCTACCTCCTCAAGCAAGAAAGACTTGGGTTTCTTTCTGTTTTCTAGTTGGGTTTCTCAACCTTCCATTGCAAGTGAAAATGATAGCGATCAACTTTTCAGAGTTGATTTTTTTCATAAAGGTGAAAATACAACACAAACTAATTATCTGAACTTTCTCATTCATCACGTATCAGGAAATTGCACTTCCTAAAAGTGAGTCAAACCTTCTTGTCTATCTAGAGAAGACAGTTTTCTCTGCACCTCTTTTGCTGAAATTTACTGATAATTTACCTTTCCAATCAATTAATTCTGTTTATTCATTCAAACATATTTATTGAGCGTTTACTGTGTGCAGAACACCATATTAAGCACTTCTCACTGCTTACTGTGTGAAGAGCATTGTAATAAGCACTTGGGAGAGTAGAATGCAACAGAGTTGGTAGACTTGCTCCCTGTCCACAACAAGCTTACAGTCTAGAGTATTTACTGAGAGTTTACTGTGTGTAGAGCATAGAACTAAGCATTTGGGAGGGTACGACAGAATTGATAGACATGATCCTGCCCTCAAGGGGTCTACAATTTAGCATTGGAGGCAGTCATTAAATGAATTATTTAATTGAAGCAATAACATATAAGGATATGTAATTAAGTGCTTTGTCGTTGGTATGGTATGGTATCAAAGTTCCTAAGGGATGAGGGCACAAACGTATAAGGGATGCAGAAGGGAGTGAGGACAGGTGGGGAGATGATAATTTCCTTAATGGTATTTATTAAGTGCTTAAAATGTGCCAGACACTGAATTAAGCATGGGGTAGATACAAGACAATCAGGTAGATTGGACACACTCCGTGTCCCAAATGGGTCTTACAGACTTAATCTCCATTTTATAGATGAGGTAACTGAGACACAGAGAAGTTAAGTGATTTTCCCAAGGTCACACAGCAGATGAGTGTTAGAACTGGTATTAGAACCTGGGTTCTCTGACTCCATGGCTGGGACTCTTTCCACTAGGCCACACTCCTTCTTCAAAAGACAGGTGAGATCCAGGAGACTCAAAGCCCACATCCAAGAAGCCCCTAGAATATAGGACATTGGGCTGGTCCCCCATAATTTCCCAGTGTTAGACCATGACCTATTTACCCATAAGAAGGCACATGGGCTAGTAGAAAGATCACAGCCTGTTCTTTCACTTACCTGCCGCGTGACCTTGGGCAAGTCACTTACCTTTTTTGTACCTCTGTATCCTCAGCAGTTAAATGGGGATTCAGACTATGAGACATAGTCTCCTCCTCAGATTATGAGCGCCGTGTGGGATAGGGAATGTGTCCAACCTGATGACCTTGTATCTATCCCAGTGCTGGTACATAGTAAGTACTTGATTGGGTTTTGATTGATAATGGTATGTGTTATCATATTATGGTATGTGCTATGGTATGTGTATGCACATACTTCTATACTCTAACTTCCCATATCTGTAATTAATTATCTGTCTCCCCCACTAGATTTTAAACTCCTCGAGAGCAGGGATCTATTCTCCCATGGGCAAAGTACAATGTTTTTCAACCAGTAAAAACTTAGTAACTGCTATCACTTGATAGATTTATTGGCAACTCATAGGGGAGTATGGTATGTATTAAGTGCTTATTATGTGTCAAACACTGTTCTGAGTGCTGGAGAAGGCATAAGTCAATTAGGTCAGACACAGTCTTTGTCCCACATGGTGCTCACAGTCTAAATAGGAGGGAGAACCGGTATCCCCGTTTTACAGTTGAGGAAACTGAAGAATAGAGAAGTTAAGTGACTTGACAAGGTCACACAGCAAGCAACTGACAGAGCTGGGCTTAGTATTTAGGTTCTTCTGACTCCAAGGCCTGTGCTCTCTCCATTAGGCCATGCTGCTTCCCACCAATTAGCAAACACAGTAATGATGATAATGATAACGATATGAAATAGAGGAAGCCTCTTTTTTTAACTCTGACGCTTATTAAGACTGAGGCTGGGATCAAAGGTTTTGAGGCTTCCTTTCCCCGTCTCTCAGGTTTCCAATCTAAGACTAATCGTCAAAGGAATTTGGGTTTTGTTAGTGCCTTCTGATCTTAGATATATGGAAGCACATGTTCGTGCTGTCTCTGGTTCCTCGTAGACCTGCACCGAGTGGAACAGATAAAACCCACCCAATTCTCGTGATTATGAAACCCACAAAGAAATCCCTCTGAATCAAGTGTGCCCTCCTCGGTAGAGAGGAAGTTCCAAGAATGTGCTGCCTTCGAGAGCAGATTTTCTTCATTCTCTCTAAAGTGCAGGAGATCACAGTGAGCCAACCATTAGGATTCCACAGAACCAAAGGATGGATGGCCTTATGGGATGATTTATATGATATTTGTTAAGCACTTATTATGTGCCAAGCGCTGTACCAAGAGCTGGGTTAGGCACGAGGTTGGACACACTCACCGTCTCATAAGGGGCTCACATTATTAATCTTAATTTTAAAGATGAGGGAACTGAGGCCCAGAGAAGTGAAATGATTTGCTCAAGGTCACACAGCAGATAAGTGGCAGAGCTGGGATTAGAACCAAGGTCCTTCTGACTCCCAGGCCAGGGCTCTATCCACTAGACCACACTGCTTCTAAAGTTTGAGAGAGAGTGGAGATGAACAGGTGTCCTTGGCCTGGCATGGAGCAGGAAAATACTAGGAAGATCATATTCCCTAGCGATCCTTGAATGTATTGGTAAAAGTGGTTTATGAGGCCCACAGAGGAATTTGTCCCTCCTATCTTTCAGACTGTGAACCCTGGCTGGGCCAGGAAATGAGCTTCATTTATTATCTCATATCTACCCCGGTCCCCTCTCAGGGTCATGCCTGGAGAGTTCCCAAATACTCTACCAGTCTCAACCGCAGGAGGGAGAGTCAAGCAGAGGTATATCCATTCCATTCCTAGGTTGACCAGTGGCTAGCAAGTGGAAGGCAATACATACGATTGAATGAATGAATGAATGCTAGAAGTCAAAACTCACCTGAGCTGGGCAGCAGCAGCATCGGGGAGTAGACTCAAGTCTACTGCACAGAAGGAGGCAATGGAAAACCGCTTTTGTATTTTTACCAAGAAACCTCTATGACTACACTAACAGAACTATTGCAGTTGGAGGTGGGGCATTCTGGACGAGATGTGTCCATAGCATCACTATGGGTTGAAGATGACTCGACGTCATAAGACAAAATAATCAACCCCAGATCTAAACACTGTTTTTGGCACACAGAATGTGCTTAATACTCTCTAGTAACAGTATTGCTAACAAGGGGAAGGAGTGTACCCTAGTGGACCTAGGTTCTTTTAATTAGGGTATTTAAGTCACTTACAATGTGTCAAGCACTGTTCTAAGCTCTGGGGTAGATGCAAATTAATCAGGTGGTACACAGTCTCTCAGTCTAAGTAGGTGGGAGAACAGATATCGAATCCCAATTTTATGGATGAGGCAACCGAGGAACCGACACATTAAGTGACTTGTCCAAAGACATACAGAAAACAAGTGATGGAGCCAATATTAGAGCTCAGGTCCTCTGACTCCCAGGTCAGGTCTCTTTCCACATTTGTGTGGAAAATCCATCCCTTTAGCGTGGTCTCCAAGTCCCCTCACTAATCTCCTACTATAACCCACCCTGCGCACTTCTTTCCTCTAAATAATAACTCTCTGATTGTACCTCGGTATCATCTGTCTCCCTGCCGACCTCTCGTCTACATCCCGCCTCTGGTCTGGAACTCCCTCCCTCCTCATATCCTACAGATAATGACACTACCCCCTAAAAAGCCTTACTGAAAACACGTCTTCTCTGAGAGGACGTCCATAACTAAGTCCTCCTTTCCTCTTCTCTCACTCCCTTCTGCATCAACCTGACTTGCTCCCTTCATTCATCCACCTTCCAGCCCCACAGTATTTATGTACATATCTGTAATTTATTTATTTATTTATATTAATGTCTGTCTCCCCCTCTAGACTGTAAGCTCATTGAGGACAGGGGACGAGTCTTTCATATTATTATATCGCCCTCTTCCAAGCATTGATTATAGTGCTTTGCATGCAGTAAGCGCTCAGTGAATACGATTGACTGACTGACTGACTGACTGACTGACTGACTCAGGTTTGGGAGCATTGATACCCATCTGCCTGAGCATTATGATTCCATATACCATGTATTCTTTTTCTCACTTGTGGTTCCCCCATGATCTTCCCTTGCAGTTCAAGACTGAATCAAGTCGACACTGAGAAATTGAACCTCCGTGACGGAATTTAACTTCCTGTGTCTGAAAGATGTCCTCTTCTTGTAGGTTTGCCTTTTCCCCTTTTGCCCCTTGCCTACCTGCTGAGCATCACCGGCAATCTGACCATCGGCACCCTTGCCTTTCTGGTCCAGCAGCTTCACACTCCTATGTATTTCTTCCTGTGTAATTTCTCCCTCCTGGAAATCTCTGTCTGCATTTCCGTCTTCATTCTGTCTGAATGCAGACATTTTGACAGGGAACAGAATCATTTCCTGTAATTGTTGTACATCCCAGATATTCTTCTACATCCTACTGGGGGTGTCAGAGTTCTGGTCTGCGTGTCCTATGACAGTTATTTGGCCATCTGCAGACTTTTATACTACAAAACCATCATAAACCCCAGAGTCTGTACTCTGCTCATTCTTTGCTCCTACTTGGCAGGCTTTCTGGTCCCCCCCACCTTTTCCCTGCAGCTGGATTTCTGTACCACCAATAACATTAATTATTTCAGGTATGACACTGTCCCCTTGCTGCAGATCTCATGCTTGGATACACGATCCCTGAAGGTGCTGACATTTTATTCTGTCATTATCAGGCTGCTATCACTATGTCATTAGTGACTGTGTCCTACGTATGCATCATTAAGACCATTTTCAAAATTCTCTCCACCCAGCAGAAGAAAAAGCCCTTTTCTACCTTTTCTTCCCACATGATGGTTGTCTCCCTCTCCTATGGCAGTTGTAATAATAATAATAATAATAATGATAATAATGATAATAATGGCATTTGTTAAACGCTTGTTATGTGCGAAGCACTGTTCTAAACGCTGATAATGATTATGGCATTTGCTAAGCACTTACTATGTGTCAGGCACTGTTCTAAACCCCGGGGGTGATCAGGTAATCAGGTTGTCCCACATGGGGCTCACAGTCTTAATCCCCATTTTCCAGATGAGGTAACTGAAGGAGAGAGACGTTAAATGACTAGCCCAAAGGCACACAAAGGGGGTCAATTGACAGGTGGTGGAGCCGAGATTAGAACCCATGATCTCTGACTCGCAAACTCGGGCTCTTGCCACTGAGCCATGCTGCTTCAATCTTCATGTATGTCAATCCTTCTAATAGAGAGGTGACAATGATCCAGACAGTGGCCGTTCTCAATACGTTTGTGACCCCCATGCTCAATTCCTTCATTTACACACTGAGGAAACTGCAGGTAAAACAAGAATTCACAAACATGGCCCGAAAAGTCTTTTTGTCCCAGAAACTAAAAGCTCCGTTTGCCCTCAACTCAAACCCTAATGGTCAAACCCAATGAACCCATCCACTGATCAACCAGTCAATCGTTTTTTTTTTATTGAGCACCTGCTGGGTGCGGAGCAGTGTACTAAGTGCTTCCGAGAGTACATACAACAAAATTGGTAGAAAAGTTCCCTGCCCACAATGAGGTTACAGTCTAAAGGGGGAGACAGAGTTTGTTACGAATGAATATATTATTGATGTGTCCATAAGTGCTGTGGGACTTAGGGAGGGGTGAATAAAGGGTACAAATCCCAGGGCAAGGGAGTGGGAGAAGAGGAAGTGAGGGCTTAGTTGGGGAAGACCTCTCAACAATCAATGGTAATTTGTAGGGGGGCCTACAAAAACGCTCAATAAACACCATTGATTGATTGATTGATTGAATCAGAGCACAGTAATGCGAGCCTAGGAGGAGTTTACCGAAGTAAGTAGGTAAAATACCTCTTCTCAAGGAGTTTACAATCTTCAGGGCAGGGACAGGCAGGAAAATAAATTGCAGGTGAAGGAAACATCCAACTATAAGAATATTTGCATAAATGCTGAGGGGGTGGATGGTAAATTCCTAAGTTCTTAGAGAGAACATAAGGATGCATAACGGAGGGAAAATAGTCTGGAGAGATGAGAGATTCATCAGGGAACGTTTCCTGAAAGAAATGTGAAAAGTGGGGTTTCAGAGAAGGAGAGAGAAGCAGATTGTTAGACTGTTAACAATTTGATAGCAATTTGTTAAGACTGTCCCAACTGAGCCTGTTGTGAGCGGGGAACGTGTTTTACCAACTCTACACAAAGTAAGTAGTCAATAAATACAATTGATTGATTGATATGAAGAAGAAGGGAGTGCCAGGCAGTGGGGAGGGAGTGTGCAAGGGGGTCAACTGCATGAGAAATGAGATCCAGGCACAGTAAGCAGGGGGGTGTTGGAGTAGTGGTGCGTTCAGTTTGTAGTGGGAGAGGAGTGAACATAGATAAGGAAGAGAGTGGACTGAGCACCTACAAATATGTCCATAATTTGCACTGTACTGTACTGTACCACCGTGCCTCCTTTTTATCTTCTCTCTGGTCAATAAATTATATATGTTATCTATAAATCATGTATTTCACATCTTATAGACTTTAAATTATTTGTTCATTAATATTAATGTCTGTCTCTCCCTCCAAACTATAAGCTCACTGTGAGCAGGGAATGTGTCTGCCAGCTCTGCTATGTTGTCCTCTGCCAAACACTTAGTACTGTCTAAGTGTTAATGGGGAATAAAGAGTATTCGGCACATAGGAAGTGCTTAATAAATGCCATCATCATTATTATTATTACAGGGCTCTTCATAAAGTAAGCATCCAATCCAATTTATCAATTGATTGATAAATTTCCTTCTGTTTGACAATACTCTGACCCCATTCTCCTCCTTCACATAATAATAATAAATAATAATAATAATGGTATGTGTTAAGTGCTTACTGTGTGTCAAGCATTGTTCTAAGCGGTGAAGTAGATACAAGGTTATCAGGTTGTCCCACATGGGGCTCACACTCTAAATCCCCATTTTACAGATGAGGTAACTGAGCCACATAGAATTTAGATGGCTTACCCAAGTCACACAGCTGACAAGTGGCGGAGCCGGGATTAGAACCAACGACCTCTGACTCCCAAACCCAGCCTCTTTCCACTAAGCCACGTTGCTTCACATTCCATCTTGAGCCCCCTCACCTTCCATCTATCTTCCCAAATCAATTTTACACTTGTCTCCCATTAACTGACGAAAACTTGTTTGCATTTGGATCCAGGAGCCTGGAACCATTCTCTGCATTCCCCAGACTCTCTGTAAACAGTATGCATGGTGACGCCTAGTACAGTGCTTTGCACACAGTAAACATTCAATAAATGCGATTGAATGAATGAATGAATGAATAATGACAATAATGATACACACACCAAAGTATGACGTGATTGATTCCATTAGTTGAAGGAATTTTGTGAGCAGCATTGCATGTGGCCATATGCTCAGGACAAATTTCTTCCCCGAGTTTATGTGTAACAGGAAACTGACAAAGATTTTTTTTGGCTGCCACGTTGTGGTTGAACTGAGGTCTTACCTGGATTTCACGTCTGAGCAGTTCTAAAATACATCCACTGATATAATAACAATAACAATAATAATAATAATAATAATAATAATAATAATAATAATAAATGAAGCGCTTAATATGTGTCAAGCACTCTTCTAAGTGCTGTTGTAGATACACGTTATTCGTGTTGGACACAGTCTCTGTCCTTCATGAGGCTCGCAGTCTTAATTCCCATTAACAGATGAAGTACGTGGGGCGCCGAGAAGTGAAGTGAGCTGCCCAAGATCACATAGCAGACAAGTGGGGAAGCCAGGATTAGAACTCAGGTCCTACTGATTCCTAGGCCCGTACTGTATTCACTAGGCCATACTACTAGGCCATTTGCATAGCAATCTCTGGATCATTAGAGTGAGGATCACAGAACTTCATTATGGGCATAGTGGGTAGTGAACCTGAAAAGGGCATGCTGAGAAAGGAAATCACTCCAGATGAACTGCAACTGGACAAATCGTAATAAATTGTGGTATTTGTTATGCATTTGCTATTTACCTAATGCTGTAGTAAGTACTGGAGCAGATACAAAATAATCACGACCCACATGAGGCTCACAGTCTAAGAGGAAGGGGAAAATGGATATTGAATTCTGCTCTTAAAATGAGGAAACTGAGGCATGGGGACGTGAAGTGACATGCCCAAATGTCAGGCAAGTGGCAGAGCAGGGATTGAAATAATAATAATGATAATAACTTTGGTATTTGTTAAGCACTTACTATGTGCCAAGCACTGTTCTAAGCACTGGAGTAGATACAAGGTAATCCAGTCATAATCCCCATTTTACAGTTGAGGGAACTGAGGCACAAAGAAGTTAAGTTGCTTGCCCAAGGTCACACAGCGGACAAGTGGCGGAGCCTGGATTAGAACCCATGTCCTCTAACTGTGTGACCGTTGTTGGGTAGGGACCGTCTATATATGTTGCAGATTTGTACCTCCCAAGCACTTAGTACAGTGCTCTGTACACAGTAAACGCTCAATAAATACGATTGAATGAATGCATGAATGAGTGAATTAACTCCCAAGCCCGTGTGCATTCCACTAAACCATGCTGCTTTTCCTTGTTTTCAAGGAATTTACACTCATTCATTCATTCATTCATTCAATCGTATTTATTGAGCGCTTACAGTGTGCACAGCACTGTACTAAGCGCTTGGGAAGTACAAGTTGGAAACATATAAAGACGGTCCCTACCCAACAGTGGGCTCACAGTCTATAAGGGGGAGACAGACAACAAAACAAAGCATATTAACAAAATAAAATAAATAGAATAAATATGTACAAATGAAATAAATGAATAGAGTAATAAATACGTACAAACATATATACATATATACAGGTGCTGTGGGGAGGAGAAGGAAGTGAGGCGGGGGGATGGGGAGAGGGAAGTGGGGGAGAAGAAGAAGGGGGCTCAGTATGGGAAGGCCTCCTGGAGGAGGTGAGCTCTCAGTAGGGCTTTGACGGGAGGAAGACAGCTAGCTTGGTGGATGTGCGGAGGGAGGGCATTCCAGGCCAGGGGGATAAAGTGGGCCGGGGGTCGACGGCGGGACAGGCGAGAACGAGGCACGGTGAGGAGATTAGTGGCAGAGGAGCGGAGGGTGAGGGCTGGGCTGTGGAAGGGGAGGAGGGAGGTGAAGTAGGAGGGGGCTAGGTGATGGAGAGCCTTGAAGCCGAGCGTGAGGAGTTTTTGCCTATTGCGTAGGTTGATTGGTAGGCACTGGAGACTTTTGAGGAGGGGAGTAATCCAACGGCTCATACTCTATCCTAATCCTCCTCGACCTCTCAGCTGCCTTCGACACTGTGGACCACCCCCTATTCCTCAACACGCTATCCGACCTTGGCTTCACAGACTCCGTCCTCTCCTGATTCTCCTCTTATCTCTCCGGTCGTTCATTCTCAGTCTCTTTTGCAGGCTCCTCCTCCCCCTCCCATCCCCTTACTGTGGGGGTTCCCCAAGGCTCAGTGCTTGGTCCCCTTCTGTTCTCGATCTACACTCACTCCCTGGGTGACCTCATTCGCTCCCACGGCTTGAACTATCATCTCTACACTGATGACACCCAGATCTACATATCTGCCCCTGCTCTCTCCCCCTCTCTCCAGGCTCGCATCTCCTCCTGCCTTCAGGACATCTCCATCTGGATCAATCAATCGTGTTTATTGAGCTCTTACTGTGTGCAGAGCACTGTACTAAGCGCTTGGAAAGTACAAGTTGGCAACATATAGAGACAGTCCCTACCCATCAGTGGGCTCGCAGTCTAAAAGGGGGAGACAGAGAAAGAAACCAAACATACTAACAAAATAAAATAGAATAGATATGTACAAGTAAAATAAATAAATAGAGTAATAAATCTTTACAAACATATATACATATATACAGGTGCTGTGGGGATGGGAAGGAGGTAAGATGAGGGGATGGAGAGGGAGACGAGGGGGAAAGAAAGGAAGGGGCTCAGTCTGGGAAGGCTTCCTGGAGGAGGTGAGCTCTCAGTAGGGCCTTGAAGGGAGGAAGAGAGCTAGCTTGGCGGATGGGCAGAGGGAGGGCATTCCAGGCCCGGGGGATGAAGTGGGCCGGGGGTCGACGGCGAGACAGGCGAGAACGAGGCACGGTGAGGAGATTAGCGGCAGAGGAGCAGAGGGTGCGGGGTGGGCTGTAGAACGAGGGAAGGGAGGTGAGGTAGGAGGGGGCGAGGTGATGGAGAGCCTTGAAGCCGAGGGTGAGGAGTTTCTGCCTTACGCGCATATAGATTGGTAGCCACTGGAGATTTTTGAGGAGGGGAGTAACATGCCCAAAGCGTTTCTGGACAAAGACAATCCGGGCGGCAGCATGAAGTATGGATTGAAGTGGGGAGAGACAGGAGGATGGGAGATCAGAGAGAAGGCTGATGCAGTAGTCCAGACGGGATAGGATGAGAGCTGGAATGAGCAGGGTAGCAGTTTGGATGGAGAGGAAAGGGCGGATCTTGGCAATGTTGCGGAGCTGAGACCGTCAGGTTTTGGTGAAGGCTTGGATGTGAGGGGTGAATGAGAGAGCGGAGTCGAGGATGACACCAAGGTTGCGGGCTTGTGAGACGGGAAGGATGGTAGTGCCGTCAACAGACATGGGAAAGTCAGGGAGACAGGGAGACAAGGAGTTCAGTCTTGGACATGTTGAGTTTTAGGTGGCGGGCAGACATCCAGATGGAGATGTCCTGAAGGCAGGAGGAGATGCGAGCCTGGAGAGAGGGGGAGAGAGCAGGAGCAGAGATGTAGATCTGGGTGTCATCAGCGTAGAGATGATAGTTCAAGCCGTGGGAGCGAATGAGTTCACCACGCGAGTGAATGTAGATCGAGAACAGAAGGGGACCAAGCGCTGAATCTTGGGGAACCCCCGCAGTAAGGGGATGGGAGGGGGAGGAGGAGCCTGCAAAAGAGACTGAAAATGAACGACCGGAGAGATAAGAGGAGAACCAAGAGAAGACGGAGTCTGTGAAGCCAACGTCGGATAGCGTGTTGAGGAGAAGGGGATGGTCCACAGTGTCGAAGGCAGCTGAGAGGTCGAGGAGGACTATAATAGAGTATGAGCTGTTGGATTTGGCAAGCAAGAGGTCATTGGTGACCTTTGAGAGTGCAGTGTCCGTGGAATGTAGGGGACGGAAGCCAGACTGGAGGGGGTCGAGGAGAGAGTAGGTGTTGAGGAATTCGAGGTAGCGCGTGTAGACAACTCGTTCAAGGAGTTTGGAAAGGAATGGTAGGAGCGATATGGGGCGATAACTAGAAGGTCAGGTGGGGTCAAGAGGGTTTTTTTAGGATGGGAGAGACATGGGCATATCTGAAGGCAGAGGGGAAGGAACCAGTGGAGAGTGAGCGGTTGAAGATGGAGGTTAAGGAGGGGAGAAGGGATGGAGCGATCTGGATGTCTGCTAGCCACCTAAAACTCAACATGTCCAAGACTGAACTCCTTGTCTTCCCTCCCAAACATTGCCTTTTCCCTGGCTTTCCCATCTCTGTTGACGGCACTACCATCCTTCCCGTCTCACAAGCCCGCAATCTTGGTGTCATTCTCGACTCCGCTCTCTCATTCACCCCTCACATCCAAGCCGTTACCAAAACCTGCCGGTCTCAGCTCCGCAACATTGTCAAGATCCGCCCTTTCCTCTCCATCCAAACCGCTACCCTGCTCGTTCCAGCTCTCATCCTATCCCATCTGGACTACTGCATCAGCCTTTTCTCTGATCTCCCATCCTCGTGTCTCTCCCCACTTCAATCCATACCTCATGCTGCTGCCCGGATTGTCTTTGTCCAGAAACGCTCTGGGCATGTTACTCCCCTCCTCAAAAATCTCCATTGGCTACCAATCAATCTGCGCATCAGGCAGAAACTCCTCACCCTGGGCTTCAAGGCTATCCATCACCTCGCCCCATCCTACCTCACCTCCCTTCTCTCCTTCTACAGCCCACCCCGCACCCTCCGCTTCTCTGCCGCTAATCTCCTCACAGTGCCTCTTTCTCACCTGTCCCGCCATCGACCCCCAGCCCACGTCATTCCCCGGGCCTGGAATGCCCTCCCTCTGCCCAGCCGCCAATCTAGCACTCTTCCTCCATTCAAGGCCCTATTGAGAGCTCACCTCCTCCAGCAGGCCTTCCCAGACTGAGCCCCTTCCTTTCTCTCCCCCTCGTCCCCCTCTCCATCCCCCATCTTACATCCTTCCCTTCCCCACAGCACCTGTATATATGTATATATGGTTGTACATATGTATTACTCTATTTATTTATTTATTTCCTTGTACATATCTATTCTATTTATTTTATTTTGTTAGTATGTTTGCTTTTGTTCTCTGTCTCCCCCTTCTAGACTGTGAGCCCACTGTTGGGTAGGGACTGTCTCTATATGTTGCCAACTTTTACTTCCCAAGCGCTTAGTACAGTGCTCTGCACACAGTAAGAGCTCAATAAATACGATTGATTGATTGATTGATCGAGGAGCATTCCCAGAGCGTTTCTGGACAAAGACGATCCGGGCAGCGGTGTGAAGTATGGATTGAGGTGGGGAGAGACAGGAGGATGGGAGATTGGAGAGGAGGCTGATGCAGTAGTCCAGACGGGATAGGATGAGAGCTTGAACAAGCAGGGTAGCTGTTTGGATGGAGAGAAAAGGGTGGATCTTGGCAGTGTTGCGGAGGTGAAATCGGCAGGTTTTGGTGATGGATGGATGTGAGGGGTGAAGGAGAGAGTTCACTCTAATAGTGTTAAAGGTAGTGTTATATTCTTAAAAATATATTGAGGGAGAATGCGCATTTTTTTTCTTGTAATTGCATTTATTAAGCACTTACTGAATGCGATGCACTGTATTAAGCACTGGGTAGATACAAGCTAAAGAGGTGTGGCATAGTCCATGTTCCACATGGGGCTCACAGTTTTAATTCCCATTGTATAGATGAGGTAATGGAGAACCAGAGAAATGAAATGACTTGCCCAAGGTCACACAACAGAGAAATCACAATGTGTGGATTCGAATCCAGGTTCTTCTGACTCCCAGGGCCGCGTTCCTTCCACTAGGCCAAGCCGTTTCTCATTTAATAAGTTAATTAGATTCAGCAAACTGGATTTCAATTTTGCATAGCCTGAAGAGTTTTTTGTGTCATAATTATGGTAATTAGTAATAATAATTATGGCATATGGTAAGGACTTTCTATGTGCCAAGCACTGCTCTAAGTGCTAGGGTGGATACAATGTAATCAGGTTGGACACAGTCCTTGTCCCACATTGGGTTCACAGTCTTACTCCCCATTTTGCAGATTAGGTAACAGGCACAGAGAAGTGAAGTGGCTTGCCTAAGGACACACAGCACATAAGTGGCAGAGCCGGGATTAGAACCCATGACCTCCTGACTTCCAGGCCTGTGCTCGATCCACTGTGCCAGCCACTGATCTAAACACGGGGGTAGATACAAGTTAATTAGATTGCACACAGTCCATGTTGCACACGGGACTCACAATTTTAATCCCCATATTTCAGATGAGGCAAAAGACTTCAAGCATATAATGGGAAAAATTCTTATGGAAGAACAGAGTCCCTTCTTGGAGAAGCAGCGTGGCATACTGGATAGAGCATGGGCCTGGGAGTTAGAAGTACCCAAGTTCTAATGCTGGCTACGCACCTTGTCTGCTACGAGACCTTGGGTATGTCACTTAATTTCTCTGTGTCTCAATTCCCTCATCTGTAAATTGGGGATTAGGACTGTGAGCCCAGTGTGGGCCAGGGACTGTGTCCAACCAGATTATCTTGTATCTAGTCCAGTGCTTAGAACAGTGAATGACACATAGTAAGCTCTTAACAAACACTATAATTACTATTAGTATTATCATTATTATTACTGGCTCTCCCAACATCCTAGTTCAGTTGAACTAGGTGTTCAATTGTAGACGGTCGAAAGGGAGAAAGGAATGTAAACATGGTATCATAAATAATGTATGCCTGTGATACAAAGCGAAATGACTTTCAGAACCAAAAAACGTGGAGAAGCAACATGACCTAGTGGAAAGAGCAAGTGCCTGGAAGTCAAAAGACCTGGGTCCTTACCCCACCTCCGCCACTTGTCTGCTATGTGAAATTGGGCAAGTCACTTCATTTCTCCGGGCCTCAATCACCTCATCTGTAAGATGGGGATTAAGTCTCTGAGCCCCAGGTGGGACAGACTCTGTCCAAACTGATTATCTTGTATCTATCCTGGTACTTAGTATTCACTCACTCATTCATTCATACAATCGCATTTATTGAGTGCTTACTGTGTGAAAAACACTGTAAAAAGCACTTGGGAAAGTACAACAATGAATAGTCACATTCCTTGCCCTAAACGAGCATAAGGGCAGAGTGGGGGAGACAAACATCAATACAAATAAATGAAATTACAGATGGGTACATAAGTGTTGTGGGACTGGGAGTGGGGTAGAGCAAAGGTAGCAAGTCAGGGCAATGCAGAAAGGAGTGGAAGATGAGAAAAAGTGGGGCTTAGTCTGGGGGATGTCTTCGAGGAGATGTGCTTTCAATAAAGTTTTGAAGTGGGGGAGAGTAATTGTCTGTCAGATTTGATGTGGGAGGGCGTTCCAGGTCAGAGGCTGGATATGGGATAGCAGTTGGCAGCAAGACAGGCGCGATCAAAGCACAGTGAGAAGGTTAGCACCAAAAGAGCAGAGTGTGTGGGCTGGGTTGTAGGAGAAAAGAGAGGTGACATAGAGTGGGTAAGGTGATGCGGTGCATTACAACCAAAGTTGATGAATTTTTGTTTGATGTAGTGGTGGATGGGCAAGCACTGAAGTTTTTTGAGGAGTGTAGAAAAATGATCTGGGCAGCATAGTGAAGTATGGACTGGAATGGGGAGTGACAGGAGGCTGGGAGGTCAACAAGGAGGCTGATGCAGTAATCTAGGCAGGATATGATGAATGATTGTATTAATGTGGTGCTAGTATGGATGAAGAGGAAAGGGTGGATTTTAGGGATGCTGTCAAGGTGGGACTGAAAGGAGTTAGTGATGGTTTGGATATATAGGTTGAATGAGA
This sequence comes from Tachyglossus aculeatus, assembly GCF_015852505.1. Classification (NCBI taxonomy): domain Eukaryota; kingdom Metazoa; phylum Chordata; class Mammalia; order Monotremata; family Tachyglossidae; genus Tachyglossus; species Tachyglossus aculeatus. Next base: position 1,585,695 of record NW_024045101.1, on the reverse strand, counting down.
GTGAGAAGTCAATGATAACCCCAAGATTTTGAGCTTCTGAGACAGGAAGAATGGTGGTGTCATCTACAGTGATGGGAAAGTCACGGGGCGGACAAGGTTTGGGTGAGAAGATAAGGAGCTCTGTTTTGAATATGTTAAATCTGCGGTGATGGGAGGACATCCAAGTAGAGATGTCTTGAAGGCAGGAGGAGTTGCAAGACTGGAAAGAGGGAGAGAGATCAGAGTTGGAGATGTAGATTTGGGTATCATCTACATAAAGGCGGTAGTTGAAGCCATGAGAGTGAATGAGTTCTCCAAGGGAGTGGGTGTAGATGGAGAATAGAAGGGGACCCAGAACTGAACCTTGAGGGACCCCCACAGTTAGGGGTTGGAAGGCAGAGGGGGAGCCCACCGGGGAAATGGAGAATGAATGGCAAGAGAGATAAGAGGAGAACGAGGAGAGGACAGAGCCAGTGAAGCCAAGGTTAAATAACGTTTCCAGTAGAAGGGGGCCGTCCACAGTGTCAAAAGCAGCTAAGAGGTCGACAGGAGTAGGTTGCATTAGAGGTCATTGGATCTGGAAAGAAGATCATTGGTGTACTTTAAGAGGGTGGTTTCCGTGGAGTGAAGGAGATGGAAGCCAGATTGGAAGGTATAAAGGTAATAATTGGAGGAGAGAAATTTGAGAAGCTGATGTAGACTACTAGCTCAAGGAGTTTGTAAATGAATGGTAGGATGGAGGTGGGGCAATAACTGGAGGGAGCCTTGGGGTCAGGGGAGGGTATTTTTTAGGATGGGGAGACATGGGCATGTTTGAAAACAGTGGTGAAGAATCCATTGGAAAGGAAAGTTTTGAAGATGGCTGTTATGTGGGGAAGAAGGAAGGGGGCGAGAATTTTGGTAAGGTACCTAGTATAGTAGCTGGCACATAATAAGAGCTTAAATATTATCATTTTTAACAAAAGTCATTTCAAGGTATAGGGAACGTTTTTTGCCCAAGATCTTCCCCAGGGCAGACTTTATGACCCGGTTCCTCAAGCTGTAGATGAGGGGGTTCAGGGCGGAGGAGACCACAGCATAGAACATGGATAGGATGGACAAATCCAGGGCAGACAGGGAATATGTCGTCGGCTTTAAGTAGGCGAAGCTACTCGTCGAGAGAAGAAAATCACCACGATGAAGTGGGGCAGGCAGGTGGAGAAGGCTTTGGAGCGGCCCTCACCAGACGGCATCTTTAACACGGCAGAAATTATGTAAACATAAGACACCACCATGGAATCAAAACAGGCGAGGGTGAGACATAGTTCCCAGAGAGACTCACACTTCTGTAGCGTTGCCTTTACTATGGGATAGTCTTATGAGCTGGGGGATGTAACAGAAGAACTGTTGTATCAGGTTGGAACCACAGAAGGTTCCAGAGAAGGTGGCAGCTATGTGCATCAGTCCGGCAAAGCCGACGCTGAGCCAGGAGGTGGCGGCCATCTTTCCACAGGCCCCTCTGCTCATGACGATATCATAGAGCAGGGGGCGGCAGAAACATTCATTCATTTATTTAATCGTATTTATTAAGCGCTTACTGTGTGCAAAATACTATACTAAGCACTTGAGAAGTACAAGTCGGCAACATATAGAGACGGTCCCTACCCAACAACGGGCTCACAGTCTAGAAGGAAGAGACAGACAACAAAACAAAACATGTAGATAGGTGTCAAAACCGTTAGAATAAATAGAATTATAGTTATATGCACAGCATTAATAAAATAGAGTAGTAAATATGTACAAGTAAAATATATAGAGTAATAAATCTGTACAAATATATACAAGTGCTGTGGGGAGGGGAAGGAGGTAGGGCAGCGGGGGATGGGGAGGAGGAGAGGAAAAAGAGGGCTCAGTCTGGCAGGCCTCCTGGAAGAGGTAAGCTCTCAGTAGGGCTTTGAAGGGCGGAAGGGAGATAGTTTGGCGGACGTGTGAGCTAGTTTGGCAGATGTGCGATGGCATATGGCGGCGTTGCGGTCATAGGACATCGCCGTGAGTACGTCCATTTTGGCGGACGCCAGGGAGACGAAGAAGAGCACTTGAAGAACACAGTCTGGGAAACGAATATCACACATGTGGGCCAGGGAATTGAAAATGGATTTGGGGTCGGTGAAGGATATGAGGCAGTGGTCGAGAACGGACAGGTTTCTGAGGAAGATGTACATGAGGGTGTGGAGACGCCGGTCAAGGGCAGTGACGGTGACGATGAGGGGATTCCCCATCAGGACCACCAGGTAGACCAGGAGGAACAGCGCGGCGTGGACCAACTGCAGATCCCAGACCCTCGGAGAACTTCAGGGGCAGGAATCTGGTCACACATGTTCAATAGGCCATTCCTGTCCTTTGATGCCCTGAGCATCTTGAAGGGGGGAAGAGAATGGAGATTTAGAAGAAAGCATAATGCTACTTGGTCTCCAAGTTTGGTCTCCAAACCACTGGAGACTGTAGAATGTAAGCTCCAACTCTGTTACAGTGTACTCTCCCAAGGGTGTAGTACAATGTTCCGCACACTGTAAGTGCTCAATAAATACCATTTATTGATGGTTTAGTTGATTAATGCCTGTCTCCATTCATTCAATCATATTTATTGAGTGCTTACTGTGTGCAGAGCACAGTACTAACCGCTTGGAAAGTACAATTCGGCAACAGATAGAGGCAATTCCTACCCAACAATATATAAATGTACAATATATATACACAATATATATCCCAGTATATAAATCCGTCGCATTTGAAGAAGACACGCCTGATGGTGGAGTCACTTAACTTCTCTGTATCTCAGTTTCCTCATCTGTAAAATGGGGATTCAATACCCGTTTTCTCTTCTATTTAGGCTGTGAACCCGATGAGGGACAGGCACTGTATCTAGCATGATTAACTTTCTTGACATATAGTTAGCACTTACCAAAAACTACAATTATTATTATTATTATTATTACTATGTGCTGGGTTAGATACAAGATTATCAGGTCCTATATAAAGTTCACAGTCTAAGTAGCAGAGAGAACAGGTATTGAATCCCCATTTGACAGATGAGAAAAGAGACGTTCAGAGAAGTGAAATGACATGCCCAAATCACACAGCAGACAAGTGGCAAAGTTGGAATTAGAACTAAAGTCCTCACTCCCAGGCCCGGGCTCTTCCCACTAGAGCACGCTATGCATTTACACTAATAACCATTGGTGTCTAAGCAAGGATCGCCCCACAAACAAGGGTCAGTGCTGTATTTTCAAGGGCAGAGTAGACAAGAGTGCAGGAAGTTCTGACAAACACACACACTCCCGCTCATCTGATCATTCATAGATGGTCAACTAAATAGACACTAGTGACTGAATCCAGAAATGAACAAATCGATGACTCCATGACCTCTAGACTGTAAACTCGTGGTGGGCAGGGTACGTGTCTACCATCTCTGTTGTATTGTACTCTCTTAAGCTCTTAGCATAGTGACCTTCACACAGTAAGCGCTCAATAAATACCAGTGGTTAATTTATTAAATGGCTGATGGGATGGTGTGATGTGGAAGAGGGGAGAACCAATCTGGAAGTACCTCCTAGAAGAGGTATTTTACGCGGTCTGAAAGACTCCCAGCAACTCAGATTGGATAGGTGGTTGTTGACCCCGATGAGTTTCAGTAAGCTTTATTTGCCAACCAGTGAGCTTCATGGTTAGGAAAAGGAAAGGGTATGGCATTGAGCAGCTCAACCAATCAATTGTATTTATTGAGTACTTAATTTGTGCAGAGCACTGTACTAAACATTTGGGACAGTACAATATAGCCGAGTTTAAAGTCTGCGGTGAGAATGAGTGGCTGAGGTAGGGGGTAAATACAGGGAGCAAATCCATGCACAAGGGTGACACAGAAGGGAGAGGGAGGAAAGGAAATGGGGGCTACTCGAGGAAGGCCTCTTGGAGAAGATGTGCCTTCACTAAGGCTTTGAAGGTGGGGAGAGTCTGTCTTCTTAAACAGGCATCCAAGCAGAGGATACAGGGGCAAACAGGCAACCAAACAGCAGCAAGCAGAAGAAATGGAGGGGCACGCAGGTATCCAAACAACAGCAAGCAGCCTTGCCCTCTCCCTGACTTTCCCATCTCTGTTGACGGCACTACCATCCTTCCCGTCTCACAAGCCCGCAACCTTGGTGTCATCCTCGACTCCGCTCTTTCATTCACCCCTCACATCCAAGCCGTCACCAAAACATGCTGGTCTCAGCTCCGCAACATTGCCAAGATCCGCCCTTTCCTCTCCATCCATACCGCTACCCTGCTCATTCAAGCTCTCATCCTATCCCGTCTGGGCTACTGCATCAGCCTTCTCTCTGATCTCCCATTCTCGTGTCTCTCCCCACTTCAATCCATACTTCATGCTGCTGCCCGGATTATCTTTGTCCAGAAACGCTCTGGGCATATTACTCCCCTCCTCAAAAATCTCCGGTGGCTACCAATCAATCTGCGCATCAGGCAGAAACTCCTCACCCTGGGCTTCAAGGCTGTCCATCACCTCGCTCCCTCCTACCTCACCTCCCTTCTCTCCTTCTACAACCCACCCCGCACCCTCCGCTCCTCTGCCGCTAATTTCCTCACCGTACCTCGTTCTAGCCTGTCCCGCCATCGACCCCCGGCTCACGTCATCCCCCGGGCCTGGAATGCCCTCCCTCTGCCCATCCGCCAAGCTAGCTCTCTTCCTCCCTTCAAGGCCTTACTGAGAGCTCACCTCCTCCAGGAGGCCTTCCCAGACTGAGCCCCTTCCTTCCTCTCCCCCTCGTCCCCCTCTCCATCCCCCCATCTTACCTCCTTCCCTTCCCCACAGCACCTGTACATATGTATATATGTTTGTACATACGTATTACTCTATTTATTTATTTATTTATTTATTTATTTATTTATTTATTTTACTTGTACATATCTATTCTATTTTATTTTGTAGTATGTTTGGTTTTGTGTCCCCCTTTTAGACTGTGAGCCCACTGTTGGGTAGGGACTGTCTCTATATGTTGCCAATTTGTACTTCCCAAGCGCTTAGTACAGTGCTCTGCACACAGTAAGCGCTCAATAAATACGACTGATGATGATGATGAAATGGAGGGGTAAAAGGGCATTAAAACAGCAGCAAGCAGAGGAAATGTAGGGGCAAGTGGACATCCAAAAAGCAGCAAGCATAGGAAATGGTCGGGCAAATGGGCATCCAGCAGCAGGAAGTAGAGAAAATGGAGGGGCAAGGAGACATCCAAAATGTGATGACAGTCCTTTTTTCCTGTGGGCTGGAAGGAGTTGACCTCTGGGCACTTTGTTGCCCCTGTTAATTACTTAGGTACCACAAACCAGATCTTTCCCACCTTGGATCTCCATGGTCTGGGACCACATCTCAGGCCAGAGTCTTGAAGGGGGAGGCTCTAACCAGGGTCTTCAAGAGATGACTTGAGTCACTAGCTTCCTCTTGACTGTCAGGTGGGACCCCTCTCAGGATTCAGGACTGGCCTCGAAAGTCTTCCCCAGATATTAAGCTGTAAACATATGGGGCCTACCAACTCTGTTATATTGTGCTTTCATTCATTTCATTCAATCCTATTTATTGAGTGCTTACTGTGCGCAGACCACTGTACTAAGGGCTTGGGAGAGTATAATATGACCTTGTATATATGCCAGCGCTTAGAACACTGCCTGGCACATAGTAAGCGCTTACGAAATACCGTCATCATCATCATTACACTATGCAGACAATAAGCAAACATATTCCCTGCCCACAACGAGCTTAGTACAGTGCTCTGCACTCAGTAAGCATTTAACAAATATGATTGATTTATACTATCAATCAGTATTTTCAATCAATTAATCCTTTTCTAATGGAATTGTTAAGTATAACTACTACTCAGTGTGGCTTAGTGGAAAGAGCACGGGTTTGGGAGTCAGAAGTCGTGGGTTCTAAACCCAGCTCTGCCGCCTATCAGCTGAGTGACTTTGGGCGAGTCACTTAACTTCTCTGTGCCTCATTTATCTCATCTGTAAAATGAGGATTAAGACTGTGAGCCCAACATGAGACAGCCTGATGGCCTTGTATCTATCCCAGCGCTTAGAACACTGCCTGGCACTTAGTAAGTGCTTAACAATCACCATCGTCATCATCATTACATTATAACAATAAACAGACATATTCTCTGCCCACAAAGAGCTTTGAACAGTGCTCTGCACACAAGCATTCAATCAATATGATTGATATTATCAATCAGTATTTTCAATCAATCCTTTTTTAATGGTATTTGTTAACTATGACTACTACTACTAATGATGATGATTATGGGTATTGTTAAGCACTTACTATGTGCTAGGCACTGTACTAAACGCTGGGGTAGTTGCAAACTAAGTGGATTGGACACAGTCCCTGTCTCGTAGAGAGCTCACAGTCTTAATCGCCTTCGTACAGATGAGGCAACTGAGGCACAGAGAAGGTAAGTGAATTGCACAGGGTCACACACAGTAGACAAGTGGCAGAGTCGGGATTACAACCCAGATCTTCTGAGTCCCAGGCCCATGCTTTTTCCACTAGGTCACACTCCTCCTCAAACATTTTCAATCCATCAATCATTCAATGATATTTATTGTTTTACTGTGTGCAGAGCACTGTACTAAGCATTTCGGAAAAAACCAACAGGGTTGGTAGACAGAATCCCTCGCCTCAAGAATCTTACAGGCAAGAGGGATTTTTCTGGTATTCCTGTCCAGGTTTGGGGTCTTCAAGGAATCACCACAATCTATCTTGTCATGCATATAAGCACAAGGACTGACCGAGGACAATACACATTGACATAGTCGTTAACACAGCCAACTCCTTTGGAGACCACTCACAAGGGCCTCCGCTACTTGTCAGCTGTGTGACTTTGAGCAGTCGCTTAACTTCTCTGTATCTCAGTTCCCTCACCTGTAAAATGGGGATTAAGATTGTGAGCCCCATGTGGAACAACCTGATAACCTTGTGTCTACCGAAGCGTTTAGAACAGTGCTTGGCACATAGTAAACGCTTAACAAATACCATAATCATCATCATTCAAGTTAACATCCCTGTTAGTACAGTGTCTGGCACATGGTCTTCTCGACTGTGAGCCCACTGTTGGGTAGGGACCGTCTCTATATGTTGTCAGCTTGAACTTCCCAAACGCTTAGTACAGTGCTCTGCACACAGTAAGCGCTCAATAAATACGATTGATTGATTGATTGGTAAGCACTTAACAAATACAATTAATAATAATAATTATTATTATTATTACAATCTAGAGGGGAATCCACTTATGTCTGTCCCCTTACCTTGCTGGGGGTTGTTATCCCCTTCTAGACTGTAAGCTTGCTGTGGGCAAGAGAATGTGTCTGGTTTATTGGATTCTCCCAAGCTTTTAGTACAGTGCTTTGCACACAATAAGCACTCAATACCACCGATTGACTGATTCACTAATGGTGAGGGTTTTTTTTATCAGTTCTTGTTCTCATTCCATGACAAGCATACAAGCAGCCACCTGATGTTCACAGGTGTTAATTACCTCCAGGATCATTCATTCATTCAATCATATTTATTGAGCGCTTACTGTGTGCAGAGCACTGTACTAAGCGCTTGGGAAAGGACAATACAGCAATAAAGGGTGCCAATCCCTGCCTACAACGAGCTAACTGTCTATAGGGTCGAATGTCATTTAAACCCATCAACCATAACCTGCATTCAGGCAGCTGTGAAAGATATCCTCAGAGGTTGTGGATTCATATTTACTCGATTATTTAGTATTAGCCCCAAATTTGTAAATTCTTTTATGCCTGTCTCCTCCATTAGACTGAAAGCTCCCTGTTGGGCGGAAATGTGTCATTTGTTCATTTTGTACTTCTATGCGCTCAGTACAGTGGACCACACGCAGTACACTCCCGAGGAATGCTGCTGCTGCTACTGTTACCCATGAACAAATGACCATCTTCCTTTTCATTATAGATTGCCTGGAGCTAAATGAGCTGAACTCTTGGAGGGATTTCTCCTGCAATAGAGTTTCTACTAATCACTGTGGAATTTATTAAACACTTACTCTGTACGCTCTGGGCATATTACTCCCCTCCTCAAAAATCTCCAGTGGCTACCAATCAATCTGCGCATCAGGCAGAAACTCCTCACCCTGGGCTTCAAGGCTCTCCATCACCTCGCCCCCTCCTACCTCACCTCCCTTCTCTCCTTCTACAGCCCATCCCGCACCCTCCGCTCCTCTGCCACTAATCCCTTCACCGTGCCTCGTTCTCGCCTGTCCCGCCGTCGACCCCCGACCCACATCATCCCCCTGGCCTGGAATGCCCTCCCTCCCCACATCCGCCAAACTAGCTCTCTTCATCCCTTCAATGCCCTACTGAAAGCTCACCTCCTCCAGGAGGCCTTCCCAGACTGAGCACCCTCCTTCCTCTCCCCCCTCGTCCCCCTCTCCATCCCCCCCGCCTTACCTCCTTCCCTTCCCCACAGCTCCTGTATATATGTATATAGGTTTGTACGTATTTATTACTCTATTTATTTATTTATTTTACTTGTACATATCTATTCTATTTATTTTATTCTGTTAATATGTTTTGTTTTGTTGTCTGTCTCCTCCTTCTAGACTGTGAGCCCACTGTTGGGTAGGGACCGTCTCTATATGTTGCCAACTTCCCAAGCTCTTAGTACAGTTCTCTGCACACAGTAAGCGCTCAATAAATACGATTGAATGAATGAATGAATGTTCATCACTGTATCGAAATCTACGATCGTAGTGAGGCCCCAAGATAGACGACAGGAGGGAAGGACGGACCCAGGTAACCTGGCTTTGATCTGGGCCCACCGGGGGTTTCCGGGCGGCCTGGAAGACGCTCAGGAGTCAGGTGCCGCAAATGAATAGGCCCCGGGCCATCCGGTACAAGTACAAGAAGATTCGACATCCTAGGTCGCCCAGGAAATTCCTCCACCCCCGCGCCGACAGGGTCTCTGGGAGGCCGTTAGTAAGGAGCGTGATGGAGTTGGCTAGCGTCAACTGGGCGAGGATGAGGTCGTGGGGGCTGAGCTTGGGACTAATGGAGACCTCACGGGTACAGAACACAAAAAGGGATCCATTCACTGAGAGGCTGGCGATGATTGGCGATATATACAGATCGGCGATCCCGAAAGCCACTTCGGTGGCTTTCATGCTCTGGAGCTTCCGGCTGGGATCCGTTGGTTCTTTATGTAGGGCTATCTGGACAGGAGAAGAGAGATGGAGGGAAGCAGAGCAGTAGAGACCCAAGAAGAGAGAGAGAAAACAGCGCACTTTCCCAAGAGTATGTCTCTTTTCCCCTTATAGGATGCATCATAGTGCTCTGAACAGACTAGACTGTGAGCCCGTCTTCTAGACTGTGAGCCCGTTGTTGGGTAGGGACCGTCTCCATATGTTGCCAACTTGTACTTCCCAAGCGCTTAGTACAGTGTTTTGCACACAGTAAGCGCTCAATAAATACGATTGAATGAATGAATGAATTAATAAGCACTCAATAAATAGCGATGATTGAGAAACAGAGTGGCCTAGTGGATAGAGAACGGGTCTGGAAGTCAGAAAGACCTGGGTTCTAATCCCGGCTCTGCCGCTCGTCTGTTGCGTGACCTTAACAGAACCCGACAGCACAGTTTGCTGTTCTAGTGCGAAGCTACTCATCGTAACTCGATCTTATCTCCGTCATCACCAACCTCTTGCCCGCGACCTGCCTCTGGCACTGAACTGGCCCGCCCTCCTCATATCTCACAGGTAATGGCTCTCCCTGCTTTCAAAGCTTTATTGAAGGCGCATCTCCTCCAGGAGGCCTTCCCTGACTAAGCCCTCCTTTCCCCTTCTCCTGCTCCCTCAAAGTCACCTTGACTTGCTCCCATTATTCAAAATACGATTGAATGAATGAATGAATCCGCCCTCTCAGCCCCGCAGCACTTATGTCCATATCCTCTAGACTGTAAACCCACTGTAGTCAGGGATTGTCTCCGTTGCTGAATTGTACTTCCCAAGCGCTTAGTACAATGCTCTGCACAGAGTAAGTGCTCAATAAATACGACTGAATGAATGAATCGGTCATTTATTTATATTAATATCTATCTCCCCCTCTAGACTTGTTGTGGGCAGGGAATGTGCCTGTTGTACTCTCTCAATCGCTTAGTACAGTGCTCTGCAAACAGTAAGAGCTCAATAAGTACAACTGACCGACTGTCCGACTGACCGACTGATTATCCCGGAGACACAGCCGGAGGAGGAGGGAGGGGAGATCCTTGAGGCACAAACAAAGGTGTGAAACACTGTTCTAAGTACTAGGATAAATACAGAGAAGCAACATGGCCTAATAGAAAGACCACGAGCCTGGGAATCACAGCCCCTGCTTTTAGTACAGTGCTTGACACATAGTAAGCTCTTAACAAACACCAGAAGTACTGTTATTCGGGTTAATCGGGTCAGACACAGTCTCCTTCCTACGTGGGGCTCATGGTGAAAGAGGATGAGCAGATATTTAAACCCCCTTTTACAGATAAAGAAACTGAGGCACGGTGAAGCTAAAGTGATTTGACCAAGCTCCTATGAAATTAATCAATCAATCAATGGTATTTATTGAGCACGTATGATGTGCAGAACTGCACCAAGCACTTCAGAGAATTCAATATAACAGAGTTGGTAGACATGTTCCTTTTTCAGAAGGACCTTACAGACATTAATCAATCAATCAATGGCATTTATTGAGCGCTTACTGCGTGCAGAGCCCAGTACTGAGTCCTTCAGAGACTACAGTATAGCAGAGTTGGTTGACACTTTCCCTGCCCACAAGGGGCCTACAGTCTAGAGGAGGGGACAGAAAATAACCAAGAAACAATCAACCGATGGTATTCATTGAGGACTTACTGTATGCTGAGCACTGTACTATGCTCTTCAGAGTGCCATTCAGTTGGTACACTGTATTTATTGAGTGCTTACTGTGTGCAGAGTACTTAGTACTTAGTACAGCCCTTGGGAGAGTACACCATAACAATGTAACAATATCACAGACACAATATAACAGAGAATCCAACAGAGTTGGCGGATGCACTCTCTGCCAACAAGGGTTTTACAGACAAAGGGGGGAGACAGAGCACTGTACTAAGCGCTGAGAAGCAGTATATCCTAGTGGATAGAGCACCTGCCTGGAAGTCAGGAGGACCTAGGCTCTAATCCCGGCTCCACCGCTTGTCTGCTGTGTGAATTTGGGAAAGTCACTTCACCTCTCTGGGCCTCAGGTACCTTATCTATATGGGGACTAAGATTTTAAGCTCTCAACGAGACATGGACTGTGTCCAGCCTGATCAGCTGGTATCTACCCCAGAGCTTAGTATAGTGTCTGGTACGTAGCAAGCACTTAACAAATATCATTTAAAGAAAAAAAAAAAGAATGACTGGAAATCCCTCTGGCAGCGGGTCAGCTCTAGCCTACTCACCCATCACTCGCGTTGTCCGGCAGGGCGGCTCTCAGAGTCAGGTTCTGAGGCTGCGTTTATCAGCTGTTCTTTTCGACTCTCGACTCTTGGACTTTTCGAATCTTCGACTTTTCGACTCTCTCTTCCTCAGGGGGCGATTAGAGAGTGCCTAAATGGGTCATGGAGCATTAATCCGCTCTGACACTCTGACAGCTTCATCTCCGGAGAACCCCGGAAGGTCCCGACAACCTAAGACAAGATGGCTCAGAACTCCCACCCATCCACCATCATTTGCTAATGGACGCATCATAGACCGTTCTGAGGAGACAGAGACAGTTCTGAGGGGACAGAGACCACTCTGAGGAGACAGAGACCGCTCTGAGGAGACATAGGCCATCCTGCGGAGACAGAGGCCACTCTGCGGAGACAGAGACCGCTCTGAGGAGTACAGACCGCGCTTAGGAGATACAGACCACTCCGCGGAGACAGAGGCCACTCTGAGGAGACAGAGTACACTCTGAGGAAACACATCAAAGGCGGCTCTGAGACAGAGGCCCTGTCTTGAAGAACCCAGGCCCCTCATGGCCCAACTCTGCCTTGTTGCCTATCCTGTGTCTGACACTCTCACCCTACAGAGCCTGCATGGCCCCAGATGCTCTTGCTTTAGAGTTGCAGTGTGGTCTAGTGGATAGAGCCTGGGCCTGGGAGTCAGAAGGACCTGGGTTTTAATCACGCCTCTGTCACTTGTATGTTATGGGACTTTGGACAAATCACTTAACTTCTCTGTGCCTCCGTTTCCTCACTTGTAAAGTGGGGATTTAATTCATATTCCCATGTGGAATAGGGACTGTGTCCAACCTGAATACCTTGTAATTAGCCCAGTTCATAGATTAATACTAAGCACTTAACAAGTGCTATAATTACTATCCCACAGTGCCCTTGATGGTAAAGGTCCCATGAGGTACTTGAGGCCACAAGCCTCGTCAGCCTTTCTATTCACACCCTACCCTGAGTTCAACTCACCTGGTTCACATCATCTGTCTCTGTCTTAGAATTTCCAGTTTGAAGAATGTGTTCATCTTCATCTCTGGGCTCGTCACTTAAGCACCATTTTCAGCTCCTTCTACAGGGTGGTTTAGTGGAAAGAGCACAGGCTTGGCGTCGAAGGATTTGGGATCCAATCCTGGTCCTGCCACTGGCTTTTTGGGAGACCTTGGGTAACTCACTGAACCTCCCTCCATCTATGTTTCCTCACCTACAAAATGGAGCTAGGAAATCCGTTAAAACCTTTTCTTGGGCATCTTGGGTACCTCAGGGACTGGGTCAGTTGTGACATTTTAAAAATGATACTTTTTAGTGCATACTACGTACCAAAGACTGTACTAAGTGCTGGGCTAGTGACAAGGTAATCGGGTCCTTACCTGGGGTTCACAGTCTAAGTAGGAGGGAGCCCAGGTATTGAATTTGCATTTCACGTAGTCATTTGCATTTATTGAGCACTTACTGTGTGCAGAGCACCGTATTAAGTGTTGGGGTTTAAGTACTGGGGTGAGTACCATACAACAATAAACGGACATATTCCCTGCCCGTAGTGAGCTTACAGTCTGGAAGGGGAGACTGACATTAATATAAATAAATAAATTTCACAGATGAGAGAACAGAGGCACAGAGAAGCAAAGTTAATTGCACCCATGTATATTTCACCAAGAATGTCGCCTTCCTTAAGGACTGAGAACTACATAGGGGATATTTCTTCAGCATGGGTTCTCTGGTGGCTGAGAGCACTCAGCCCCATGGCTGAGGCTTAACCGAAAGCGTTTCCACGCCCGTTACGTCTGCGGATTTATGCTCTGTTATGAATTTTCTGGTGGTTAATGAGGGTTGACCCTTGACTAACAGCCTTCCCACACTCAGTACATACATAAGATTTCTCTCCGGTGTGAATTCTCTGATGGTTCACAAGGCCCGAACCTTGACTGAAGGCTTTTCCGAAGTCATTGCATTTATATGTTTTCTCCCTGGTGTGAACTCTCTGGTGTTTAGTAAGTATCGAGGAGTCACCCAAAGCTTTCCCACACATCTGTAAGGTTTCTCCCCGGTGTGAATCCTCCGATATGTCTCATGGACCGAGTGATCACTAAAGGCTTTCCAACACTGGCTGCAAGGATATTGTCTCTCTCCCATGTGGATCCTCTGATGTCTTGTCCGGGCCCAGTTCTGACTGAAAACTTTCCCACATTCATTACATCCGTAGGGCTTCTCTCCGGTGTGAATCCACTGATGGTTGACGAGCGTCGAGCGATTGCTGAAGGCCTTTCCACATCGTCACACTTGTAAGGTTTGGCCCCAATGTAAATCCTCTGGTGCTTGATGAGGACAAAGCGTTGACCGAAGGCCTTCTCGCACTCACCGCATCAGTACGGTTTCTCTCCCGTGTGGATCAGCTGATGCTTGACCAGGGTCGAGGAGTTCCGGAAGGCTTTTCAGCAGTCGCTGAATCGGTAGGCCGAGTGCTGCCTGAAGACTTTTCCGCATTCGCTGTATCGGTAGTGTTTCACAGGTGTGAATCCGCTGGTGTGTCACGAGGTGTGTCACGAGGACCGAGTTTGTAGCTGAAGTCCTTCTCGCACTGGTGACATTTGTAAGGTTCCTTTCCGGTATGGACTCTCTGGTGCGTAACGAGGGTGGAGTTTCGACTGAACGCTTTTCCGTATTCCTTACAGTCATGAGACGCCTTCTGCGGGGAGGACAGGGGTAAGAAGATCCCGAAACCGGCATCCTGTCCGGGAACTTTTCTTTGTCTCCCATCGTGGGGCCTTGTTGAGATGTCCCCATCTTCCTGGCTTTGTCCTTCAGCGGAAGTCCCGGGAATAGTCTGGGTGAGCTTCCTGGAGACTGCCCTATGGGAAGCTGCTTCTTTGACCCCCTCCGACGTCCAGGGAATGGGCTCGCTGGTTTCGGTTGGGGTTTCAAAACTTAGAACGAACAACAATGAAAAGGTCAGCCATTTCTTGGATTGCTTATTCGGGTTACAGGAGTGAATGTGTTAGCTTGTCTACCAAGTAGAAGATTTGGAGGGGTGGAGGTGTCAACCAATCAATTAATCATGATATTTATTGAGTGTTTGCTATGTACAGAGCACTGTACTAAGTACATGGGAGAGTACAATACAACAGAATTAAAACTAGAATTACTGTCAAAGAGGAAAAGAGGATTCTGATTATGCAATAATGTGAGACAAACAAAAATGCCTTACCGTTGGCTTTGAAACACTCAAAAATGTTATCGTTCTTACGTAGTTGTACTGTAGGATTTCTTTATATTGTTACGTACTGGTCTGCCCAGTGTGGGCAGGGATTGCTGAATTGCACTTTCCATGTTCTTAGTACAGTGCTCTGCACACAGTAAGCGCTCAATAAATACGATTGAATGAATGAATGAATATTAATGATGAGAAAAAAGCTTGAGAAGCATCGTGGCCTAGTGGAAAGAGCCCGGGCCTGGGAGTTAGAAGGCTTGGGTTCCAATCCCGGCTCTGCCACTTGTCTGCTGTGTGACCTTTTGCCTCGGTTTCCTCACCTGTAAAAAAGAATCTCCCCAACTGTCCCGAGGTGACCCTCGGGTACCGGCCATCTCAAGGTCAAAAGCTATCTCGTGATCACCTGAGCCAGCAGGCGGAACTCGGAAGTGAGGGTGGGATACCGCCCCCATGACCAAATCTGCTAGATTGACAGCCCGAGCTGGGAATACAGAAGGTGTCCCTCGCCCCCGTGCCAATCAAATTAGGTATGGAGGAGGCGGGGAGGGCAGAGATTGGATAGAATGAGGCCGGAAGCTGGAATGGCCTAGGGGCACAGGAAATAAATACCTGTCGCCTCTGACCTTCGGGGTCAGAACACCAGGACACGCAGCAGCAGGAGCTGCCGCTGCAGCAGCAGCAGCAGCCCACGTGTCTCTCCCTGCCCAGAAGGCCAGATGCCCGCTCTACAACCAGAACCAACACACTGAGGCAAGGGCCGCGGGATGGGTGAGTGTCTCGTGGTTGGGACCCAGGTATCCCGCTGCTGATGGGAATTATGAGTGGATTCCTCCCATGTAGGGAGAGCACATTGTGAGAGCTATCCGCCCACCACGTGCGCGGGTAATGTAATGAATTCTTCCCATGTGGGAAAGTAAGTGGATTCTTCCCGAGTGGGAAGTGCACATGGGTGAGAGTTAACCAACTCACCCACGTGCGATTAACGTATGATTGTGTTCCTCCCGTGTAGGGAAGCTCTAATATTGCTAATTGATTATATTCCTCCCGAAAGGGAAGCTCAATCCATTGCGCCTAAACAATTACATAAATTCAATTCACCTCGCGGAATAAATTTTATATAAAACTTAGGCTTTCCGTCCCCGGCCTCTCTCTCTCTCTCGCCTCGCCGATCACTGAACGAACCCGTCCCCGGACGACGGGTGACACCAACTTGAGCCCTCATTTCCTCTTCTCCCACTCCCTTCTGTGTCACCGTTGAACTTAGATTTGCACCCTTTATTCACCCCACTTTCAGCCCCACAGCGCTAGTATCCATATCCATATTTATATTAATGTTTCCCTTCCTCTCTAAACTATAAAAGTACTTTGTGGGAAGGGAACATGTCTACCAACACAGATTACAAGGCATAAAACTGTACTTAGTGCTTGGGAGAGTAAGCGCTCAATAAATGCCATTAATAGTTTGAAGATTTAATCCTACTCCCTCCTACTTAGCCTGTGAGCCCCATGTGGGACAGGGATTGTATCCAACTTGATTATCTACCTCAGCACTTAGTTCTTAGTAAAAGAAAGCTAGTGGGCAGGGAACGTCTCTACTAAGTCTGTAATACTGTACTTTCCCAAATGCTCAGTACAGTGCTCTGCAAACAATAAGTGTCCAAACGATAACATTGGGCAAGCCACTTAACTTCTATGTGCCCCAGTTCCCTCAATTGTAACATGGGGATTAAGGCTGTGAGCCCCCTCCAAGACAGAGACTGTCCAATCTGACTGGCTTGTAGCTACCCCAGTGCTTAGTACAGTTCCTGGCACATAATAAGTGTTGAACAAATACTATATATATAGTCGCTTAAATTCTCTATGCCTCAGTTACCTCATCTGTAAAATGGGGATTAAAAGTGTGAGCCCTACGTGGGACAACCTTATTACTGTATCTACCCCAGTGCTTAGAATAGTGCTTGGCATATAATAAGCACTTAACAAATACCATTAATACATGTATATATTATTATTTTATATATATATATATAATTACATACAAACATATATACACAAACATATGATTGACTGATTGATGAACAAATATCATTTATATAAGTGATTGATAAATACCATTAAAATATATGATTGATTAACGTACCACTAAATTATATATGATTGATTTATAATAATAATTATATTTGTTAAGCATTTACTATGTGCCACGCACTGTTCTAAACACTGGGATAGATAAAACGTTATTAGGTTGTCTCACTTGGGGCTCACAGTCTTGATCCCCATTTTTACAGGTGAGGTAACTGAGGCACAGAGATGTTAAGTGACTTGCCCAAAATCACACAGCTGACAAGTGCGAAGTCGGGATTAGAACCCACGACCTCTGACTCCCAAGCCCCTTCTCTTTCAACTGAGCCACGCTGCTTCTCTGACAAATACCATTACAATATACACACATACATATATACCATATACATGCATATGACTGACTGATTAACAAATACCATTAAAAATGAAGTTAAGGTGTGTTCTGCTTAGCATGCCAACAGGAGGATTTAAGGAGGATTTAAGTCGGTAATGTCCTAGGCCCAGACAACCTGATAGAGAACAGTACTGTTACCCACCACCCCATCTGGAGTCCCTTATGCTCAGGTGTAATACTAAATAAATAATAATAATTATGGTATTTGTTAATTGCTTACTATATGCTACGTACTGTTCTAAGCAAAGGGGTAGATACAAGTTAATCAAGTTGGACACAGTCCCTACCCCACATGGGGCTTGCAGTCTTAATCCCCATTTTACAGATGACGGAACTGAGGAATAGAGAAGTAAAGTGGCTTGCCCAAGGTCACACAACAGATATGTGGTAGAGCAGGGATTACAACCCACGTCTTCTGACTCCCAAATACGGGCTTTTCCCATTAAGCCACGCTGCTTCTCTTGCAGTAGAGTGCAGAGGGTACCATCTGAATACAGACCACTTGGTAATTCCCTTACTCTGCCTATATTAATTAAGACCACACTCCTCACCTTAACAGAAAATTCAGCTCTGTCTCATCCATCAAGCCAATCTCTCTTGGACACCTATAACATTTTTTTTATAATGGCATTCAGTAAGTGCCATTCATAGTAATGCGCCAGCCACTCTACTCAGAGCTGGGATAGACAGAAGTTAATCGGCTTGGATAGTCCCTCTCCCACGTGGGGCTCAAAGACTCGATCCCCATTTTACAGAAGAGCGAACAGAGAGGTGAAGTGACTTGTCCACGGTCACCCAGCAGACGCGTGGTGGAGCCGGGATTAGAACCGAAGTCCTCTGGCTCCTGTGTGTCCACTAGGTCACTGTAACGCCAGCCTACTCACTGTACCTCGATCTCATCTATTTTGCCGTTAACCTCTGGCCCACGTCCTGCCCCCGACCTGGAAAGCCCTCCCTCCTCCAATCCGAAAAACAATTCCTCTCCCTTCCTTTCAAAGCCTAATTGATGGCCTACCTCCCCCAAGAGGCCTTCCCTTACTAAGCCTCCCCTTTCCTGTTCTCCAACTCCCTTCTGCGTCACCCTGATTTGCTCCCTTTATTTGCCTCCTCTACCTCAGCCCCACACCACTTATGTCCACATCTGTCATTTATTTATTGATACTGATGTCTGACTTCCCCCTAGATTGCCAGCTCATTGAGGGAACGTGTTACTTTATTGCTTTAGTGTCCTCTCCCAAGCACTCAGTACACTGTTTTACACACAGAAACCGTTCAATACATATTATTGAATGAATGAATGAATGAATGAAAGGCCACGCTGATTCTCTGTCGAAAGGAAAGCCCCCAGGTGCTCGCCGGCCGAGGTTAAAGTGCTCACCCAGGGAGAGGAGGTTCCAATAGTTCTCCAGAGTCACGTCCCAGTACAGGCGGTGCTCGGCGGGACCCAAGCTCTCCCACTCTTCGGGGCTAAAGGTCACGGCCACGTCCTCCAACGTCAGCGACCCCTGAAAGGTCACAGGATCTCGTCACATGGTTCCCACCCTTTCCCCCTCGCTTCCCTCGGACCGGCAGGGAGTTGGGGAGCTGGGGTGGTGGTGGTGCACCCAGCGCTTAGTATAATACCTGGCACATAGCTAAGCACTTAACAATACCATTATTATTACTATTGTTATAATTATTATTATCAGGGTTGGTGGAGGGGTCAGGGAAGGAACTCGGTGAGGGAGGAAGACAGTGAGGTGAAGTGAAGGAGAAAACCAAAGGAGCCAGTCATCATTGGTATTTATCGAGCGCTTACTATGTGAGGAGCACTGTCCTAGTTACTAAGGAGAGCACGGTACAACAGCTAGTTGACTCGTTCCCTTCCCACAACGAGCTTACAGTCTAGAGGCCTGGCACATAGTAAGTGCGTAAAAGCCACTACTATTACTATTATTGATAATAATAGCGATATTTGTTAAGCGCTTACTTTGTGCCACAAACTGTAGTAAGCGCTGGGGTAGATAGAAGGTTGGACAAAGTCTCTGCCCCACTTGGGACTCACAGTCCTGATCCCCATTTTGCAGATGAGGGAACTGAGATAACGAGAACTTAAGTGACTTGGCCAGGTTAACACTTTAGACAAAAGAAACTTAGTAAAGTGCCTGTCACATAGTTAAGCGCTTAACAAATACCATAACAAATACCTCTTTTAGACTGTGAGCCTGTTGTTGGGTAGAGACCGTCTCTATACGTTGCCTATTTGTACTTCCCAAGCGCTTAATACAGTGCTCTGCACACGGTAAGCGCTCAATAAATATGATTGAATGAATGAATGAATAAGAATAGTAATTATTATTAATAATACAGAGAAAGGGCATTAGGATCCAGTTTCCCCGACTGTTTTTGTTTTTAAATGACATTTGATCAGTGATTATTATATGACAGGCACTATTCTAAGCCCTAGTGTAGTTGTAACGTAATCAGGTTGGACATGGTACCTGTCCCACATGGAGTTCGTAGCCATAATCCCTATCCTTACAGATGAGGTAACTGAAATATGGAGAATTGAAGTGACTTGCCCAAGGTCACACAGCATACCAAGGGTGTCCCTGGGATTGGAATCCAGGTCCTCTGAATTCCAGACCCGTGCTTAATAATAATAATAATAATAATAATAATAATAATAATAATAATAATGGCATTTGTTAAGCGCTTACCATGTGCCAAAAATTGTTCTAAGCACGGGGTAGATAAAAGGTCGTCAGGTTGTTCCATGTGGGGCTCACAGTCTTTATCCCCATTTTACAGATGAGGGAACTGTGGCACAGAGAAGTGAAGTGGCTTGCCCAATGTCACACAGCAGACAGGTGGTGGAGGCGAGATTAGAACCCACGTCCCCTGACTCCAAAGCCCGGGATCTTTCCGCTAAGCCACGCTTCTTCTCTATCCACTAGACCCCTCCGATTGTCTGTTTCAATGGACAGGTTGCTTATAATCCCTGCCAATCTGAATCGAGACTGACACTCTACTTACAGGAAGAATGATCTCAACTGTTGTCCTATGAACAGTCAATCAATGGCTAGCAGGCTTGTCGATCCTGTGAATAAGGGGGAGAGACCTAAAAGTTTCTGGGTCAGGAAAGAGAAGTTCTTTTTGGAGGACTTTGAAGATGAATGTGGTCATCTGGTGGATTTGTGGGTTAAGGGAGTTCTAAATAGGAAGATTGAATGGGTAAGACTAAAATCAGCGTGGCCTAGTGGCTACAATATGGGCCTGAGCGGTCGAAGACCTGGGTTCTGACCCCATCTCTGCCACTTGTCCGCTGTGGGACCTTGCACAGCTCGCTTAATTTCTCTGTGCTTCAATTTCCTCAACTACAAAATGGGGATTCAAACCTTGTTCTGCCTCTTACTTAGAATGTGAGCCCTGTGGGGACCGAGTATCTTGTATCTACTCCAGCGCTTAGAACAGTGCTCAGCACCCAGTAAGTGCTTATCAAATACCACACAAAATAGCAGGATATGAATGATAACCACTTGGGTGATGCCTCAAGGCAACCACGCACCAACAGCAAAGAGGTGCACATACCATCCACCACAATTTACTAGCGAGGGGACATTTATGTGCTGGAATCACTGATCTTACAAACCTCTGATCAATTACTTCTGTCTCTGGGTCCGTGTTCCCCTGCTCTGATATTTAATTGAACCTCTGGGCTTCTGGGCACCAAGCCTGGATGGACAGCCCTAAACCCACAGCTCTATCCTCCTCGAATCTGGGCCACAGAAGGACTATTTTCATTGTTCTGTACAGTGGGACTAATTAAAGTCTGAATTCCCCATTCCATCCCTCAGGACTTCTCATCACAGGGTTCCCAGAGCCCTGAACGCTAGAAAAGCAAACGATCTGATCCTCATCCCCTCAAAAAAATCTTGACACTTATTACTATCATCCCCATCTCCCAGTTTTTCAACTCCGACCCAAGCTAATCGCACAGCTCTCAGACCTGTTCCAGCCTAGCGGGAGACTGGAAGGAAGTTGGTCTTCATTCCCGTGGATTTCCATTCCCCCTCAACTGAGAGTCATAAATCTCTCTTCCGGTTTCCATATCCCTGATCCCCATTTCTACAGATAAGGTCGCTGAGCGAAAGGGGCAGGAGGAGATCTGTGAATTACAAAGCTTGGTACCCAATGAGGTCACGGGAGAATAACGGGAGGATTCAGAAGTCAGTTCGATGATTCCCCCGTGTTTCCTCGCAGCCCGTGACGTGAGGTAAGTTCTTCCTGTTCTGCTCTTCTTCATGGGACTACAAGTGAGGAGGAAAAAAGACCCTGTCTGCCCACTTGTCCTGAGAACCGAGGGCCCAGTGAGAGCTTTTCAGATCCAAGGATGAAGGATTAGAACAGTGCTTGGCACATGGTAGGCGCTTAACAAATGCCATCATTATTATTATTAAACAGACGTCGCACTATAAGAGGTGCCAGGACCGAATCACGACAATCAGCTGTCCATCTCAATACTCTTTTTCTGACATTAGCAACAGGCTGCTTAGAAGGAGCGTGTGATAATAAATTTCTTAACTCACATTGCAATGAATCAATCAATCAATTATATGTATTGAGACATTACTTTGGGCAGAGCAGTGTACTAAGCACTTGGAAGAGTACAATACAGTAGGAGCCCACAAGGAGCTTACAGTCTAGGGAGGGAGAGGGGCATTATTATAAAGTAAATGAATTATGGATACGGGCGTAAGTGCTCTGGGGCTGAGGCAGGGGTGAATAATGGGATCAAATCTAAGTGCAAGGGAGTGGGAAAAGAAGAGATGGGGGCTTAGTTGGTGGAGGCCTCTTGGAGGAGAGGTGCCTTCAAAAAGGCTTTGAACGCGGGGAGAGCGTTCGTCTGTGGGCTATGAAGAGGGAGGGTGTTCCACACCAGAGGCAGGATGCGGGCGACAGCTCAGCGGTGAGCTAGACTAGACTGAGATATCAAAGAACAATTCCCATGCCATCCCATTAGCCAAGTTTGGACTCGTATGTTCATCTGTAAAGCGCATTCCTTATTCAATCCTACTTTTCAGATGGGTTTTATGTATGCTTTGACTCCTGTTCCTGTGATGCAAATTCAAGTTATCCGCCTCCCTCACTAGGTTATGAACCTTCAAAGATAGGGGTGACTTCTGTTGCTCCTAGATTCCTCCCAGTGTCCAAGTACAGTGCCCTGCACTCAGTAAACCCTCCGTATCTCAGTTATCCCATATGTGAAATGCGGATTAAGACTGAAAGCCCCATGTGGGACAGGGACTGTGTTTAGCTTGATTATCTTGTATTTACTCCAGTGCTTAGTACATATGGTGCTTAACACATACCATTAAAATGATAAATATAAATAACATTGATGGTGGTGGTGATAATTATCTATATCATTTACCTAGCCATCACCCATTATCTCCCGAGAAACCCAGCAATTTGTCCAAGTGTCATTGGACTTATTTTTATAAATTATTATTATTATTGTATTTGTGAAGTGCTAACTATGAGTCAAGCACTATTCTAAACGCTGGGGTAGATACACGTTCATCAGTTTGGACATGGTTCCTGTCCTTCATGGGCTCACAGTCTTAATCCGCATTTTACAGATGAGCTCATTGAGGCACAGGGGTTGTGATTTGCTCAAGGTAGCCCAGCTGACAAAAATTATCTGTAATTTTATTTATTTGTATTGATAGGTGTCTCCCCCACTCCAGGCATTAAGCTCACTGTGGGCAGGGCATGTGACATTATTGTTGTTTTGTACTTTCCCAAGCGTTCAGTACAGTGCTCTGCACACAATAAGCGCTCAGTAAATACAACTGAATGAATGGATGTCAGGTGGCAGAGCCAGGATTAGAATCCCGATCCTCAAAGGTGACTTTGACTAGGTGTCGGTAGGTGGGTAGGAGTAGGTGGCCTCTCGGGCGGCCAGGGCTCGGGCCCCGTGGGGCCAGGCGGGCGGGCGACCACCCACGGCCCCGGATCCGAGGCCTCGCTCGCCTCCAGGTCTCCTTAGCGAGGTGGTTCGGGAGCCAGGCCCCGCCCCGTGGCCCTTTGGGAGCAGCCCGGGCCTCTATTTTATTCTGTTAATGTGCTTTGTTTTGTTCTCTGTCTCCCCCTTCTAGACTGTGAGCCCACTGTTGGGTAGGGACCGTTTCTATATGTTGCCAGTTTGTACTTCCCAAGCGCTTAGTACAGTGCTCTGCACACAGTAAGCCCTCAATAAATACGATTGAATGAATGAATGAAGGAAACTCTCAGGCCCGAGCTTTTTCCACTAGGCCACATTCAAATGCTATTTGTTGACTGACCTGCGTCTTTGACACATTCCACACTCAATTAAGGAAGTCACATTCCCTGGGCAGTTTGGGGGAAACCATATCCAATGAGGAAAAATGGATTTGTGTAGCATTTGAGTTGTTATGATAAACAGTGCAGGCAAGTTCCTAAACTCCATCTGGTAATGGTCAGGAAATGCTAGACTGTAAACCCATTCGGGGCAAAAAATTTTTCCGTTTTCTTGTTTTATTGTAATCTCTCAAACACTTAGTACACTGCGTTGCATGCAGGTAGCGCTTCGTAAATACGAGTAATTGATTGACGCCCCTTATCAACTGATTTGGCAGGGATCACGTTTGTATTTTGCTAGCTACCGACGAGACCGTTCAACCGTGCCAATATATCCCATTTTTCTTTCAGGGCACTGATACGATGGCAATGAGCAATTGCACGGCTGTGAGGGAATTCCTCCTGCTGGGATTCTCGGAGGTCCGGGAGCTGCAGCTGGTCCAGGCCGCCGTGTTCCTCCTGGTCTACCTGGTGGCCCCGACGAGAAATCGCCTCATCATCGTCATCACCGCCTTCGACCGGCGCCTCTACAACCCCATGTACTTCTTCCTCAGGAACCTGTCCGTCCTCGACTTCTGCTTCATCTCCGTCACCGTCCCCAACTCCGTTATAAACTCTCTGACCAACAACAGATCCATCTCTTTCGTGGGCTGTGTCCTCCAAGTGTTTTTCTTTGTGTCTTTGGCATCTGCCGAGCTGGCGTTCCTCACGGCGAGGTCCTACGACCGCTACGTGGCCATCTGCCACCCCCTGCGCTACGAGGTCATCATGATCAGAGGGTACTTTGGGAAGATGGTGGCTGCTTCCTAGCTTAGTGGTGGCCTCTCCGGCCTCATGCACACAGCAACCACCTTCTGCGGGCCCTTCTGCGGGTCCAACGCGATCCGCCAGTTCTTCTGCGACGCCACCCAGCTCCTGGCTCTCTCTGACCCCACTGTGATCATCCGAGAAATCGGAGTCACAATCTCCGTTGTTAGACTCGCCTGCCTCTGTTTGGCATCCACCGTCGTCTCGTACGTGTATATCTTCCGAGCCGTGCTGAGGATGCGGGCCACTGAGGGCCGGGCCAAAGCCTTCTCCACTTGCGTGCCCCACTTCGCCGTCGTGATTTTCTTTGTCTCCACGGGTGGTTTCGCCTACCTCAATCCAAAAGGTTCTCCCGTCCTTGACCTGCTCCTTCCGGTGTTCTATGCCGCGGTGCCTCCAGCCGTGAACCCCGTAATCTACAGTCTGAGGAACAAGGACATGAAGTCTGCTTTGTGGAAAATTCTGGATGGAAAATTGTGAACCTAGAGGACAATGTCCTCTTATTTTTAAGAGATTCTCTTTCTCACCCTATCATTCTCTCGACCTCTAGATTGTACCCTCGTTGTAGGCAGAGAAAATAACTACCAACTCCATTGCATTGTCCCCTCCAAAGTGCTTAGTAATAATAATAATAATGGCATTTGTTAAGCGCCTACTATGCGCCAAGCAATGTTCTAATCGCTGGGGGAAATACAAGGTTATCAGGTTGTCACACATGGGGGCTTACAGTCTTCATATCCATTTGACAGATGAGGTAACTGAGGCCCAGAGAACTGAAGTGACTTGCCCAAAGTCACGTAGCTGACAAGTGGTCGAGCAGGGATTAGAACCCACGACCTCTGACTCCCAACCCTTGCTCTTTCCACTAAGCCACTCTACTTTACAGTAAGCGCTCAGTAAATGCCACTGATTGATTAATTCATTTAGCCTATAAGCTCTCTTTGGCAGGGAATGTGTCTGATCACTCTGTTGTATTATACTCCCCCAAATGATTAGTTCAGTGCTCTGCACACAGTAAGAGCACAATAAATAGAATTGATTGACTAATTCCTCTAGACTGTAAGCTCCTTGTGGGCAGGGGATGTGTCTTCCAACTCTGTAGTATTATATTCTCCCAAGCACTTAGTACAATGCTCTGCACACAGTAAGTGCTCAATAAATATGATTGATTGATTGATTGATTGATCAGCTTGAAACCTGTCCCAAGCCGGAACTCCGCTCTCCGCTGCCTTATATCATGGTCAAGGAAAGTTTTTCGGTATTTGTTAAGCGCTCACTATATATATACTATATACCAGCATATATATATATACTGTCCTAAGCCCTACAGACCCTTAGGGATACAAACTAATCAGGTTGGACAAAGTCCCTGTCTGACACAGGGCTCACAGTCGAAGTCAGACGGAGGAGGATTTAATCCCCATTATTCTCTGTTGCACAGAGAAGAGAAGTAACTTGTCCAAGGTCAAATACTAGACTGATGACAGAGCCAGGATTAGAACCCAGATCCCAGTCTCCCAGGCCTGTGTTCTTTCCACTAGGCCTAACTGTTTCTCCTTGTAAGGGTGCCCTTTGCAATTCAGTTTAACACCTTGTTTCACGTATTCATGCCAACACATAGTAGTCATTTTCTTGACAACTTGCTTGTTATCAACAAGTTGTGTTATATCACCCATTGTCTCTGTGATCTGCTTACTCTATTGTACCCTCCTAGGTGCTTAATACAGTGCTTTGCAACGGGTAAGTGCTCAATAAACATCATTGATGGAAAGTTTAATAATTACAGCAATAATGATAACTTACAGATAGATTGATTACCATGTGTAGGAATTATGTCTAATTACTGTATACTCTGAAAAGGTTAGTACAGTGTTCTGCACAGCAAGCACTAAAAAAGAGCATTGCTTGGGGGAATTGTAAGCTCTGTGAGGGCCAAAATTTCCTCTACTTTTTCTAGCGTACTTTCTCAAGCACTTAGTACCGTGTTCTGCACTGAGGAAAAACTCAATGAATACCACTGATTCATTTGTTGATTAAACAACTGAGCTTGCAATCGAAGATGCGTACATATACAAGTGTTCAGGATGGGTATACACAGTTATGTAACAGCAAGAGGTGAACATGGAGAAATATGATGCCTATAAATAAATAAAGAATAGAAGTGGCTATTCGGTTGATCCTATTTAGAGAGTTGGGAATTAAAAAACAAACCTTTTCTGCAACTCACTGCACTATTGAAACATCTCCCTCGTCCCATCACTGCAAATACAAAATGTACACCAACTGTCACCACTTGGTTTTATGTACGGTGGTATCATGTCCGTGTTCTTCAGGCTGTAGAGGAGGGGATTCAAGGCGAGGAACACCTTGGTGTAGAACGCGGATACCAGAAGGTCCAGGGTCGAGGGGGAGTCCAAGAGCGGTTTGAGGTGGGTGACGTTCACAGCTGAGATAAAAAGAGCCACTTGGTATTGGTATCGAACAGTACTAGGCACTTATTAAGTGCTTAACAAATACCGTACTTATTAGGCATTATTATTATGATTATCAAGAGCTAGGCTAGATACAAGATAATCGGGTCACACTCACCTCTTCCACGCGGGGTTCACAGTCTAAGTAGGAGGGAGAACAGATACTGAATCCCCATTTGGCAGGTGAGAAAGTTAAGCCATAGGGAGTGAGAACCTGGGAGTCCAGAGACCTGAGTTCTAATCCTGGCTCCACCCCGTGCCTGTTATGTGACTTGGGCAAGTCACTTAACATATCAATACTTCAGTTTCCTCATCTGTAAAATGGAGATTCAATCCCTGTTTTCCCTTCCCCTTACCTTGTGAGCCCCATGAGGAACAGGGACTGTGTTCGACCTGATTATCTTTTATATACTCCTGCGTTTAATATGGAATGTCATATCATTCACTCCCAAGCGCTTAGTACAGTGTTCTGAACACAGTAAATGCTTGATAAATACCACTGATTGACGTATAGTGGGTCCCCCATTAGAGTATCCAGGGCAGAGACCACGTGTGTTGTAGGAAGGAGTAACCAAGAAGGTCTCGCTGAGATGGGGCAGACACTATTTCAGGAGAAACAGAGGATCCCTTTATCCCTTGGGAGAAAATTTCCCCCCTACTATCTCCCCCAGGGTGGCCTTCATGTTCCTGTTCCTCAGGCTGTATAAGAGAGGGTTCGGGGTGTGGGCTACCATGGTGTAGAACACGTACACCAGCAGGTCCAGGGTTGAGGGGGAGTCCGGGAGCGGGTTGAGGTAGGCGATGATTACAGTTGAGACAGAAAGAGTCACCACGACGAGGTGAGGCAGGCAGGTAGAGAAGACTTTGGCCCGGCCCTCGGCGGATGGCATCTTCAGCACGGCCGAGATGATGTGCACGTAAGAGGAAGGGAGGAAGGAAAAGGAAAAGGAAAAGGAGGAGGAGAAGGAATAGGAGGAGGAGGAGGAGGAGAAGGAAGAGCACGAGGTGAAGGAGCAGGAGGAGGAGGAGGAAGGAAAAGAGAAAGAAAAGAAAGAAAAAAGGAGGAAGAAAAGGAGAAGAAGCAAGAAGAGGAGGAGGGGGGAAAGGAAGAGGTCGAGATAAAAGATCAGGAGGAGGACGAGAAGGAGGAAGAAGAGAGAGGAGGAGAAGGAGGAGAAGAAAGGACGACAAGGTGGAGGAGGAAGAGGAGAAGCAAGATAATGAGGTGGAGGAGCTGGGGAAGAGGAAGATAGGAGGAGGAGGAGGAAGAGGATGAGGTGAAGTAGGAGGAGGTCGAGGAGGGGAAGGAGAAGGAAGAGGAAGAGAAGAAGGATGAACAATGAGGTGGAGAAGGAGGAGGAGGAGGAGGAGCAGGATCAGACTGGAGGAGATTCCGGAGATGAGGGGAGTTGAGGAGGGAAGAGGCAGCCAGCAAAGTTCGATTCCTTCCAGACTCTAAGGTGATTTCTGGTTCAGGGTCTAACTGCTTAGTGAGTGGGCTTCATGGAAGCCACATAGCAGCTGGATCCTGCGGCTGAAACTGCTGGACCTCTCTCCTGAAGCTCTGAATCATCCCCATCTGCCAAGCAATCCTGAAAAATTCCATTTCAGCTTCAAGAACTCTGGATTAGGACTGGACAGAATTGAAGTAGCACTGCAGTATTATTGTACTGAGCACTTAGAATACTGCTCTGCACACAACAAGCGCTCCGGAAATCCGATTGATTGATTGATTGGAGTTAGTTCTAGGTTTCGGATTGGGCTTTCATGGTCCTGTGACACTGTCTATGTTTACGGCATATCTGGAAGACTGGATCCCTGACAGAACCACCTCCCTTCTGCCACCCAAAATCAGGACAGTGGAGCCCACACTTACCCATCGTCCTAGGGTCACTGGGACAGGGCTTTGTCAAAGAAGACCCTGACTCCGTGGATGGGATGGGGCATCCCACAGTGGAGGGTCCCAGCTTGGGAAAAATCAGCAGAAGCCTGTGACTCTCACTACGCTTGGGGAGAGCAGAAGTCCATCTGCTACCATTTGGCTCCATTAGAGTAACAGTTTTGGGGAATCTCTTCTTAGCGAGAGAGGTAGTTGACATAGCGAGTCAGCGGCATATGTTTCTTGAACGGATGTGGATGCTGTCTTGTCCTAGACTGCTTTCTAGACTGTGAGCCCATTCTAGACCGTGAACCCACTGCTGGGTAGGGACTGTCTCTATATGTTGCCAACTTGTACTTCCCAAGCGCTTAGTACAGTGCTCTGCACACAGTAAGCGCTCAATAAATACGATTGATTGATTGATTGTCCTGAAAGATTCCTCGTTGTGGTACTGATTAATAATAATGATAATAATAATGATGATAATGATAATAATTGGGGTATCTGTTGGGCACTTACTGTGTGCCAAGCTCAATACAATCAGATCAGACTCAGTCCTTGTCTCACTTAAGGTTCACGGCCTAAAAGGGAAGGAAGACAGGCATTTCATCCTCATTCGACAGCTAAGGAAACTGAGACCCATTCATCCATTCATTCATTCACTTGTAGATAAGCAACATGGCTTAGTGGAAAGACCACGGGCTTGGGTGTCAGAGGTCATAAGTTCTAATATCTGATCCACCACTTGTCAGCTGTATGAGTTTGGAGAAGTCACTTAACTTCTCTGTGCCTCCGTTACTTCATCTGGATAATGGAGATTATGACTGTGAGACCCACATGGGACAACCTGATAACTTTGTGTCCAGCGCTTAGACCAGTGCTTGGCACATAGTAAGCCCTTTACAAATACCATTGTTATTATTATTATTTATGGAGAGTTTATTATGTGCAGAGAATTGTACTAAGCACTTGGGAGTGTATTTTATAAAAGTAGACATATTCTCTGTCCCCAAAGAGCGACTTGCCTAAGATTAGCGCCGCCATAGACGCCCGGGACTCCGTTCCCGAGAGGCCCGCCCGCCATCACACCTCGAGGCCTTGCTGCTCCCGGAAGGATCCTCTCCTCTGAGCGCCGCCATAGACGCCCGGGATTCCGATCCCGAGAGGCCCGCCCGCCATCACACCGCGAGACGCCCGGGACTCCGTTCCCGAGAGGCCCACCCGCCATCACACCGCGAGGCCTTGCTGCTCCCGGAAGGATCCTCTCCTCAGAGCGCCGCCATAGACGCCCGGGACTCCGTTCCCGAGAGGCCCGCCCGCCATCACACCGCGAGGCCTTGCCGCTCCCGGAAGGATCCTCTCCTCTGAGCGCCGCCATAGACGCCCGGGACTCCGTTCCCGAGAGGCCCGCCATCACACCGCGAGACGCCCGGGACTCCGTTCCCGAGAGGCCCGCCCGCCATCACACCGCGCGGCCTTGCTGCTCCCGGAAGGTTCCTCTCCTCAGAGCGCGCCGCCATAGACGCCCGGGACTCCGTTCCCGAGAGGCCCGCCCGCCCCCATCACACCACGCGGCCTTGCCGCTCCCGGAAGGCTCCTCTCCTCAGAGCGCCGCCATTGACGCCCGGGACTCCGTTCCCGAGAGGCCCGGCCGCCCGCCCTCCCGCCATCTCAGCGCCCCCACGGACGCCCCCCCTGCTTCCACCCCCCCAACTTCGGAGGCCTTCCGTAAAGTGCCCCTCATCCCCCCCCCCCTTCCCGGTCCGGTCCTGACTGACTCTCCCCCCGCCCCCAGGTAAAAAGCCCTTGTTAGCACCTTGTTAGCACCATGTTAGCACCATGTTACATGTTAAATTAACGACAGCCTCATTCACACCTCCTCAGCCCTCCCATGCTAGTTGACTGTTCGCTCCCCTCCCCAGGTATCTCTGCTCCCTGACCCCCCTTAACTGGCCCACCCTACTCCAGCTCTTAATAGTTTGTATCTGCTCTCTGTGGCATCATTGTCTGCCAATTCTATTATTGCCATAGCATATTGATTGCTCAACTACACCCTGTGATGCCATCGCCTACTTTTATCATTGCTACTGTTTTATTGCTTCTGCATCTCAATTGTTAACCCCCCGCGGTAATGTCACTCGCCCTGCTGACCTCACCATGAACTTTCAGTTCCCTTGCTCCCAACTGCCATTCCCATTCCTCACCTTCCCCTTCCCCTCTCCCACCCAGCTGTTTCCCTCCCTCTCACCCACCAAGACCGCTCCCCCTCAACCCCTAACAAGGATTCCTCTGTACCAGCGCAGGTCCTCCGCTTCTCCCTCCCGGCCCCCCTCCTCCCCTTCTCCCCGCCCCCACCCCATCCCAGTTCTCCTTTCCCATCGCCACGCCCCTTCCCACTCTCCCCGCCCAGGCCCCCGCCAACTCATCCCAATCCAAACCCTCCCCACCCCTCGCACCCTTCCCCCTACCTCCCCTCCCTCGACAGCTGATGCCAAGTGTGGCCTCTGGAACCCCCGCTCCGTTTTAAGTAAGATCCCTTTCATCCTGGACCTTTTCCTTTCCAGTTCTCTACTCCTCCTCGCCCTAACTGAAACATGGCTGTCGCCGGACGACACGGTCTCTTCTGCTGCTCTCTGCAGTGCAGGCCTCTTCTTCTCCCACTCCCCCAGACTCACCGGAAAAGGAGGAGGTGTCGGTTTCCTTCTCGCCCCCCAATGTCGCTTTCGCACTATCCCTCCTCCCCCTTCCCTTTCCTTCCCTTCCTTTGAAGCCCACATTATTCGCCTCTACCACCCCCTCCAAATTCTTGTAGCCGTCATCTACCGCCCTCCGGGCCCCACTTCCAACTTCTTTAACGACTTTGACCCCTTCCTCACATTCCTTCTCTCCTTCTCCATGCCCACTCTGATCCTCGGAGACTTCAATATCCACATGGATATCCCTAACGACTCCTCTGCCTCCCGCCTTCTATCTCTACTTGACGCTGCCAACCTCTTCCTCCACCCCACCTCACCCACTCACCAACTTGGTCATACCCTCGACCTCATCATCTCCTACCGCTGCACTGTGTCCACCCTCACCAACTCTGTGATCCCTCTCTCTGATCATAATCTTCTCACCTGCCTCCTCACTCACACACCTTTCCCCCGTAAATCCGTATTACTCCCTCACAGAGATCTCCGCTCTCTGGACCCCACCCATCTTTCGGAGCGCCTCACACCCCACCTCGCCGCCCTCTCCTCTCTACCCAGTCTTGATGATCAGATTACTGCTCTCAACTCTACCCTTTCTACTCAGCTAGACTCGCTCGCTCCCCTTTCCCTTCGCCGCTCTCGCACCACTAACCCACAGCCTTGGATCACTGCCACTGTCCGCCTCCTTCGCTCTTATGCTCGAGCTGCCGAACGCTGCTGGCGAAAGTCTAAACACCATGCCAACCTCGTTCACTTCAAGTTTATCCTTTCCTGCCTTAACTCAGCCCTCTCTTCTTCCAGACAAAACTATTTCTCCTCCCTTATTGACACCCATGCCCATCACCCCCGCCAGCTCTTCCGTACATTCAACTCCCTTCTCAGGCCCCCGGTTCCTCCCCCTCCTCCTTCCCTCACCCCCAACGATCTGGCCTCCTACTTCATTAACAAAATTAAATCCATCAGGTCCGACCTCCCCAAAGTCTCTTCCCCCCTTTCTCCAACCCCCCGGCTCTCAACACTCTCTGCTACTCTCCCATCCTTCCCAGCGGTATCCTCAGAGGAACTCTCCTCCCTCCTCTCAAGTGCTACTCCGGCCACCTGTGCTTCTGACCCCATTCCCTCTCATCTTATGAAATCTCTCGCTCCATTCCTTCTCCCCTCCTTAACTTCCATCTTCAACCACTCACTCCCCACTGGTTCCTTCCCATCTGCCTTCAAACATGCCCATGTCTCTCCCATCCTAAAAAAACCCTCTCTTGACCCCACCTCACCTTCTAGTTATCGTCCCATATCCCTCCTACCATTCCTTTCCAAACTCCTTGAACGAGTTGTCTACACGCGCTGCCAAGAATTCCTCAACAACAACTCTCTCCTCGACCCCCTCCAGTCTGGCTTCCGTCCCCTTCATTCCACGGAAACTGCGCTCTCAAAGGTCACCAATGACCTCCTGCTTGCCAAATCCAACGGCTCATACTCTGTCCTAATCCTCCTCGACCTCTCAGCTGCCTTTGACACTGTGGACCACCCCCTTCTCCTCCACACGTTATCTGACCTTGGCTTCACAGACTCCGTCCTCTCCTGGTTCTCCTCTTATCTCTCCGGTCGTTCTTTCTCAGTCTCTTTTGCAGGCTCCTCCTCCCCCTCCCATCCTCTTACGGTGGGGGTTCCCCAAGGTTCAGTGCTTGGTCCCCTTCTGTTCTCAATATACACTCACTCCCTTGGTGACCTCATTCGCTCCCACGGCTTCAACTATCATCTCTACGCTGATGACACCCAGATCTACATCTCTGCCCCTGCTCTCTCCCCCTCCCTCCAGGCTCGCATCTCCTCCTGCCTTCAGGACATCTCCATCTGGATGTCCGCCCGCCACCTAAAGCTCAACATGTCGAAGACTGAGCTCCTTGTCTTCCCTCCCAAACCTTGTCCTCTCCCTGACTTTCCCATCTCTGTTGACGGCACTACCATCCTTCCCGTCTCACAAGCCCGCAACCTTGGTGTCATCCTCGACTCTGCTCTCTCATTCACCCCTCACATCCAAGCCGTCACCAAAACCTGCCGGTCTCAGCTCCGCAACATTGCCAAGATCCGCCCTTTCCTCTCCATCCAAACTGCTACCCTGCTCATTCAAGCTCTCATCCTATCCCGTCTGGACTACTGCACTAGCCTTCTCTCTGATCTCCCATCCTCGTGTCTCTCTCCACTTCAATCCATACTTCATGCTGCTGCCCGGATTATCTTTGACCAGAAACGCTCTGGACATATTACTCCCCTCCTCAAAAACCTCCAATGGCTACCGATCAATCTGCGCATCAGGCAGAAACTCCTCACCCTGGGCTTCAAGGCTCTCCATCACCTCGCCCCCTCCTACCTCACCTCCCTTCTCTCCTTCTACTGCCCAGCCCGCACCCTCCGCTCCTCCACCACTAATCTCCTCACTGTACCTCGCTCTCGCCTGTCCCGCCATCGACCCCCGGCCCACGTCATCCCCCGGGCCTGGAATGCCCTCCCTCTGCCCATCCGCCAAGCTAGCTCTCTTCCTCCCTTCAAGGCCCTGCTGAGAGCTCACCTCCTCCAGGAGGCCTTCCCAGACTGAGCCCCTTCTTTCCTCTCCCCCTCGTCCCCCTCTCCATCCCCCCGTTTTACCTCCTTCCCTTCCCCACAGCACCTGTATATATGTATATATGGTTGTACATATTTATTACTCTATTTATTTATTTATTTATTTATTTTACTTGTACATTTCTATCCTACTTATTTTATTTTGTTGGTATGTTTGGTTCTGTTCTCTGTCTCCCCCTTTTAGACTGTGAGCCCACTGTTGGGTAGGGACTGTCTCTATGTGATGCCAATTTGTACTTCCCAAGCGCTTAGTACAGTGCTCTGCACATAGTAAGCGCTCAATAAATACGATTGATTGATTGATTGATTGATTGATTACACAGTAGACAGACGCTGCTCCCCAGACCCCCAGACCCTCCAGTCTCCCTCGGAAAAACTCCCAATTAATCCACGGGGAGTGTGGGTCATTGCTGCGCAGGACCCATTTTGGGGGAGCCTACCTTCTCCCAGCACTCCGAATGGGTCTCCTGCTCAAGGCCTCAAGGGGTAGCAGCTGCTTTTTCTGGGGAGAACTATTTGCGGGGGCGGAGGGGGGTTTCCCGAACAGTCTCAGAGGGGATCGGACAAGCCTTTAAGCCTTTATCTTTCCCAGAGATCTCCATCAGGCCCCTCTCACGGACAAGAGAAGGCCTAATCTCAGCCTTGGGACCGAGGAGGTAAGTTTCGATGCAGGAGGGAAGGAGAGGAAAAAAGGGGCAAAGTTTGGAGTGTGTGTGTGTCTGTGTTTGTGTGGTAGCTGAGAGTTCTGGGTATCGACCAATTAATCAGTGTATTTATTGAGCGCTTACTGTTTGTTTCAACAAAAACGTAGTGGAAAGAGCATGGGCTTGGGAATCAGAGGTCGTGGGTTCTAATCCCAGCTTCGCCACTTATCAGCTGTGTAATTCTGGACAAGTCACTTAACATTTCTGTGCCTCAGTTATTTCATCTGTAAAATGGGGATGAAGACTGTGAGCCCCAAGTGAGACAACCTGATTATCTTGTGTCTGCCCAAGCGCTTAGAACAGTGCTTGGCACATAGTAAGCGCTTAACAAATAACCTCATTGCTATTATTATTATTATTATTATTATTATTATTATTATTATTATTATTATTATTATTATTATTAAATCGATGGTGAGAAGATCCTGCTGATGCGGAGATGGATGGGCAACCATTGCAGGTTCTTGAGGAGTGGGAAGGCATAATAATAATAATGATAATTAATAATAATAATAATGATAATGGTATTTGTTAAGTACCTAATATGCGCCAAGCACTGTTCTAAACGCTGGGGGAGATACAAGGTTACCAGGTTTTCCCACGTGGGACTCACAGTCTTAATCCCCATTTAACAGATGAGGTAACTGAGGCACAGAGAAGTTAAGTGACTTTCTCAAGGTCTCATATCTGACACGTTATGGAGCTGGCATTAGAACCCACTACCTCTCACACACAAGCCTGGAATCTTTCCACTGAGTCATGCTGCTTAAGGTACTCAATCAACTCACCCCCTCCTTCCTCACCTCTCTGATCATTTACTCCAGCCCAGCCTGCACACTCTGCTCCTCTAGATTCATCTTACTCACTGGGCCCCGATCTCGTCTATCTCGCAGCTGACCCTCTCCTCCCCCTAGCCGGGAACTATCTCTCTTCTCCTCCGTACAGGCCAGACCACCACTTTCTTCACATTCAAAGCATTATCAAGGTCCCATCTCCTCCGTGAGGCCTTCCCCAATTAAGTCCTCTTTTTTCCTTCTCCCTCTCCCTTCCACATTGTCTGTGCACTTGAATCTGTGACCTTTGAACATTTGACATTCGCCCCATTCCCAACCCCACTTACATGCTGTGTGACATTGGGCAAGACGAGAAGCAGAAGCAGCATGGTTTAGTGGAAAGAACCCGGGCTTCGGAGTCAGACGTCGTGAGTTCTAATTCCAGCTTCGCCACTTGTCAGTTGTAAGACTTTGGGCAAGTCACTTAACTTCTATGTGCCTCACTTCCTCATCTGTAAAATGGGGATTAAGACTGTGAGCCCCATGCGGGACAACCTGCTCATCTCGTCTCCACGCTAGTGCTTAGAACAGTGCTTGGTACATAGTAAGTGCTTAACGAATACCATCATCATCAAGTCACCTCACCTCTCTGTTCCTCAGTTCCTTCATCCGCGCAGTGGGGATTCAATCCCTGTTCTCCCTCCTACTTATACTGGGAGCCCCATGTAGGACATGATGATCTTGTCTCATCATTAATAGTATTTATTGAACACTCACTATGTGCAGAACACTGTATTTAGAATAGTGCTTGGCACATAGTAAGTGCTTCACAAATACCACAATTATTATTACTAGCTCCACCTGCTATATGGTTTAACTTGTCTGGACAGCATGGCCTTGTGGAAGGAGCACGGAATGGAAGATAGAGGACCTGCGCTCTAATCCAATCTTGGCCACTTGTCTGCTGTGTGACCTTGGGCAAATCACTATACTCTTTGGTAAAATGGGGATTCCATACCTGTTCTCCCCATGAATCCTGTGTTGGACAGGGACCGGATCTGACCTGATTATTAGCGTTTAGGATAGCGCATGGCACAGAATTAGCGCTTAACAAATATGGTAACTATTATTCGGTGAAATAGTACTGTAGTAAAGCGGATAAAACAATACTGAAATCGAGTCAGAGGAGTTGGCAGGAGCAAGATGACAGTTTCTTTCATTCATTTAATTATATTTATCGAGCGTTCACTGTGTGCAGAGTACTGTACTAGGCAATTGGGAGAGTTCAATACAACAATAAACAGACACATTCCCTGTCCACGACGAGTTTATAGTCCGCGGGGAAGGGGGAGACAGACATTAATATAAATAAATTACAGTTATGTACTTAAGTGTTGTGGGGCTGGAAGGGGGAAGAACAAAGGGAGCAAGTCAGGGTGACACAGAAGGGAGTGGGAAAAGAAGAAAGGGGGGCTTAGTCAGGAATGAACTCTTGGAGTAGATGGGCCTTCGATAAGGCTTTGAAGGTGAGGGAGAGTCATTGTGTGCCAGATCTGAAGAGGGAGGGCGTTCCAGGCCAGAGACAAGACGTGGACGAGGGGTTGGTGGCGAGATAGATGAGATGGAGGTATAGTGAGGTTTCCTACAGAGCTTCATTAGAGAAAGAGGAACAAAATTTGAAGGTAGTAAAGACACACACTGATATGATCAGTAATATCTGTGACCTTTAAACTTTTGATATTCGCCCCCCTCCTCAGCCCTACAGCACTTATGTACATATCTATAAATTATATATTATGAATTATTTATATTACTGTCCGTGTCCCCCTCTAGACGGTAAGCTCATTGTGGGAAGGAAATCTGTCTACCAACTCTGTTGCGCTGTACTCTCCCAAGCGCTTATTACAGTGCTCGGCACACAGAAAGTGCTCAATAAATACCATTGGTGATGAAGATAGAGACCAGGCTATAGCAAACCTGACGAGCTTTGTACAGCTAAGGAAAGGGTCTGAGTCAGGGAGACAGGAGCAAAGATTGGGAAAAATTATCCTGAGAAATATTTCAGAATCAGTTCTGAATTACTGAGAATTACTGAGAACCTAATGTGTGCAGAGCTCTGTATTTAGCTCTTGGGAGAGTGCAAGAAGTGTCAAAATACACCATCTCTGTACAATCAATGAATCGATCAGTGGTATTTATCAGGAGCACGTACTGTGTGGAGAACATTATGGTTAGAGTAAAACCGAGTTGGTAGTCATGATCCCTACAATCAAGGAGCTTACAGTCTAGTGGCGAGAGATAGACATCAAAATAAATATTAGTAATCAATCAGTCAATAGAATTTACTGAGTGCAGAGCACTGTACTACGCTCTTGGGAGAGTACAATACATAAAAGTTGGTAATATTAGTAATGCGATTAAAATTAGTACAAGGAAGGGGTGAGCATTTTTAATGGTATTTGTTAAGTGCTCACTATGTGTCAGGCACTGTAGTAGATATAAACTAATCAGGTTGGACAGAGTCCAGGTCCCACAAGGGGCTCTCAACCTTAATCTCCATTTTATATATGAGGTAACTGAGGCACAGAGAAGTGAACTGACTTGCCCAAGGTCGCAGAGCAGATGAGTGGCAGAGTCAAAATTAGAACCCAGGTTCTTCTGACTCCCAGGCCAGGGATAATAATAATAATGATGGCATTTGTTAAGCGCTTACTACGTTCAAAGCACTGTTCTGAGCGCAGGATCTATCCACCATGTCATGCTGCTTCTCTAGTAGCAGCATTTGAAGGAATCCTCATTACAGTGACTGGCACATAGTAAACACTTAACAAATTCCATTAAAAAAAAAACAAAATAAAGGAGTGAGGAACTAACGATGGCAGTTAGGGAGGGAAGAAAGGTTGGGAACATGTGTACTCAGAAGACGAGAAGATTGGATACTGTCGAAGAAAAATCTCACGAACGCTGCGTTGTGTTTGAGTGGATATGTTAGAGATGACAAGCAGTGTGGCCTAATTCATTCATTCAGTGGTATTTATTAAGCGCTTCCTCTGTGCAGAGCACTGTACTAATGGCAAGAGCTCGGGCTAGGGAGTCAGAGGACTGGGTTTTAATCCCACCCCTCCAACCTGTCTGCTTTGTGACCTTGGGCAAGTCACTTCACTTCTCTATGTCTCAGCTATCTCATATGTAAAATGGGATTTAGACTGTGAGCCCCACGTGGGATAACCCGATTACTGGTATCTACCCCAGCGTTTAGAAGATTGCTTGGCACAAAGTAAGCGCTTAATAAATAGCATAATAACAACAATTTACTACTGGTTCTTCTTCTAGCACTAGTAGGGAGAGTCGGTTGAGCGGTAGAGGTTCGCCTGCTACTCAAGGTCAGCTCGGTTCTGAGTAAACCAGAGGTTCTTTTATACAGTACAGCATCTAATTTAATCGAAGTACAATACAGGATAAATACATCAGGACGGACAGGAGCATCCCTTGGGATGGGGTTTTCTACCCTGTTCTCAAGGTGATTTAACCCCACCCAACCTCACTAAATAAGTAGCTTCATCTTGTTTTCAATTATTCCTTTCAGAAGACCTAGAGAACAAAGTGAAGATATGTTGCGAACTGAATTGCCTTGGTAACCAGAGGCGACCAAGCAGGCCTACAGCTGAATTAGTTTGGAGAGAATGGGGCAATTGCAAGCTCTTGACCGTAATGAGAAGCAGCATGGCTCAGTGGAAAGAGCACGGGCTTTGGAGTCAGAGGTCATGGGTTCGAATTCCCCCCCCCATCACTTGTCATCTGTGTGACTTTGGGAAAGTCACTTCACTTCTCAGTGCCTTAGTTCCGTCATCTGTAAAATGGGGATTAAGACTGTGAGCTCCCTGTGGGACAACCCTATCACCTTGTAGCCTTCCCCAGCGCTTAGAACAGTGTTTTGCCATTATTATTATTATTATTATTATTATTATTATTATTTCCCATTACAAGTGGGGTGAAGATTTGGGGAACAGGTGAGAAATTAAGTGGAAGGATCCCAGGCCTGGAAGTTAGAAGGAACTAGGTTCTAACTCCAGCCCCGTCACCTGTGTGTTTTGTGACCCTGGCCAAGTCGTTTCACTTCTTTGGGCCTCTGTTCCTTCATCTGTCAAATGGGGATAGAACCTGGGAGCCCAAAGTGGGACATGGATTATGTCCAACCTGATTAGCTTACACTTACCCCAGCGCTTAGTACAGATCCTGGCACTTAGTGAGTGCTTTACAAATACCATTAAAAAATCCTCCCCTAAGGAATGCCTGGGAAAGCGGCTCTAGGGAGGGAAGGGAATTGAGGTAGAAAGGGGACGGGGTGGAGTTTAGGGGAGGCCCCTTCTGGATGATTTCAATTTCCATAACAAAGTAGTTCATGAATGTGGGTAGGAGAAACTTTGAGGTGTGAGCTAGTTAAAAGAT
This sequence comes from Tachyglossus aculeatus, assembly GCF_015852505.1. Taxonomy (NCBI): domain Eukaryota; kingdom Metazoa; phylum Chordata; class Mammalia; order Monotremata; family Tachyglossidae; genus Tachyglossus; species Tachyglossus aculeatus. Next base: position 1,545,744 of record NW_024045101.1, on the reverse strand, counting down.
AACTCTCCTCGTGGGCCAGAGATTGTACCTATTAATCAATTAATGCAATTTCTTGAGCACTCATTATGTGCGGAGCATTGTAGTAAGAGCTTGGTAGAGTACAATAATCATCATGAAAGGTGTGTATTAAGCGCTTACTGTGTGTAGAACACTATAATAAGAGCTTGTTAGAGTGTAATCATCATCAATGGTATTTATTGAGAGTTTATGCAGAGGACTGTAGAGAAGCAGCGTGGCTTAGTGGAAAGATCACGGGCTTTGGAGTCAGAGGTCATGGGTTCAAACCCCGGCTTCGCCAATTGTCAGCTGTGTGACTGAAGAAGTCATTTAATTTCTCTGTGCCTCAGTTTCCTCATCTGTAAAATGGGGATTACGACTGTGAGCCCCCCGAGGAATAACCTGATCACCTTGTAACCTCCCCAGCGCTTATAACAGTACTTTGCACATAGTAAACGCTTAATAAATGTCATTGTCATTATTATTATTACTAAGTGCTTAAGCTCGTTACTGCTATATTGTGCTCTCCTAAGTGCTTAGTACAGTGCTTTGCGCACAGTAAGTGCTCAATAAGTACGATTGAATGAATACAACAGAGTTGTTAGACACACTCCCTTCTCACATGAGCTTACAGTCTAGAGGGTGAAACAGACACTAATATAATTGAATAAGTCTACCAGCTTTATCGCATTATAACTTCCAAGCGCTTAGAACAGTGCTCTGCACAGAGTGATTGATCAGTACATACTACTGATTGATTTATTGAGGTTGAAACGTATGGCTCCTGTCTCATCACATGTACCAATTTCTTGTTGGTAATGTAACTATTCTAGATGTCTAGATCACATTTCTGAGATCATGGCCAACCTCACCACGGTGACAGAATTCCTCCTCTTGCGATTCTTAGAGGTCCAGGAGCTGCAGCTCGTCCATGCAACGCCATTCCTTCTGGTCTATCTGGCGGCCCTGACGGGGAATCTCCTCATCGTCGCCGTCACCGCCCTCGACCAGCTCCTTCACACCCCCATGTACTTCTTCCTCAGACATCTGTTTGTCCTCGACCTCTGCCTCATCTCCGTCACCGTTCCCAAATCCATCCACAACTCCCTGACCGACCAACGGTCCATCTATTATTGGAACTGTGTGGATCAAGTCTTTCTGGTGGTCCTGTCTGGTATTTCCCTCAAAGCTGTTTCTCCTCATGGCGATGTCCTATGACCGCTACGCGGCCATCTGCCGTCCCCTGCGCTACGGGGTCATCATGGACCGAAGGGCCTGAGGAAGGTGGCGGCCGACTCCTGGTTCTTTGGGGGACTATTAAGAGTGATGTACACAGTCGGAACATGCTCCTTAAAATTGTGGACTCCACGAGGTCCAGCAGTACTTATGTGATGTCCGCTCCCTACTGACGGCCTCTGGTTCTGGGACTCACGTTGTCATCCATACCAGTTTCGCCGTTGGTTCCAGTTTTGGTTTCATCTCTTTAGTCTCCATCGTGGTATTGTGTGCCCACATCTTCTGGGACATGCTGAGGATTCCGGCCTCCGAGGGCCTGACCAAAGCCTTCTCCACCTGCCTGGCCCACCGCATCGTCGTCACTATCTTCGTCTTTACGGCCAACAACTCCTACCTCAAGCATGTGTCTGACTCCCCCTCAGCCCTGGACCTGCTGGTGTCCATGATCTACGCCCCCACTCTGAACCTCCTCCTCTACAGCCTGAGGAACCGGGACATGAAGGCCACACTGGGGAGGGTTCTCGGGGGGCGACTATTTCTCCAGAATAAATGCCCCCTCTCTTTGCCCTGATATCAGCCCCCCAGGATGTCACCTAGCCCCCCTCGCCCCCCGGGTCTTTGCCAGCAGCATATTCATTGAGAATTCGTGAGATCAATTCTCCAGACTCACTTATTTTCTACCTTCCCTTATGACGACGTTTCCTTCCCCCATCCCGATTCAACTCCCCTACTGGATTCCAGCCTTCTCTCTGACTCAAGTGGTCAGCAGTGGTTTTATACCGGAAAGTCCCGTTTCAATACTCCTACTACTACTACTAAAAACAATATTTATTAAGTGCTTATTGTGTGCCAAGCATTGTACTAGACACCGAAGTAGGTACATGATTATCAAGTTGGACACAGTCCCTGTCCCACATAAGGCTCAGAGTCCAAGTAGCCTCGTGGAAAAGGCATGGGCCTGGAAAGTCAGAGGACCTGGGTTCAAATCCAACTTCTACTACCTGTTTTGTATGTGACCTTGTGCAAGTGACTTCATTTCTCTGTGCCTCTGTTTCTTCAACTGCAAAATGGGGACTCAGTGCCTGTCCTCCCTCCTTCTTAGGCGCTGAACCCCAAATGGGACAGAGATCGTTTCCACCTCGATCACCTTGTTGTCTACCCCAGTATATAGAACAGTGCTTGACACATAGTAAATGTTTAACAAATACTATAATTATTATTATTATAAGTATGAGGGAATAGCATTTCATTCCCATCTTAGGGATGAGGAAACGGAGGCACAGTGCATATAAGTGACTTGCCCAAGGTCACACAGCAGACAAGCGGCGAAGTGGGGATTAGAACCCAGGTCCTCAGCCTTGCAAGGCTGCATTCTGACCGCTAGGCTGCATTCTGACCGCTAGGCTGCACTGTTTTCAGCTGGCAGTGGTTTTGTAGTGGTCTTGGAAAAGTGCAGTTAGGAAGCCTCTACTCTCTAAAGAACTTGTAAAAGTTATAAAATGGGGATTGAGACTGTAAATCCCATGTGGGACAGGGCCTGTGTCTGAGTGCTTAGTAAAGTGCCTAGCACATAGTAAGCACTTAACAAATGCCATTATTATTATTATTATTGTTATTATTATTATGTCCACCCCAGCGCTTAGTACAGTTCCCGGCACACTGTAAGAGCCCAAAAATTATTATTATTATTATTATTATTATTATTATTATTATTATTATTATTATTATTATTGCCCAGTCTGAAGCCTGATGAACCTCGAGGATGATGTCACCAATGGGGTCCGGTGTCTCCCAGGTAACGAAGCCTCTCCGGCCGAGCCCAGGGCTGGTCCTCCCTTGGGACCACCTCCCCACAACCATCACTCTGAAATAGTGGATGCCTTCTGCGAGGGGACCCTGTCATCAGGGGACCATTGAGGTCCGGTTACTTCACAGAGCTTTTCCCGTCACTGCCACAAATGTGCAAGAGGGAACGAGGACAGAGAGTGAGCGTCCAGAACCTGTCTGCAGTGAGAATCTCCTATGTTGGACAGCTCCGGTGAGTTTAAGTTGGGAGAGCTGGGTTGGGCTGAAGGTGGTGACCGCATCGAGAAAACACCTCTTGCCAGATTCCTTGTGCAGCTCATTGAAATAGTAATATTAATAATTGTGGTATATAATAATATTAATAATCATTGTGATATTTATTAGGCGCTTACTATATGCCAAGCACTATGTACCAGGTATTGCACTGAGCTCTGGGGTAGATACAAGCAAATCGAATTGGACACCGTCCGTGTCCCAAATGGTATGGTATTTCTTAAGCGCTTTATCAATCAATCAATCAATCAATCAATCCTATGTATTGAGCGCTTACTGTGTGCACAGCACTGTACTTAGCGCTTGGGAAGTACAAGTTGGCAACATAAGTACAAGTTGGCAACATAATATGTGTCAAGCACTGTTCTAAGAGCTAATGTAATCAGTCCCTGTCCCACCTGGGGTTCATAGTCTTAATCCCCATTTTACAGATGAGGTAACTGAGACCCAGAGAACTGAAGTGACTTGCCCCAGATCATACAGCAGACAAGGGGGCAGAACCGGGAATACAATCCAGGTGCTCTAACTCTCAGGCCCGGCTTCTTTTCGCTAGTTCACGCTGCTGCTCACTAGACCACACTGGTGACTGTGAGGGTAATAATAATAATAATGATGATTGTACTCGTTAAGCACTTATTATGTGCCAAGCACTGTTCTAAACGCTAGGGGAGGACCGCCTCTACTACCTGTATTGTACTGTGCCCCCTCAAGCGCTTACAACAGTGCTGGACACACAGTGTTCAATATATACCCCTGATTAATTGTTTGATTGAAGGGACCTGCCAAAGACTAGAGTAAAGTGGAACTGCAATCCAAATACCCTGACTCCCGGTTCCTCATCCTTTCCAGGCTTTTTTCCCGCTTGAGACCTCTCTCATGGGAATCTGAGCCCCCTTCTTTCAGGTGGATGTCTAAGGGGGTAGGGGAGTACAGCCTGACTTTGTGAATGAGGGGATCTCAGCCCTGCATGAGAATTTCTTCTTTGATTCATGGGGATTAAATTCTGTTTAGACTGGGAACCCCATGTGGGACAAGAACTGCGCCCAACCCGATAAAACCTGGATCAATCCAACGCTTAGAAGAGTTCTTGGCACATAGTGATTATTATTACTATTATTAATACTCAACCACTTCTGCACATAATATCCTCTTCATTAAATATTGCATCATTAGCTACCTGTGGGTTCTAGGGAGGATGTGAAAATACGTTCTCACGCCGACAGTCACTCTACTCTTTGGTTTCAGGAAAAGCAGAGGAGATAATAGGGAAGGGGAGGTAGTGTGGCCTAGTAGGAAGAGTCCAGAAATGGGATCCGGTGGTCTGGATTCAAGTTCCGGCTTTGCCCCTGGAGAGCTGTGTGTACTTGTGAAATTAATATTTCCATTTCTCTGGATTTGCCTGGGGAGGAGAGGAGAATATTGTAATTATTCCAGACATCGTCACTCTCTTCCCCTTTATATCAGACACGGCATCACTCTCCCCACCGTCAAAGCTTTTTTGACGGTACTTCTCCCTGTCTAAGCCCTCCTTTCCTCTTTTTCTGTGCCCTTATGCTTCGCCCTTGCACTTGAATCTGCTCCCTTTATCACCCCTCCCTCAGCCCCACAGCATGTATGTCCATATCCATGATTTATTTCTAATAATGTCTTCCTCATCCTCTAAATTGTAAGCTGGTCGAGGGCAGTGAAAACGTGTACAAACTTTTATGCTGTCCTCTCCCAAGCGCTTAGTACAGTGCCCTGCACACAGTAAGCACTCAGTAAATACCACCGATTTATCTGCAATTTCTTTTAATGTCTGTCTCCCCCGTAGATTGTAAGCTTCTTGTGGGGAGGGAACGTGTCCACCAACTTTAATCTTTTGTCCTCTTTCAAGCTCTTCAGGCTCTGCACGCCTGAAGTGCTCAATAAATATGATTGAGTAAGTGATCCAATCGAGATGATCCCACCTGAAACCTCAAGTGGAGATTTTTCTTATTTCTTTGAGGAATTAAGTCCTTTCTCGGTGCCTTTTCAGGGAACCTGCAAATTCTCCAAGAAAATTGCCAGCCTCACGGCGGTGAGGGAATTCCTCCTGCTGGGATTCTCGGGGGTCCAGGAGATGCAGCTGGTCCACACCGCACTGTTCCTTCTGGTCTACCTGGAGGCCCTGATGGGGAATCCCCTCATCGTCGCCGTCACCGCCCTCAACCGGCGCCTTCACTTCCCCATGTACTTCTTCCTCAGGCACCTGACCGTCCTCGACCTCTGCTACATCTCCGTCACCGTCCCCAGATTCATCCACAACTCCCTGACCAACAAGAGACCAATCTATTATTTGAGCTGTGTGGCTCAAGTCTTTCTGGTGGTCCTGTTTCCCAGTTCGGAGTTGTTCATCCTCACGGCGATATCCTATGATCGCTACGCAGCCATCTGCCTCCCCCTGCACTATGGGGACATCGTCGACCGCGGGGCCTGTGTCAAAGTAGCGGACACTTCTTAGCTCAGTGGAGGTGCTATTCGGAGCTATTTGGAACACCTGGGATGTTCCCCTTAAGCTTCGGAGGACTTCACGAGGTTCAGGAGTTCTTCTGTGATGTCCCCTCCCTGCTGTAGGCCTCTGGTCTGGGGAAGCACGTTGTCATCGATACCAATGTTGCGGTTGGTGCCAGTTTTGGTTTCATCTCTTTTTTCTCCATAGTGATCTCGTACGTGCACATCTTCCGGGCAGTGCTGAGGATGCCGTCCTCCGGGGGCCGGGCCAAAGCCTTCTCCACCTGCCTGCCTCACCTCACAGTGGTCACTGTCTTCCTCTTTACGGCCGCCATTGCCTACCCCAAGCCCGTGTCAGACTCGCCCTCGCCCCTGGACCTGCTGGTGTCCTTGTTATACGCCGTGGTGTCTCCCACTCTGAACCTCCTCCTCTACAGCCTAAGGAACCGGTACAAGAAGCCCTCCCTGGGGAGGGTTCTCTGGGGGCGTCCGTTTCTTCAGAATAAAATCCCCCTCTCTTTGCCCTGTCATCAGCCCCCCAGAGTGTCTCCTACCCCCCGGGTCTTTGCCAGCTGCGGCGGTTAGCAGCAGGGAACAGATTCACCGAGAATTCCTGAGATCAATACTCCAGACTCACTTATTTTCTACGTTCCCTGATGACCACGTTTCCCTCTCCCCTCCTGGTTCAATTCTCCTACTGGATTCCAGCCTTCTCTCTGACTCGAGTGTTTAGCAGTGGTTTTACACCTAACAGTCCCGTTTCAATACTATTACTACTGCTACTACTACTGCTGCTGCTGCTGCTGCTGCTGCTACTACTACTACTATTACTACTACTACTACTACTACTACTACTACTACTACTACTACTACTACTACAAGACAATATTAAGTGTCTACTGTGTACCAAGCGTTGTTCCGGGCACCAGAGTAGATATAAGATAATCAGGTTGGACACAGTCCCTGTCCCATACAAGGCTCAGAGTCCAAATACCCTCGTGGAAAAGGCATGGGCCTGGAAAGTCAGAGAACCTGGGTTCAAATCCCACTTCTGCTACTTGCTTGGTATGTGGCCTTGGGCAAGTGACTTCATTTCTATGTGACTCTGTTTATTCAACTGTAAAATGGGGACTCAGTACCTGGTCTCCCTCCTATTCAGACGATGAGCCCCAAATGGGACAGAGACCTTCCCCGACTTGATCAGCTTTTTGTCTACCCCAGTGCTTAGAACAGTGCTTGACACATAGTAAATGTTTAACAAATACTATAATTATTATTATAATTAGTAGGAGGGAGTAGGATTTCATCCCCATTTTAGGAATGAAGAAACAGAGGCACAGAGAAGATAAATGACTTGTCCAAGGTCACACAGCAGACAAGAGGCGAAGTGGGGATTAGAACCCAGGTCCTCAGCCTTGCAAGTCTGTGTTCTTGACCGTTAGGCTGTGCCTGTGCCATTGTAGAAATTCGTCTCCCAATGCCTTTATGTCTCATAACTTTAGTTGCAATGCACAGATTTCCTTTGCTTCATGTCCTCTTTTCCCATTGCCCTAAATCCCAAGTGCATCATGTTGTCGGGTAGTGGAGAGGGAAATGCAGTGGTCTTGGAAAAGTGCAGTTAGGAAGCCCCTACGCCCTAGAGAACTTGTTAAATATGTAAATTGGGATTGGGACTGTGAGCCCCATGTGGGACAGGGACTGGGTCTGAGTGCTTAGTAAAGTGTCTGGCATATAGTAAGCGCTTAACAAATGCTATTATTATTATTATTATTATTATTTTATTATTATTACTTTTACATCCACCACAGCCCTTAGTACACTGTCCGGCATACAGTATGAGTCCAAGAAATACGACAGTTATCACTAGTGGTGCAGTCCGAGCTCTGCTGAACCTCGGGGATGATGTCACCGACGGGGTTTGGATTCTCCCAGATAACAAGGTCTCTTGGGCCGAGCCCAGGGCTGGTCATCCCTGGGGACCACCCCTCCCGCAACCATTACTCCGAAACTGTGGATGCCTTCTCTGAGGAGACAATTGAGGCCCCGTTACTTTACAGATCCTTTCCCGTCACTGTCACAAATGTGCTCGTTCAAGGTTTCATCCTATCCCGTCTGGACTACTGTATCAGCCTCCTCTCCAATCTCCCATCCTCTTGTCTCTCCCCACTTCAATCCATACTTCACGCCGCTGCCCACATTGTCTTTGTCCAGAAACGCTCTGGATATGTTACTCCCCTCCTCGAACATCTCCAGTGGCTACCAATCAACGTACGCATCAGGCAGAAACTCCTCACCCTCGGCTTCAAGGCTCTCCATCACCTCGCCCCCTCCTACCTCACCTCCCTTCTCTCCTTCTACAGCCCAGCCCCCACCCTCCGCTCCTCTGCTGCTAATCTCCTCACCGTGCCTCGTTCTCGCCTGTCCTGCCGTCGACCCCCGGCCCACGTCATCCCCCGGCCTGAAATGCCCTCCCTCCGCACATCCGCCAAGCTAGCTCTCTTCTTCCCTTCAAGGCCCTACTGAGAGCTCACCTCCTCCAGGAGGCCTTCCCAGACTGAGCCCCCTCCTTCCTCTCCCCCTCCTCCACCTTTCCATCCCCCCCGCCTTACCTCCTTCCCTTCCCCACAGCATCTGTATATATGTTTGTATGTACTTATCACTCTATTTATTTATTTTGCTTGTACACATCTATTCTATTTATTTTATTTTGTTAATATGTTTGCTTTGGTTCTCTGTCTCCCCCTTCTAGACTGTGAGCCCACTGTTCGGTAGGGACCGTCTTTATATGTTGCCAACTTGTACTTCCCAAGTGCTTAGTACAGTGCTCTGCACACAGTAAGCGCTCAATAAATACGATTGATTGATTGCAAGAGGGGACGAGGACAGAGAGTGTGCGTCCAGAACCAGCCTACAGTCGCTATGTTCGTTGTTGGACGGCTCCGGTATGAGTCTGGCGGGGACAGAGGGGGATGACGGAGATGACAAAACAAATCTTGCCAAGTTCCTCATGCTGCTTGGTGCAGTAATAATAGTGATTATTGAGCTTGGGAGTCAGAGGAGGTGGGTTCTAATCCCGCCTCCGCCACTTGCCCGCTGTGTGACCTTGGGCAAGTCACTTCACTTCTCAGTTACCTCATCTGTAAAATGGGGATTAAGACTGTGAGCCCCACGTGGGACAACCTGCTTACTTTGTAACTACTCCAGTGCTTAGAACAGGGCTTGGCACATAGTAAGTCCTTAATAAATACCATTATCATTATCATGGAACAGTCTTAAATCCCCATTTTATAGTAGAGATCTTTCAGATTTCTTTAAGGAAATAAATCCCCTCCCTTTGCCTCTTCAGACAGCCTGCAAATTCTCCAAGAAAATGGCCAATCTCACAGTTGTGAAAGACTTCCTCCTGCAGGGTTTCTCAGAGGTCCGGGTGCTGCTGCTGGTCCACGCCGCGCTGTTCCTTCTGGTCTATTTGGCGGCCCTCAAGGGGAATCTCCTCATCGTCTCCGTCCTAGACTGGCGCCCCCACACCCCCATGTACTTCTTCCTCAGGAACCTGTCCGTCCTCAACCTCTGACTCATCTCCGTCACCGTCCCCAAATCCATCCACAACTCCCTGACCAACCAACGTTCGATCTGCTTTTGGGGCTGTGTGGCTCAGGTTTTCCTTGTGGTCCTGTTTGCCCGCTCAGAGCTGTTTGTCCTCACGGCGATGTCCTATGACCGCTACGTGGCCATCTGCCACCCGCTGCGCTATGGGGTCATCGTCGACCGAGGGGCCTGTGGGAAGATGGTGGCCGCCTCTTGGCTCAGCGCAGGGCTAGGTGGGGCAATGTACACAGCCGAGACCTTCACCTTAGGTTTCTGTGGACTACACGAGGTCCAGCAGTTCTTCTGTGATGTCTGCTCCCTGCTGAAGGCCTCTCATTCAGGGACGCACGTTGTCCTCGATAACAGTGTCGCCGTTGGTGTCAGTTTTGGTTTCATCTTTTTCGTCTGCATCGTGGTCTCGTACGCGTGCAAAGCCTTCTCCATTTGCTTGCATCACCTCGCCGTCGTCACCATCTTCTTCTCGACTGGAACCTTTGCCTAACTCAAGCCCATGTCAGACTCCCCCTCGCCCCTGGACCTGCTGGTGTCCGTGATCTGCTCCGTGGTGCCCCCCGCCCTGAATCCCTTCATCTACAGTCTGAGGAATCAGGACGTAAAGGCTGCCTTAGGAAGGGTCCTGTGGGGGTATCCATTCCTCCAGAATAAAAGCCCTCTCTCTCTGCCCTGAAAGTGGCCACCTGTGATGTTTCCTAGCCCCCTCACCCTGCACTTATCTCCCCCCGTCTCTTCTCCCTCTCATTCATTCATTCATTCATTCAATTGCATTTATTGAGGGCTTACTGTGTACTAAGCGCTTTGAATGTACAATCCGGCAACAGATGGAGACAGTACCTACCCAGCATCGGGCTCACAGTCTAGAAGGGGAGACAAACAACAAAACAAAACAATAACACCAACAACATCAATATAGATAAATAGAATTATAGATGTAAACAAATCATTAATAAAATAAACAGAATAATAAATATGTACAAATATACACAAGTTCCGTGTGGCGGAGAAGGGGGCAGAGCAGAGAGAGGGACTAGTGGCGATAGGGAGGGGAGGAGAATCAGAGGAAAAGGGAGGGTCAATCTGGGAAGGTCTCCTGGAGGGGGTGATCTCTCAGTATGGCTTTGAAGTTGGGAAGAGAGGGAGGGCATTCCAAGCCAAAGGTAGGACGTGGGCCAGAGGTTGACGGCGAGACAGGCGAGAAAGAGGCCAAGTGAGGAGGTGAGCAGCAGAGGAGCAGCGTATGCGGGCTGGGCTGGGCTCCCACCCCCAGACTGACCTTGCGGGAGTCTGCGTCCTCCCGGAAATCAGCGGTGAGTTTAAAGAGCAGAACGGGTTAGCCTGCAGACTTCGCGGAAGAGGGAGGCCTCTGCCATGGCGATGGACTAGCACCGCCAAGAACAGCCGCCATCGCCGAGCCCACTCAGTCTCGACCCGCCCGGCCAAAGCTCCTGAAGGAGACGCTCACCGATGCAGCAGGGCCTAGTGGAAAGAGCCCGGGCCTGGGAGTCAGAAGGTCGTGGGGTCTAATCCCGATTCCACCACTTGTCTGCTGTGTGACCTTGGTCGAGTCACTTTATTTCTCTGTGATTCAATTCCCTCATCAATCCGACTAGCTTCCCCAAGTTTCCTGAAGACAGTCCCACCTCAGAGGAGTTTCATGGAGTCTGGCCCCCCGCAGCATGCCATTCTGGTAAAGTCTTAGGTGCTTCGGCCTCGGCCCCAGTAAGGTGTCTCAGCGCGGGTTTTGATTTTTTTTCTTTTTCTGAGGCCCCAGAGGGAACAATTCTTTCCCCCTTTTATCGGTAGTGTTTTAAATCGGTTGTGACCTTACCCTTCACTGACCTCCCAGCTTCCGCACTCTTCCCTGACCACATTGGCCATTCTTTTCTTTTTTATGGTATTGTTAAGCACTTACTAGGTGCCAGGCACTGTTCTAAATGCTGGGGTAGATACAAGCTAATCAGGTTGGACATAGTCCTTGTCCTACATGAGCTCACAGTCTTAATCCCCATTTTCCAGTTGATAATGATGATGATGATGATGGTACTTGTTAACTGCTTACTATGTGTCAAACACTGTTCTAAATGCTTGGGAAGTTACAAGATAATCGGTTTGGAACCAGTACCTCTCCCACGTGGGGCTCACAGTCGTAATCCTCATTTATACAGATGTGGTAACTGAGGAATTTAGAAGTGAAGTGGCTTGCCCAAGGTCACAGAGGAGACAAGAGACAGAGTTGGGATTAGAACCCAAGTTCTTCTGACTCTCGTCTCTTGTGAGACTGAAATGAGATCACTGACGTTTAAGTGCTTTGGAAATGTAAAAGTGGTATGCGAAAAAATGAGATCTTATTATTTCCTGTGTTTACTGAGGTGTGACACCCACAGCATCATTTCCCATCCCCTTTCCCAGCCCACTTGGGCCCCAAAAGTCACAAGGAGGAGGATTTGCGGGGCAACGAAAGGAAAGCTTTCCTTTCTCAACCATTACTCCCCCCTTCAAATCCTTATTGAAGGCTCATCTTCTCCAAGAAACCTTCCCCAAATAAGCCCCCCTCTCCCAGGTCCATAGCACTTATGTACATATCTGTAATTTTGTTTATTGATATTAATATCTGTCTCCCCCTCTAGACCCTCAGCTTGTTGTAGTCAGCGAATGTGCCTGTTTATTGTTATAGTGTACTCTCTGAAGCGCTTAGTTCAGTGCTTTTCACGCAGTAAGTACTCAATAAATAATATTGAATAAATGATTGAATGAATAAGTGAATGAACCAAGCCCTCTCCCTTGCCAGCAACTCCCTCCCCCTTCCCATCTGACCTACCCCCTCTCTGTCTTAATGGAGGCCCATCTCCTCCTAGAAATCTTCACTGACTAAGCCTTCATTTCCTCTTTTCCCACTCCCTTCTGCCTCACCCTTGCACTTGGATTTGTACCCTTTATGATGATGGCATTTGTTAAGCGCTTACTATGTGCTAAGCCCTGTTCTGAGTGCTGGAATAGATACAAGGTAATCGGATTGTCCCATGTGGGGCTCACAGTCTTACTCCCCATTTTACAGATGACGTAACTGAGGCACAGGTAAATGAAGTGCCTTGCCCAAAGTCACACAGCTGCTAAGTGGCGGAACTGGGGTTAGAACCCATGACCTCTGACCCCCAAGCCCGGGCTCTTTCCACTAAACCACGCTGCTTATTCACCCCACCCTCAGTCTCACAGAGTTCATGTCCATATCCGTAATTTCTTTAGTTATATTAAGATCTGTCTACCCCTCTACACGGTAAATTCATTATGGGCAGGGATCAATCAATCAATTGTATTTAGTAAGCACTTACTGTCTGCAGAGCACTACAGTAGGTGATCGGGAGAGTCCAGCAGAGCAATAGAAGAGCTCTTTGGAGAAGCAGCGTGGCTCAGTGGAAAGAACACGGGCTTTGGAATCAGAACTCATGGGTTCAAATCCAGGCTCCGCCAACTGTTAGCTGTGTGACTTTGGGCAAGTCACTTAACTTCTCTGTGCCTCAGTTTCCTCATCTATAAAATGGGGTTTAAAATTTTGAGCCTCCCTTGGGACAACCTGATCACCTTGTAACCCCCCCAGCGCTTAGAACAGTGCTTTGAACATAGTAAGCGCTTAATAAAGATCACTATTATCATTATTATTATTATTATAATTGGTAGACACATTCCCTGCTGTCAATGAGCTTACAGTATAGAAGGGGAGAGAGACATTAATGTAAATACATGAATTATGGATAAGCACACAAGTGTTGTGGGAAGCCTTATGTTCATAAGGCTTAATCAGAGAAGGGCACTTGGAGGAGATGTGACCTTCCAGAAGAGACAGGGTCCAAAAGAGGAGAAGATCAGGGACAAGTCTGTGAATCAGGGTCCCAGACAGGAAAAGATTAGGGATGGGTCCGTGAATCAGGGTCTGAGAGAGGAAAAGATCAGGTAAAGATCTGGGAATCAGGATCTGAGAGAGGAGAAAATCAAGAAAACGTCTGGGAATCAGGGTCCAAGAAGATCAGGGACGAGTCTGTGAATCAAAGTCCGAGAGATGGGAAGATCAGTTCTCTTCAGGCTCCCAATCCCTCCTCCTTGAGGGGTGGCTGTTAGATGGGGTGGTAGCGAATTACCCCAATCTCCCGAGGGGCCGTTCCTTCGTGTTCCTCCCCACGGCGAAGCCGTAATGCCATACTGCATCTGAGATCATGACTTCCCGGGCAGTGGGTGGGACTCCTGCCCGTGACCTTGGGGAAGGATAAAACTCAGCGCTCTGAGCAGATATCCTTTCACCGTCCACTCCGCGGGTCCGAAGAAAAATCTAGGCTCAGCAGCCTTTTGCTTCTGGCCAAGCAACCTGACTTTCCGTTCCCAAAAGCGGTTAAGGGCTGTGAAGGTTTTCAATTCTATTGTATTGTCCTCTACCAAGCGCTTAGTATAGTGCTTTCTCTCTGTCTACGGTAAGCGCTCGATAAATATTACTGATCGACTGATGCTTCCGGGCACCCGAACAGTAAAGGAGCAAGGGACAGCAGTTTTATGAAGACCAAGGAGAAGAGGGTCTATGTGTTCTTCTGAGTTGGTGTATGGGGGTAATCAGATGGGGCAGCCATGGAAATGGGGATTCTGATCTGAGTTGCAGTTTTGGAGTCTGGAGTCGGTCCTCTGTGATGGGAAGGTGTCCTGAAGAAAGTATACTGGCAAATTCTATCTCCCTTTCTAGACTGTAAGCTCCTTATGGAGCAGGAAACTCTGCTATATTATACTTTCCCAAGTGCTTAGTACAGTGCTCCGCACATGGTGCCCGTTGTTTGGTAGGGATTGTCTCTATCTGTTGCCGAATTGTACCTTTCCAGTGCTTAGTACAGTGCTCTGCTCATAGTAAGCGCTCAATAAATACGATTGAATAAATGAATGAATGGTGATTATTCAATAAATACCACTGATTGTATTGTACTCTCTCAAGTGCTTAGTAGTAAGCGCTCAATCAATACCACTGCTTGATTGATTTGAGTCTATCAGCTCTAGTGTATTGTACTCCACCAAACGCTCAGTACAGTGCTCTGCATGCAGTAAGTGCTCAATAAACATTTGATTGATTGATTAATTGATTTAGTACCCCTCTAGACCATAAGCTTATTGCGGGAAGGGAATGTGTCTATCAACTCTGTTGCACTGTTTAGATTGTACTCTTCCAATTAAGCGCTCAATACATATAATTGATTCTTTGACTTATTGATTGATTGTCGGAAATCAGGTCCTATCACAGGATGCCTAAAGACCTCCCACTAGACGTGACCAACATCTCCATGGTGATGGAATTCCTCCTGCTGGGATTCTCGGAGGTCCTGTAGCTGCAGCTGGTCCAGGCCATGCTGTTTTTCCTGGTCTATCACGCGGCCCTGACGCCATCGTCGTCATTGATGCCATCACCATATACGTCTTCCTCAGAAACCTGACCCTCATCGACCTCTGCCTCATCTCTCTCATTGTCCCCAAATCCATCTACAACTCCCTGACCAACAGGAGATTCATCTCCTTCCTGGGCTGTGCTGCCCAGCTCTCATTTCTTCACTTGTTTTGCTTCACTGGAGATCGCCCTGCTCACGGCGATGTCCTACAACTGCTACATGGTCATCTGTCGCCCCCTAGCTACGAGGTCATCGTGGACCGACGGGCCTGTGGGAAGATAGCAGCTGCCACCTGGCTTTGGGGTGGTTTCTTGGGTGTCACGTACTTGGGGAGGGGTGTAGAGCAGAGGGAGGGAGTACAATGGGAGAATGTATAGTGGGAGGGAGCACTTGGGAGAGTACATTAGAACATAATTAGTGCATATGCTCCCTGCCATCCCTCCCTAGATTACAAACTAATTATGGGTAGGGAATCTCTGAGCTTATTTTCTTGTTTTGTGCTCTCCCAAGCACGTAGAACAATGCTCTGCACATTATTATTAGTAGTAGTAAGCACTCTCACACACACTGTTAATACATTTTCATCGTAGTTTGGTGACTCGAATGTGATCCGTCACTTTTTCTGTGACTTCACCCAGTTACTGGCCTTCACCTGCTCCGATGAGGCCCTCAGGGAGGTGTTCCTGCTCATTTCCAGTGAGACTTTAAACTTCTTCTGCTTCCTCTTTATAGTAATTTCCTATGTCTCCACTGTGAGGACCATCTCTTCCCAAGAAGGCCGGACTAAAGCCTTCTCCACCTGCCTGCTGCACCACGTTGTCATCCCTCTGTTTTTCTCCACTGGGTATTCTGCCTACTTAAAACTGCCCTCCGAGTCCACCTCGATCCTGGACCTGCTGTCGTCCGTGTTCGACGCCGTGGTGTCCCCCGCCCTGAATCCCCTCATTTCATCTATAGCCTGAGGAACGGAAACATGAAGGCGGCGAAAGGGAGAATTATAACTTTTTTTAAGAAACCAATATCCTTGCCTTCATTCTCTTTTCTTTCACTTTAAACTTGACGATGATGAGATGGGACGGGCATTTGGAGAAGGCTTTGGTCCGGCCCTCAGGGCCGGTATCGTCAGAATGGCCCGGAAGATGCATATGTACGAGGCGACAATAGAAATGGAGCCTATGGCACCTATGGTTAGACCAAAGGTCACTCTCACTTTGATGGCAGAGTGGTCTTCAGAGCAAGTGATCTTCATCAGGGCTGGGACGTCACAGAAGAAATGCGGGACAACTGTGGACCCGAAGAAGGACAAAGAGAAGGTCGAAGCTGAAACCAAGACCTTGAACAGCCCTCCGCTGAGCCAAGAGGTGGCCGTCATCTTCCCACAAGCCCCTGGTTTCATGAGGACCTCGCAGCTAAGAAAGAAGCAGATGGCGGCGTAGCGGTCATAGAACATTGTCATAAGGACAAAAAACTCCGAGGCAGCAAACAGTACCACCAGGAAGAGCTGCGTGGCACAGCTCAAGAAGGAGATGGATCGGCAGTTTGTCAAGGAGAGGGTGACGGATTTGGGGACGGTGACGAAGATGAGGCAGAGTTCTATGGGGACCAGGTTCCTGAGGGAGAGGTACATGGGGGTGTGGAGGCTCAGGTCGAGGGCGGTGACGGCGACGATGAGGAGATTCCCCTCCAAGACCCATAGGCAGACAAGGAGGAACAGCGTGGCATGGACCAGCTGCAGGTCCTGGACCTCCAAGAATCCCAGCAGGAGGAATTCCCTCACCGTGGAGATGTTGGACATTTCTGGGGGATGATGTCGACTCCCGGCACAGGAAGAGAGAAGACATCAATTTACAGGCGTTGATGGGGTCGATAAAGGAATCAACACTAATTCCCTTAGGCGTAAATCAATCATTTATACTTTCTAAGTACTTACAGAGTTCAGTAGTACCAGTACAAATGATCCCTGCTGTTAAGGAATTCCAAGCTCACAGTCTTGTAGGAGTAGTATAATATAGTGGAGAGAGCACAGTCCTTGGAGACGGAGGACTTGGGTTCTAATTCTGGCTCTACCGCATGCCTGTTGTGCGACCTTGGGCAGCATACTTCTCTGAGCCTCAGATTCCTCATCTATAAAATGGAAAGTCAAGGCCTATTCTCCCTGCTACTGAGATTGTGAGCCCCGTGTGGCGTAGTGACCGTTTCCTACCTGAATACTGTGCTTCCACCGCTGTACATACTACTGTGCTTGGTGTATGATTAGCATTTAACAACAGACACAAACATTATTATTAGGTGGGGAGACAGAAACCTAAAATAAATTGGAGATAGGAGACTACCAAAGAGCATAAAGAGATGAATTGCTGTGAAATGTTGTAGGTCAATCAACGTATTTATTGAGCAGTTACTATGTGTTAGGGAGAGTTCAACATAATGAAGTTGGTAGGTATGTTCCCTCCCTACGATGAACTAATAATCTAGAAGTGATTTTATACTCATACTAATATCCTCAGCCCCTCTCAAGATCGCACTTGGAGAGTTTCCAGTATTCTACCAGTCTCGGCTACGAGAAGGAGAGTCTAGCAGAGGCCTACCCATTCCATTCCTAGCTTGGTCAGTGGCTAGCGAGTGGCAGGAAATCTGCTATAAGTCAAAACCCACCTGTGCTGGGCAGCAGCGGCATGGGAGAAAGTAGAGGGAGGAGACTCAAGTTTACGGCATGGAAGAAGGCAATGGCAAACTACTTCTTTATGTTACCAAGAAAGCTCGATGGATACACATACAAGAATGACTACTGGTAGTTTATCCATAAGCAGCGTAGCTCAATGGAAAGAGCACGGGCTTGGGAGCCAGAGGTTATGGGTTTTAATCCTGCCTCCACCACGTGTCAGCTGTGTGACTTTAAGCAACTCACTTAACGTCTCTGGGCCTCAGTTACCTCATCTGTACAATGGGGATTAAGACTGTGGGACACGTGGGGCAAGCTGATAACCCTGTATCCCCCAGCGCCTCGCAGATAGTAAGCGCTTACCAAATGCCATTGTTATTATTATTATTATAAAGCCTCCTTCCGCGCAGTGAAAACATGAGTCTCTGCCATCATATTTGATCCACATTTTGATCATGTGTTTATCTGACTTTGACTCTTTGCCATGACGCCGCTGCCCACGCTGGTAAATCAACTTTGTTTGACCCTTTTGCTTACACCTTTCCGTTATGGGTAACCCTAGCGAGAGTATCCCTCAGTGTCATAGCTTTAAGCTTCATTGGTGTAGGAAAACTCTCTTGCCACGGGAAGGCATTGATTCGTTGGAGAACTTACGATCAGAAGAATTGATGATGGTACCGGGGTTTTTCCAGAATCAGTCACGCTCTCTCATCCCTGACAATCAGGTTCCTGCTGAAAGCGTTTTTGACATACAGGAACCACTGACAGCCGAAGTGACTGTAGCATCATGCCGATGCTCGGTTGTAACATCCGAGCTTGGCGAGGCTTTGCCATCGTGGCCAGGGTGGGAATACTGGAGGGAGGAGAGCTGTGTTGGTGTTGGGGCCCCTGGTGGATAGAGCACGGTCCTAGGAGTTAGAACGATGTGGGTTTTAATCCCTGCTCCCGCAAAAGTCTGTTTTGTGACCTTGACCTTGGGCAAGTCACTTCACTTCCCTGTGCCTCGGTTACCTCATCTGTGAAATGGGGATAGACGTCTGAGCCCCATAATGGACAGGGACTATGTCCAACCTGATTAACTTGTATCTAACCCAGCGCTTAGAACAGTGCTATGCACGGAGTAAGAGCTTAACATGTACCGAAATTATTTATGATTTATTATTGCTGGCATGCCATTATCCTCCTACAAGCCTGTCCTGTCTGGGGTATGGTCTTGGTCTGAACTGGTATCTCCCCCCTTCTAGACTTGAGAATCCCCCTTGAGTCTATTGTGGGTAGGGATTGTCTCTGTTGATGAATTGTACTTTCTAAGCGCTTAGTATTCATTCATTCAATCGTATTTAGTACAGTGTTCTGCACACAGCAAGCGCTCAATAAAGGCGATTGAATGAATGAACTCTAACCTGTTCCCCGAGTGCGAAGATCTTCCGGGAATGGCTCCATCTCTGGCTTCATGATCTGGTTCCATCCTTTCTCTCCACCCTTGCTCACTCTTTCCATGGCAGCTGGGGCTGGTGGGGGGCACTGACCACATCTAGACCGTGCTGGTCTCCTCTTTCTCCTTGGATTCCTTGGTTCGATCAGCCACAAAGGGACGGCAAGGAGCCCTCAGCCACTTTCCTTTCCACCATGGTTGCTGACCTGTTCTCCAGACGGGCCCCATCCCCATAGATATAGAAGTCGCTGCTCTGACCGGGATATCTGGAGGACATGCTTGGGCCCCTGTGGAGGGACCTCGTGGACTAGGCGATGAGAGAACCCTCTGGAGATGAGGATCTGGCGCTCTCAACTGCAGGAACGGTCCTGGCCCGTTAGGTTCTCATGGCAACAATAGCATCTTTTTCTACATAAGTATACATACATAAGTATATCAATACCGAGAGAGAGAGAGAGAGAGAGAGAGAGAGAAAGAAAGAGAGAGAGAGACCGACCGGGAGAGAATGTTATGCTTCTAAATAGGAGAAGCAGCATGATTTAGTGGAAAGAACCTGGGCATGAGAGTTCCAGCTCTCCCAAATACTTGCCAGGTGACCTTGGGCAAGTCTGTTCACTTCTCTGGGCCTCAGTTTCCTCAGCTGTAAAATGGAGATGCAATACTGGTTCTCCCTCCTACCTAGACTATGAACCTCATGTGGGACAGGGATTATGTGCAACCTGAATAATTCGTATCTATCTCAGCGCTGAGAACAGTGCTTGACACGAAGTAAGTGCTTAACAACGGCCTTATCAAAAATATGTCCTCATCTCCTCATTGGGGGAGTATGATTGGTTACCCATAGTAACCAATGGGGAATCAGAGTTCTAAACACAGAGGTAAGGATTGACAGATTCATTCATTCATTCAATCGTATTTATTGAGTGCTTACTGTGTGCAGAGCACTGTACTAATGTTGTGCCGAGAATCAGCGAGTGAGACCCAAGTAGAAATTTAGAAGTGGATTTTATTAGCGCGCGGCTGCAAGGGGCCAGGGACCCAGATCAAGCAGCACTGATCCCATTCTCACTGCGTCTTTTATTCAGTTACAGCAACATGGGAGGGAGCATTTAGGAATTTCAGGAATCCAATTAGGACAAAAGGATGCTGTAAATTCTCTGTTTTTACTGCCTTGTAAAGGTTGTTATCTGCCATATGGCCTTGTATAAATAGGTGTAAATTCTGTTATCTTCTGTTGTCCCTGTCTTGTCAGGATGTCATCTGACCTACGACCTTACACAGATAAGTGTTACTTGTTTAATGGCCTTGAAGGCATCTGTTGCAGACAGAACAAAAAGGAGTTGTTCTCTTAGCCTGCACAAAATGGAGTCAGTCATGTCAAGTCCGCTAGTGGACAACAGGGATGGCTTTTGTCAGGCAGGTCAGGGTGGGGGAGGCCTTTGTTAGGCAGGTTTTGTGGCGGGAAGTTTTGGTGGGCATTCTTCTTCCATGAAGAAGGGTGTACAAAGGGATGGGAACAAAATGGAGATCAGACAAACCCGTTCACAACATTCCCCACTTCTTATGGACAGAGTGTCAAACCCTTGACACGTTTGTGGCGACATCGTCATACCGGCCAATGGGCTCAGTTTGTAGGGATTGATAGTGGAGATCCCTAATGAGGAGCAGCTTAACAGAGTTGATGCGGGACTTAACAAATTCTAGGAGGCGATTCACTGAGCAGGGCAACTACGAGGAGAAACATGGGGCCAGCCAGGGCAGACACAAGCGTGGTTAACCACGGGGATGTCTGGAAAAGACTCTGGTACCAGGTTTCGGCCCGTTCATGCTCCCTTTGCCTGTCTGCTAAATTTTTCCTCACCAGAGAGAGGCTCTCATGAACAACTCCAGAGTTATTCGCATAAAAGCAGCAGGCCTCTCCCAGGGCGGCACAGAGGCCACCCTGTCTCAGAAACAATAAGTCCAAACCCCTCCGGGTCTGGAGGACCATCTCCGCCAGGGAGTCAACCTGTCGCTCCAGAGTGGAGATGGAATGCTCAAGGTGGGTGAGGTCAATATCCACCTGGGTGCTGAGTTCTCTGTAGCTAGCCTCCCCCCGCACCAGTGCGGTAGTGCCCAGGGCGGCAGAACCCGCTAAACCCAACCCCACTAGAATGGGGATGAACAGCGGGGCAGCCCGCTTATGACGGAGGGACCAATCCTCCTGCAGGGAAAAGTGGTCCCACCCATCAGCGCCAGGCAACAAGGACACTCTGGGGGCGATGGAGACTAGCACACAGAGAGGGCCACCGGGGTGAGCAAGGAAAACTCGGGCTGAAACACATCGAGTGATTCCGTCCAAACACGCCCACCAGGTGCCCGGTGGGGCGGGGAAGTAAGCAGAACCGGAGGAGGACCGGACCATCACATTGAGGGAGCAGACAGGCGAGTATGGGGAGGCATGGAGGTTCGTGTTATCTGAGATTAAGCAAACCCTAGAGCCCTGGACATCCCCAAGAGTCAACCCTGGCTGGTCCCATTCACAGTTGTCAGAATCGGAGGTGGTAGACACAGGGTTATTGATAGCCACTCCAACATAGTATGGAGGCTGGGCATCCATGCATAGCCAACAGCTTAGGCCCAGGTCCGGTCGAGTGGAGTTGATCACTCCCTAAACGGCCTGTAAGAGGCCCATGACTGAAGGATGAGGGAGTTTCTGGCTGGAGGACCCCCCCTCACCTGGCTCTGGAGAGACAATTTCCCCAGCGGGTGTCTGAGGGGGTGGGACAGCGGAGGACGGGGCCCAAGGTAAGGACTGGGCAGTGGAGGACGGGGCCTGAGGTATGGACTGGACAGTGGAGGACGGGGCCCGAGGTAAGGACTGGACAGTGGAGGACGGGGCCCGAGGACTAGGGAGGATTTTGGGGGGCAGAGCTGATTTTCCAAGTGGGCCGATTGGCAAGTAGGACGTTACAGGGGATTGCTTAGCAATGGTAAAGATAATCCCAGGGTCCGCCCAGGCCCCATTTCTGCCATCTAATCTCATGCCCCACGAATGGGGAGTATTCCAGAACCTACTCTCAGGGTCGCGAAGGGTGAGAAACAAGGTTGTGGATACGGGGGTTGGGTCCTTTTGGATAGTCAAGTGCGGATCCGTCCCCACGCGGCCTTCTTTGGCCCCACAAGCCGCCCCGTGGAACGAGGATACTACAATGGCAGTCACACAGGCGCATTTTGGGCAGAAATGGGACGACCTATCCAGGAAACTGGCATCCCAGCCATCTGTAAGGAACCCCGGGCACATTCTTACTTCAGAAAACGGATTACTACAAGGGGAAGCACCTCCGATCGAGGTGGGGAAGAGGGAGCATAAATCCAACCGGAAATACCGGCCATCATTCAAACCTTGGTTATGGGTCCATGTACCTTCTTCTGCATAGAATGTCCAGAGTACCTGATCCCCCTTCTTCATCATCCAGGTGTTTTGGGGTTTGGGGGCATGAGGGTTGAATGACATCGAGGGAGAGGGGGTCATTAGGGAGGCGAGGAGGAGGAAATGCGGGAGAGTCTTAGCTTTAAGGGGTCAGCCTGTGCCTCCGCCTTCCATGTCGGGGCCGCAGCAGGTTTCACTCGACTGTGATGGAGCCAGACAGGAACGGAGTCAACCTTGACGGCTGTTGGCGTGGTCAGGATGACGGTGTAAGGGCCCTTCCACTTAGACTCCAAGCCGGAGGCGGTGATTTTCTTGACCAGGACTGAGTCCCCGGGTTGGAAGGCGTGTGCGGGTGCAGAGGTGGGAACTGGCAGGGCGTTTCGGACAGATTTCAGGAGTGTTCCCTGTGTTTTCTGGAGACCCTGCCGGAACTTAATCAAGGAAGAATTAGTAGCGTCCACCCTGAGTTCCTCCCTGATTAGAGGGAGGATTGGCGGGGGTCTACCAAACAGAATCTCAAAAGGTGCGAGACCCGACTTATCGGGGGTACATCGGCTTCGGAGTAGGGCCAGTGGGAGGAGCATGACCCAATTTTCCTGAGTTTCAAGGACCAGTTTGGTGAGGAATTCCTTAAGAGTTCGGTTGGTCCTTTCTACCTGACCTGAACTCTGTGGTTGATAGGCACAGTGTAATTTCCATTCTATTCCTAAAGCTTTGGCTATGCCTTGGGACACTTTGGCTATGACTGCTGGACCATTTTCAGACCCGAGTCCCAGTGGGAGACCAAATTGCGGGAGAAGTTCATTTAGAATCTTTTTCACCACTACCATGGCTGTTTCGTGTTTAACTGGGAAAGCTTCTACCCACCCTGAAAAAGTGTCAACAAATACCAGGAGGTATCGATAGCCTGCCGCGGGGGGTTTCATCTCCGTAAAGTCTACCTCCCAGTTTTCTCCTGGCTGCAATCCCCGCACTCTGACTCCTGGGGTGGCAGCCTTCCCCTGTTTTGCGTTTACCCGTGCACATGTTCCACACCAGGTGGTTATGCTAACTAAGAGGTTGTCCAAGTGTGGGATAAAGTACCTATCTCTCAACAACAAGCCCATCTTTCGTGCCCCCAGATGGGTGATCTGGTGTAACTGCGTGATCCATTCTCTCCCTACTGCCTCAGGGACAAGAATTCTTCCCTCTGGAAGGACCCACCACCCTGACCCGTCTCTAGTTCCCCCTTTTTGTTTTGCGAAGGAATCATCCGAGGGGGAGTAGTGAGGGGCCGGGGTATCATTAGGGTCAAAAACTGGGCATAAGGGGGCAACGCCGGGAGGGGACTTTGCCGCCTCTCGGGCAGCCTCATCCGCCGCCTGATTGCCAGTGGCCTCAGGTGAGTCCCTGTGCTGGTGCCTGGGGTGATGGATGCTGGCCACCCAGGCCGGCATCCAGACTGCGTCTAGTAAAGACAAAATCTCCTTATTTTTAATGGTTTTTCCCGCCGAGGTTAAGAGCCCTCCCAACAAGTTTACCCCGGCTTCGGGTATGATCAGGAATTTTTCTGAGAAGTTTGACCCTAGGTATTCTAGTTCTAAGGTCTCTGTAACAGGGACCGGGAAGTTCTCCCTCTGCACCCCCGAGATCCTAATGATTTCCCTCTCGATTCTGGCCCCGATCGGCAGTCTGGTTAGAGACGATCGGGTAGCGCCCGGGCCTATCAAAGATATAACATTGTTAATCTTGTTTTTCTCTGTCCACCTTCAAATTTGTCAAGGGCTCAGGGTGGGCTTGTTCTATGGGCTCCTGATCCCCCTAGTCTTCCCCCTCCACGAAGGAATTACTAAAATTATCTCCTGTCCCTTCTCTTTCTCCTTCACACACACTTACTCTAACCTTCATACACATACAATTTCCTTCAGAGGCAATCTCTCCACCCCTCATTCCCCCCTTATGGGACACCTGCTTCGCAGGGTGTAGATGCCTGAGCAGACAATTTCCTTCAACTGCAATTTTTTCACCTTCCCTTTTCCTTCATGTACCTAGAACTCTTTTCTTTTTCCCGCTGAGGACACTCTCTTTTCATATGCCCCTGCCGGCCGCAAGTGTAACAAGTCATGATCAACTTTGCCACCATCTGCACGATTTATATCATAATCTTTCTTTGCTTTTCCTGTTGTTTTGGAGTCTGCAACATCACTTTGGTGTGCCGGTTTTTCTCTTTCTTCCCCCTCTATCTTTCTTCTCATCTATTTCCTTCAGCACAAATTTACCCACCGACGGCCGCCAGACTGCGGCATACACAAATTCCCCATCATTCCGGGGTTCCCTCATAATTACATAGATGTTCAATTCTTGGCAAACCCAGTCCTCGGAGGATCCGTACTTTGGCCAGAAGACGTTCCCTCCGAGGTGGGCGCCAGCCCAAGTTAGGCAGTAATATGTAATTATTTAATAATAATTTTTATAATTAATTTATTCTCTTTTCTCTTATACTTTGAAAGTTCATCGGACTGCCTTCCGGAATTTCCGGGAGGGACTTCCCACCACTCGGTTTTGACTGAGATTTTTCCTTCTCCCACCTTCGTTTCCTCAAGTCAAACAGACACTCCCGTCACTTTCTAGTATCTAGAGAACTGTAACCGTGCACTGACCACGGTACTAAGCGCTTATGGAAGCACGTACAACGATAAGTAACCTCCCCCGTCCATATTTTGGAGGTCCATCCCAATACTCGAATCTGGGTACCTTTAATGGGGCCTATGCCACTCGACTCTCTCTGAGAGTCCAGGGCGGGCTCTCAAACTGCGGGACGTCCCGAAGGGCGCCCGGGTTACAAGGAGGGGGAAGATCATCCTCCTAGGACTCCTGGAGGACTTTTTTTGGGGGGGTGTCCCTGGAAGGGGGCCCTTTTTTAGGTTGGGCAAAAAGAACTCGGATGCCCCTTTTCAGGGAGCAATTTTTCAACCAGGGAGGGGGTGGGTAATGAGGTCCAGCCAAACGTCAATATAGGGGAACTGATCGGGGTGGCCAGGGGTCCCAGTCACAATTCTCCAAACCTTGTTTACAATTTGCTTATCAAAACTACCCTGAGGGGGCCACCCCACCCCCAAGGTGGGCCACTCATTCATGCAAAATAGAATGAGCTTCTGTTTCTTTAGGGTTATCCCATAATCATACCCATCCCGGTATCCTTTTTTAAAGTGACTGAGCATACAGTTCAAAGGCGTTTCTGGCGTGCTGGCTGAACCTCCCATTCATACAACACAGAGACACAAACAAACAACAACCTGGAGGCGAACACATCCTTCCAGTAGACATTGGAGAAGTTGCCCTGATGATATTTGTCCCCGATCCAGGTGGAAACCTGCCTGGCAGTCTGTGAGCAAGGAGGTTTCAGACAGAGGATCGTAAAACAATTTCCTAAAGGCAACGCTTCCACATATAGAACAGAATCACAGACAACCGCGGAACCAGAACCAGAACCAGAATCGGGCAGAGACCCAACGTCTTGGGGTGCCCGGGGAATCGAGGCGCAAAGCGCTAACTGCCGCGTCCGGCACTCGTTCCCTCCAGAAAACAGAAACCAGGTTACCTCCGGAAGTAGTTGATCGTTGCCGATCCCAGGATCCACCAGGCCGAAATGAGGTTCAGTCGGCGTCAGGGGACAGTTTAGACCTCTCAGCCTTGAGTTCCGGGGCCCTGGAACGTCTCAGGGGCCGGCCCCCCTAGAAGTCAGAGCAGAATGGTCTCCTTCCCCCGAGGCCGAGGTCCTCCCAGGTTGGGTCTCCACGGTGACACAGGACACCGTGCTATCTCGCTGGGGCCTCCAAATGTTGTGCCGAGAATCAGCGAGTGAGACCCAAGTAGAAATTTAGAAGTGGATTTTATTAGCGCGCGGCTGCAAGGGGCCAGGGACCCAGATCAAGCAGCACTGATCCCATTCTCACTGCGTCTTTTATTCAGTTACAGCAACATGGGAGGGAGCATTTAGGAATTTCAGGAATCCAATTAGGACAAAAGGATGCTGTAAATTCTCTGTTTTTACTGCCTTGTAAAGGTTGTTATCTGCCGTATGGCCTTGTATAAATAGGTGTAAATTCTGTTATCTTCTGTTGTCCCTGTCTTGTCAGGATGTCATCTGACCTACGACCTTACACAGATAAGTGTTACTTGTTTAATGGCCTTGAAGGCATCTGTTGCAGACAGAACAAAAAGGAGTTGTTCTCTTAGCCTGCACAAAATGGAGTCAGTCATGTCAAGTCCGCTAGTGGACAACAGGGATGGCTTTTGTCAGGCAGGTCAGGGTGGGGGAGGCCTTTGTTAGGCAGGTTTTGTGGCGGGAAGTTTTGGTGGGCATTCTTCTTCCATGAAGAAGGGTGTACAAAGGGATGGGAACAAAATGGAGATCAGACAAACCCGTTCACAACACTAAGCGCTTGGGAAGTACAAGTTGGTAACATATAGAGACGGTCCCTACCCAACAGTGGGCTCACAGTCTAGAAGGCGGAGACAGACAACAAGACAAAACATATTAACAAAATAAAATAAATAGAATGAATATGTACTAATAAAATAAATAAATAGGGTAATAAATACGTACAATTATAAATACATATATACAGGCGGTGTAGGGAGGGGAAGGAGGCAATGTAGGGGGGTGGGGGAGGGGGACGAGGAGGAGTCGAAGGAGGGGGCTCAGTCTGGGAAGACTTCCTGGAGGGGTGAGCTCTTAGTAGGGCTTTGAAGGGAAGAAGAGAGCTAGCTTGATGGATGCGCGGAGGGAGGGTATTCCAGGCCAGGGGGATGACGTGGGCCGGGGGTCGACAGCGGGACAGGTGAGAACGAGGCACGGCGAGGAGATTAGCTGCAGAGGAGCGGAGGGTGCGGGACAGATTGGCAAGATCAGTTAGTGTCTGAGGACTAGAAGCAACTTGGCCTAGAGGAAAGAGAATGGGCCTGGAAGTCAGAGAACCTGGGTTGTAATCCCGACTTCACCGATCATCTTCTGTGTGACCTTGGGCAAGTCATTTCATTTCCCAGTGCCTCATTTACCACCTCTGAGAGGCTGAAAGTCCCATGTCGAACAGGGACTGTGTCCACCGTGATTTTCCTGTATCTACCTCAGTATTTAGCCACATGTTAGCTGGATGACCTTGGACAAGTCATTTCACTTCTCCTGTGCATCAATCTCCTTATCTGTAAAATAGGGATTAAATCGTATGCCCTCTTTACTAAGACTGTGAGCCCCATGTGGACAAGGGCTATATCCAGCCTGACTATTCCTTTATGAATTCATTCAGTCGTATTTATTTAGCGCTTACTATGTGCAGAGCACTGTATTAAGCGCTTGGAAAGTACAAATCACCAACAGAGACAATCCCTGTCAATAATAATAATACTAATAATAATAATATTTGTTAAGCGCTTATTATGTGCAAAGCACTGTTCTAAGCGCTGAGGAGGGTACAAGGTGATCAGGTTGTCCCATGGGGGACTCACAGTTTTAATCTCCATTTTACAGATGAGATAACCGAGGCACAGAGAAGGTGACTTGCCCAAAGTCACACACGGGCTCACAGTCTAGAAGGGGGGAGACAGGCTTCAAAACAATTAAACAGGCAGTCAAATGTTGGGGATTCCAACCTTTCCCTCTATTTGACATCTCCCAACATTTGGGAAGAACTCTTACAGGGAGGAATTGTTGATAGTGCCAGTGGCTTTCCAAAGCTGATCACACTCTCTCAGCCCTGCCTGTCATTTACCCACTGCAAAGGATTCTGGGATCCACTGAAGGCCAAAGCGACTGTCTACAGTGCTGACGCTGTTCTGGAGCACCGTAGCCTGGCAGTTAGTTGGCGTGGTAGCAAAGTCTAAGGAGAAAGAAGGAGAGGTGTGTGACAGTTGGGGATTACTGAACTGGAAAACACCTCCCCTCCTTCTAGCAGCCCTGCCCCGTTGGGTGCCGCGGCCCTGGTCCGAACCCTAATTTAGTTCCCAGACTGGCTCCATCTCTTCCATCCTCATTATTGCCCCCCCCCGCCCCTTCATCCCACTCACCCCCTGTCACTCTCACCGGGGCAACATGGAGTCGGAGGACGCTCACCTCTGTGGGGCTGGGCTGGCCCTCTCTTTCCTCTCAGACTCATGGGTGCGGTCATCCAGGAAGGAACAGAGAGGAGCCCTCGACTCCTCTCTTCTCACCTTCAGACCCTGACTAGCTCTCCAGGTGGGCCCTCGTCCCTGTATATAAAGCAGGAGCTTCTCCGAAGGGGATCCCTGGATAATGACTCGGGGCCCTGATGAGGGACCTCCTGGCCTGGAGAAGCCAAGCACCCTCTGGTAACGTGATTTCTGAGGGTGTTGAAACACAAGGACCCGGTCTCTGCAGCATTAGCGATCGTGCCGGCCTTCGGGGCTTCCATGGAAACAGCGGCATATGGATCCCAACATCCCAACGGTTCCTGTTTTTAATGACAGTCTTTAGCCATTGTGAATGGTTTCACCTTTGTCTAATTCACAACCTGAGCTACTAAATCTGTCAATCAATCAGCGAACTGTAGCTTTTTCCTATGGTCTTTGGGAAGCGTTTACTACATATCAGACACTGTACGAAGTGCTGAAGTAGTTACAAGTTAATCAGATTGGACAGTGTCCATGTCCCCCATGGGGCGCACATCTCAATCCCCACTTTACAGATGAAGGAATGGAAGCACGAAGAAGTTAAGCGACCCTGACCAAGGTCATACAGCAGACACGTGGTGGAACCGAGATGAGAACCCATGTCTATTTCAATCCCAGGCCCACCCTCTACCAACTAGGCAAAGGTCTTTTTTCTGACTTGTCCTGATTGCAAATCCGTTGATGCTCTGTTCATACTGACGATATAAACGGTACTCTTGGTTCAAACGTTTGTCCACTTTCTCATCTTTCCCTTATCTCCTTCCTCCTCTACCTAATTTGTTCTGTTTCTATTTCCCCCATTAGATCATAATCTCCTGGACAGCAGGAAAACTGCAGTTATATCTCTTTTTCAACTCTCCAGAGAGCTTACTACACTAAATACCATTGATAATAATGACAGTAATAATTATGGTCTTTGTTAAGCGCTTACTACGTGTCAAGTAGTGTTCGAAGTGTTGGAGTAGATGCAAGGTACTCAGGTTGGACACAGTCTCAGTCTCACATGGGACTCACAGTCCCAATCCCAATTTTACAGATGAGGTAGCTGAGGCACCGACAAGTGAAGTGACTTGCCCAAGGTCACATGGCAGGCAAGGAGAGGAATGGGGATTAGAACATGTGCGCTCTGAGTCCCAAGCCCGTGCACTGGATGAATGGATGGATGGATGGATGGATGGATGGATGGATGGATAGATGAATAGTTGGAAGGATGGATGGATGGATGGAAGGAAAGATGGATTGATGAGAGATGCTGGATTTGATAAGACAGATGGAGCTGCAGTCACCCTTTCTTCCCTTATCCCATATCACATCTCATTTTCCAACTTTCATTCCCACCCTCAGAGTCATGCTAAAGAGCATATCATTTTATTTCCATAGACATTACTAATAATGATAGCATTATTGAATTGATTAAGAGGTTGTGTGCCTAAATTGTTCCACTTGCAGGAGTAGAAACAAAAAAAAAAAACATTCATTCGATCGTATTTATTGAGCGCTTACTGTATGCAGAGCACTGTACTAAGCGCTTGGAAAGTTCAATTTGGCAACATATAGAGATAGTCCCTACCCAACAACGGGCTCACAGTCTAGAACAGGGAAACAGACAGCAAAACAGAACAAGTAGACAGGTCTCAATACCATCAAAATAAATAGAGTTATAGATATATACACATCATTAATAAAGTAAATAGAGTAATAAATATATACAAATATACACAAGTGCTGTGGGGAGGGGAAGGAGGTAGGGCAGATGGAATGAGTGGGGGCAATAGGGAGGGGAGGAGGAGGAGAGAATAAGTGGGAGCTCAGTCTGGGAAAGCCTCCTGGAGGAGATGAGCTCTCAGTAGGGTTTTGAAAGGACGAAGAGAGCTAGTTTGGGAGATGTGTGGACGGAGGCCATTCCAGGCCAGAGTAGAACGTGGACCCGGGGTCGACGGCGGGACAGGTGAGAACGAGGTACAGTGAAGAGGTGAGCAGCACAGGAGCAGTGTGCGGGCTGGGCTGTAGAAGGAGAGAAGGGAGGTGATGTAGAAGGGGACAAGGTGATGGAGAGCTTTGAAGCCAATAGTGAGAGGTTTTTGCTTCATGCGAAGGTTGATAGGCAACCTGGTGATTTTTGTGGAGGTGAGTGACATGCCTAGAGCGTTTCTGTAGAAACATAATCCGTGCAGCAAAGTGAAGTATAGACCAAAGCGGAGAGAGACAGGAGGATGGGAGATCAGAAAGGAGGCTGTTCCAGTAAGCCAATCGGAATAGGTTGTGAGATTGTACACAACAATGCAGCAGTTTGGATGGAGAGGAAAGGACGGATGTTGGCGGTGTTGTGGAGGTGAGACCGGCAGTTTTTGGTGATGGATTGGATGTCTGGGCTGAATGAGAGATCAGAGTCAAGGATGACACCAAGGTTGCGGGCTTGTGAGATGGGAAGGGAGGTAGTGCCGTCCACAATGACGGGAAACTCATGGAGAGGACAGGGTTTGGGGGCAGAGGGAAGATAAGGAGTTCAGTCTTGAACACGTTGAGTTTTAGATGGCGGGTAGACATCCATATGGAGATGCCTGGGAGGCAGGAGGAGTTACAAGCCTGGAGGGAAGGAGAGATAATATGGGAGGAGATGTAGATTTGGGTGTCATCCGCTTAGAAATGATATTTGAAGTTGTGGGAGCGAATGAGTTCACCACGGTAGTACGTACAGATGGAAAAATCGATTAGAAACAAT
This sequence comes from Tachyglossus aculeatus, assembly GCF_015852505.1. Taxonomy (NCBI): domain Eukaryota; kingdom Metazoa; phylum Chordata; class Mammalia; order Monotremata; family Tachyglossidae; genus Tachyglossus; species Tachyglossus aculeatus. The sequence goes on along the minus strand of NW_024045101.1, from coordinate 1,514,544 downwards.
TCCTGTCCCACAGGGGCTCAGAGTGTAAGAAGAAGAGAGATCCTAGGGGTGTTAGGTCACTGCCCCAGATCACACAGCAGGCCAGTAGCAGAGCTGACATCAGAACTCAAGTCTCAATCAATCAGTCATATTTATTGAGCACTTACTCTGGGCCCAGCAGTGTATTAAGCGCTTGGAAAAGTTCAATATAACAGAATTGGTAGATACATTACCTGACCACAATGAGCATACAGTCTAGAGCGATTCCCATTCCTTTAGGCCATGATAATTTTTTTAAAAAAATAATGGTATTTGTTAAGCACTTGCTATGTGTCAAGCACTGTACTATGCACTGGGGTAGAGACGAGGTAACCGGTTTGTCCCACGTGGGGTTGAGGGAATAGCCAAAGATAGAGTCAACTGATGGGCTGTGTAATGAATTGACACTTGATGGTGATTCTCTATGGAGAAGAGACAGTTATTAAATTCAAAATGATCTTCGAGATCATTTTAAGACATTGAACAATTTTGGGGAATGATGTCGACTCCTTCCCGAGGAAGAGGGAAAGCTTCAATTTAGAGACATTGATGTTGGGGGTGAAGGAATAAGACTAAGTCAATCAAGTCTATTTATTGAGTACCTACAGAGGACACGGTGTTGGTACAGAAGTTCATTTCCCCCAAGGAGCTTCAATTCTACTAGAAGCACCAAGCTTCGAAGCGTGTAGAAGCATGGTGCACTACTGGGATGAACACAGGCCTGGGAGTCAGAGGATTTAGGCTCTAATCCCACCTCTACCAGTTCTCTGCAGCATAGCCACGGGAAAGTGACTTAATTTCTCTACGTCTCAGTTTTCTCAATAGTAAAATGAGGATTTGATACCCTTTTTCCCTCCTGAGTACTCTGTGAATACCACGTGGAACACGGATTGTGTTGTACCAGGTTGCCCTGAATGTCCTCCAACACTTAATACTTTGCTCGGCACTTAATAAATATCAACAGAATCATTTTTGGTTAAGGATACCGAAATTAAAATGATTAGCAGATAGGAGAGGTCAGAGAATATAAAGATATGTTCATGACTGTTGTGAAATATTTTTGCTGCTTTCAGAGTCAAACAAGAAGTGCCTTTCCACATAACCACGTCTATTTATTGGAAAGAAAATGGACCTGGTAGACACAAGGACTTGTATTCTAATCCCGTCTCCTCCCCTAGTCAGCTGTATGACCTGGGGCTAGTCATTTACCTTCTCTGTGCCTCAGTTACCTCATCTGCAAATGGGGGATTAAGACTGAAAGTACCATGTGGGGCATTGACTGTGTCCACCGAGATTAGCTTGTATCCACCCCAGTGCTTAGTACAGTACCTGGCATGTAACAAGCACTTAACGATACCATAAATTGAACAACAAAACTAAAACCCAGGTATACATCAAACTGATTCCATTTGCTCAATATCTGCATTCACACTAGCACTCACACAAACTCAAGCTTACCTCATCAATCATATAGTCCTCTCCTAAAGCATCGCTCAATCTACATCTCTCCTTTCCTCTCTCCTCTCACAATAGGTCTGAGGCTTTCCACCCTATGATTGCACTTCACGCCCTTTCCATCGTTCAATCCGCCTTCTCAGCTCCGAAAGCAACTTTCTAGTTGCTACTCCCTATCGACTGAGCCGTTTTCATCCCAGCCTGGAACTCCCTCTATTATCGACTCAAAATCAAAAAGAGTATAGTTCTTTCTGAATTCTGAGCACTGCTTAAATCCTTCCTCCTCCAACCAGCTTCCGCGATTCATTTTGTAGCCCTCTAAACCCACTTCACCTAATTCAAGTGCGAATCAACTCACTTCCATCATCATTTAGTGGAAAAGGCATGGACCCAGGATTTCTTCTATTGACTGTGAGCTCCTTGCGGGAAGCATACACATCTTCCAGGTCTGTTCTATTGTACTCTCCCAAGCATAGCTTAGTGGGTATAGTTTAGTGGGAGTCAGAGGACGTGGGTCCTAATCCTGCCTTTGACCCTTTTCTGCTCTGGGACTTTGGACAAGTCGCTTCACTTCTCAGGGCCTCAGTTTCCTCGTCTATAAAATGGCACGCAATAATTGTATATTCATCAGTATTTTTTTTTCATTCTAGAAGGGGCAGGGAATGTGTCTGTAATGGTGTTCTAAAATGGATAGAGCACGGGCCTGTGAGTCAGAAGGAATCAGAAGGAACTGGGTTCTAATTTCGGACGTGACTCATGTGTGCTGTGTAACCATGGGCAAGTAATTTACCTTCTCTGAACCTGTTACCTCATCTGCAAAATGGGGGTTGACTGTGAGCCCCATGTGGAACAAGGACTGTATCCAACCTGATTAACCTGCATCTACCCCAGTGCTTAGGACAGTGCTTGGGACATAGTAAGAGCTTAAAATGTTCTACTATTATTACTATTACTCTCCAGGTGCTTAGCACTGTAGCCCGGCAGGTAGTTGGCATGGTAGCGAGCTTTGAGGAGGAAGGAGGAGAAGTGTCTGATGGCTGGGGATTACTGAATTGGAAAACACCTACCCTCCTGCCAGCAAACCTGTCCCTCTGGCGCCCTAGTCCAAACCCCAACATAGACCCCAGACGGGCTCCATCTCTTCCATCCTCATCCTCGTCTACCCCCGCTCTTCCATCCCACTCACCTCCGGTCACTCTCACCGGGGCAGCGTGGGGCTGGTGGTGGCTGACCTCTGCAGGGCCGGGCTGGTCCTCTGTTTCCCCTCAGACTCCTGGGCTCGGTCAGCCAGGAAGGAACCGAGAGGAACCCTCCATCTCTCTCCGCTCTCCCTCAGACCCTGAGAAGCTCTTCACACGGGCTCCCGTCCCTGTAGATAATGCAGGGTCTACTCCGAGGAGGTTTCTCTGGCGGATCCCTCTGGGCCCCGCCCAGGGATCTCGTGTCCTGGACAAGTCAAGCACCCTCTGGTCAAGTGTTTCCTGAGGCTCCTGAGAAACAAGAGCCCGGTCCCTGCAGCATCAGCGGTGGTGCCAGCCTTAGGGGTTCCCGTGATCAGCATCTGCACCCCAGCTTCCCAACGTCTCCTGTTTTCGACGTCAGTCTTTAGCCACTTTGAGTGGCTTCACCTTTATCTAATTCACAACAGGAGACACTCAATCTCTCAGTCAATCAGCCAATGGTAACTTTTTCTTATGGCCTTTGTGAAGTACTTTATATCAGGCACGATATTAAGTGCAGGAGTAGATACAAGCTAATCAGACAGGACAGTGTCTGTGCCCCCCTTGGGGCTCACATCTCAATCCTCATTTTACAGATGAGGGAACTGAGGCTCGGAGAAATTAAGCGACCCTGCCCGAAGTCACACAGCAGACGAGTGGTAGAACCAAGATCAGTACCCATGTGCATTTGAATACTAGGCCCATGCTCTACCCACTAGGCAATGACTATTCTTCTGTCTTGTTCTGATAGCAAATCCGTGAAGCTCTGTTCATACTGACTATATAAACTGTACTCTTGAATGAAGCGTTCGTCCACTTTTCCACCTTTCCCTTCTCTCCTTCCTCCTCTACGTAATTTATTCTGTGTTTATCTCCCCCATTAGATCATAATCTCCGGGAGAGCAGGAACATTGTATTTATATCTCTTTTCAACTCTCCTGAACTCTTGCTACAGTGCTTTGCACCCAGGATGTGGTCAATAAAAAGCATTGATAATAATGACAGTAATAATTATGGTCTTAGGTAAGCACTTACTACGTGTCAAGCACTGTTCTAAGTGCCGGAGTAGATAATAAGTAATCGGTTTGGACACAGGTCCTGTTCCATATGGAGCTCCCAGTCACAATTCTCATTTTACAGAGGAGGTAACTGAGACACAGAGAGGTGAAGTGACTTTCCCCAGGTCACATGGCACACAGGTAGAGGAACTGGCATTAGAACACGTGACCTCTGACTCCCAAGCTCATGCTCTGCATGGATGGATGGATGAAGTGGTTGGAAGGATGGATGGATGTAAGGAAGAAAAAATGGATTGATGAGAGAGGATGAATTTGACAAGGCAGATGAAGCTGCAGTCATCCTTTCCTCCCTTCTCCCATACCACCTCTCATTTTTCAACATTCAAACCCACCCCTAGAGTCATGCTAAAGAGCATATCATAATAATTTCATAATCATTACTAATAATGATATCATTACTGTATTTATTAAAAGGTTGTGTATCTAAATTATTCCACTTGCCGGGGTAGGAACAAAGGAATCAGTTCAGACACAATTCCTGTCCCACAGGGGCTCAGAGTGTAAGAGGAAGAGACATCTCAGAGATGATAAGTCACTGCCCCTAGGTCACACAGCAAGCCAGTAGCAGAGCTGGCATCAAAACTCAAGTCTCAATCAATCATATTTATTGAGCACTTACTTTGGGCCCAGCACTGTACTAAGCACCTGGAAAAGTTCTACATAACAGAGTTGGTAGGTACGTTCCCTGCCCACGATGTGCTTACAGGCTAGAGCGATTCCCATTCCTTTACGCCATGATAAAATTTTTGAAATACATATATATGGCATTTGTGAAGCACTTGCTATGTACCAAGCACTGTTCTAGGCACTGGGGTGGATACAAGGTAATCGGTTTAATCCACGTGGTGTTCACAGTTTTAATCCCCATTTTACAGATGAGGTAACTGAGGCACAGAGAAGTTAAATGATTAGCCTAAGGTCACACAGGAGACAAGTGGCAGAGCAGGGATTAAAACCATCCCAAAACTGGATTTACTCTATTAAGCACTTGGGAGATTTCAGTTTAACAGAGTTGTTATGCACAATCCCTGCACCCAATGGGTTTACATTCCTTTAGATCAAGAGGCCTCCCCATGACCCTCCCCTGACGCTCGTGACAGCCCAGGCCGCACCCTCTGCTCCTCTGGCGCTAATCTCCTCACCGTGCCTCATTCTCGCCTGTCCCGCCGTCGACCCCCGGCCTACGTCATCCCCCTGGCCTGGAATGCCCTCCCTCGGCACATCCGCCAAGCTAGCTCTGCTTCCTCCCTTCAAAGCCCTTCTGAGAGCTCACCTCCTCCAGGAGGCCTTTCCAGACTGAACCCCCTCCTTCCTCTCCCCCTCCTCCCCCTCCCCACCACCCCCGCCTTACCTCCTTCCCCTCCCCACACCACCTGTATATATGTATATATGTTTGTACGTATTTATTACTCTATTCATTTATTTATTTATTTATTTTATTTGTACCTATTTATTCTATTTATTTTATTTTGTTAATATTTTTTGTTTTGTTGTCTGTCTCCCCCTTCTAGACTGTGAGCCCGCTGTTGGGTAGGGACCATCTCTATAATGGTGCCAGGTTGTACTTCCCAAGCGCTTAGTACAGTGCTCGGCACACAGTAAGCGCTCAATAAATACGATTGAATGAATGAATCAATGAATGATTGTTAGTCCTACTTCACTCTTAGCCGCCTCCCTCCCAAACTTTGACAATTCATCAACGTCCAGCGTTTTCTGTGAACCCTGTCAATCAGCTAAGTATCTGGCTAGGTCCGAGGGCAACTCCTTAGTTAAGTGGTGGTGTGAGATTACTTGCACAAGGAAGGAGACATTTTGTCCCAGAGCGGAGACTGGTTGAATGACCCTTTTAGGATCCTGCCCATGGCGGCGTTCATGTCCCAGTTCCTGAGGCTATAGTTGAGGGGGTTCAGGAAGGGAGGCACCACCGTGTAGAATACAGAACCCAGCAGGTCCACCAACAAGAAGGAGTCTGAGGGCAGGTTGACGTAGACAAATGACCCGCAGAGAGGAAAACAATGACGACAACGAGGTGGGGCAGGCAGTTGGAGAAGGCTTTTGCCCGACCCTCGGTGGCTGGCATCTTTTGCCCGGCCCGGAAGAAGCGCATGTCAGAGATGACGATGAGAATGAAGCAGACGACTCCTAAAGCTATCCCATCGGTGACGCTCAGGTCCTCGGAGGCAGGTGATCTTCAGCAGGGAGGGGACGTCACAGAAAAATTGCTGGACGAAGCTGGACCCACAGAAGGACAGGGAGAAGGTCGAAGCTGAAGGACACTCTGTTCATGAAGACTTCGTAGCACAGGGGGAGGAAGATGGCAGCGTAGCGGTCATAGGACATCACCGTGAGGATAAAATATTCTGCATCTCCAAAGAAAGCCACCAGGCAAACCTGCGTTCCATAGCCTAGAAATGAGATTTCTCTACAGTCAGTCAGGGAGTTGTGGATGGATTTGGGGACGGTGACGGAGATGTAGCAGACTTCGTGGACGGACAGGTTCCTGAGGAAGAAGTACATGGGGGTGTGGAGGCGCCGGTCGAGGGCGGTGATGGCGACGATGAGTTGATTTCCCGTCAGGGCCTCCAGGTAGACCAGGAGGAACAGCGCGGCGTGGACCAGCTGCAGGTACCGGACCTCCGAGAAATCCCAGCAGAAGGAATTCCCTCATTGTCATGAGATTGGCCATTTCCTTCCCAGAGTTAAATTCCCCAGCTGTGTAGGAGGATACCGTTTTTAACAGTTACAAATGTGTCGAAACCTCAAACAGTAAGCTGTTCGTAAATACTTTTACTACTATTCCTACTTTCTTCTGATGGGAAAGTTCATGGTAACACATATTTGACTCTCCCAAATGCTTAGTGCATTTCTCTGCACATGGTCAGCGCTCAATACATGCCATTGATTGATGATTTGACTGACTCCCAGCCCTTTGTTTTTTTCCACTAGTATACACCCTTTATCCCCACATTAATATCGATCAACCAGTAGTATTTATTGTGTGCTCACTGTGTGCTATACTAAGCACTTGAGAGAGTACAACAGAGTTCATTCATTCATTCATTCAATCGTACTTATTGAGTGCTTACTGTGTGCAGAGCACTGTACTAAGTGCTTACTGAGTTGATAGACACATTCCTTGTCCACACTGAGCTTACCTCCTACTTAAACTGTGACCCCTATGTGGGACTGGAACTGCGTCCAAACTGATTAACTAATATCCACCCCAGTGCTTAGAGCAGTGCTTGACATATGGGGAGTACTTAATAAATAATAAATAAATAGAAAGAAATTGCAGTCTAGAGATGCATGGAGACTGTCTGGATCCTTCCAGGAAAATTGTATTTTTTATGGTATATGTTATGTACTTACTATGTGCCAGGCACTATACTAAGCGCTGGGGTAGATTCAAGCTAATCAAGTTGGACACAGTCCCTGTCTCACATGGGACTCGCAGTCTTAATCCCCACTTTACAGTTGAGGTAACTGAGGCACAGGGAAGCCAAGTGACGTGTCCAAGGCACACAACAGACAAGCGTCAGAGCCGAGATTAGAAGTGCTTGGCACATAGTAAGCGGTTAACAAATGCCATAATAATAATTATTATTATTATTATTAGGCCCTTTCCAATAGGCCACACTGCTTCTCCGCTGTAGCCGCTAAACCCCACACCCAACACTTTTCCTGACAACCTGAAAATTGATAAAATATAACATAGACTTTTCACGTACCGGTCACCAACTGAGATGGTAGGGACTGAGTAGACCAATGTCATCCTTTTCCTTTTCTCCGAACGTTGGAACCCAAAGAGCAAATATTTGATTTTCACCTTGTCTCTGCTCGACGAGAGGCCGGATCAAGCCGAGTCGTGGAGGAGATGGTTTGTTTTATCCCTCTCCGGTTGGGAGGTGCTGTGTGGCATCGTTGTATCACTCTGTGGTCCCCCCGCCCCCCTGTCTCCGCTTTTACTAGTTGGGGTGCTAGTCCAGGGAGAGCCAAGGAGCCCAGAGACAGATTGAAACCACCTGAGACACTGCATGTCCTTCCAGGCCTTTGTTAATCTCCTGGCACACCTGGAGTTTTTTCGTTTGTTTGTTTTTATGGCCTTTGTTAAGTATTACTATGTGTCAGTCACACTTCTAAGGGCTGTTTTGACAATCTACTCAACCAGTGATCCAGGAATTCACTTTCAGTAACTGTATTCATTAAGTGCTTTCTGTGTGCAGAGAACTGTACAAAGTGCTTATTGCAGTGCTCTGAACATAGTAAGAGCTTAATTGATATAACTGAGTTTATAATAAATGATAGGATAATGTACGTAGGTGGGGGATTAAACACAGTCCCTGTCCCTCACGATGATTACAATCTTAAAGTGGACAGGAATCACATCTATCAACCCCGTTGTATCGAATGTTCCCAAGCACTTAGTACAGTGCTCTGCATCATCATCATTATCAATGGTATTTATTGAATGCCTACCATATGCAGAGCACGGTACTAAACACTTAATTCTTTAGTAGATACCATTGATTGATTGATAATTGCCCTTCATCCTCGAAGATTTCACACCGATAATAAGAAACAGTAAGTGCTTAACAAATGCCATAATAATGATACAGTGAGTGCTTAACAAATATCATAATAATAATAATATTATAATTACTTAAAATTTCCATAATAATAATATAGTGAGTGCTTAACTAATACCATAATAATAACATAGCAAATGCTTAATACCATAATGATAATGTGGTAAGTGCTTAACAAATTTCATAATAATAATATAGTGAGTCCTTAATAAATGCCATAAGAATATAGTAAGTGCTTAACAAATGCCATAATAATGATATCATTAGTGCTTAACAAATACCATAATAATATAGTAAATGCTTAACAAATGCTGAATTAATAATATAGTGATTGCTTTACAAATCCCATAATAATAATATAGTCAGTGCTTAATATATACCATGATAATAACAAAGTGGGTGCTAAACAAATATCATAATAGTGTTAGTGAATGCTTAACAAATGCAACAACAATGTTAATAATAATTATAATAATTATTATTATAAATCTAGGCGGATTAATCTAGGTGGACCATTCTCTCCCTTGAGTTTTGCGATTTTCCTGCTTCTGGAGGTTGAACTTAATGGCCCATGGGGAATCTGAGCCTCTGTGAGCAGGCGGGATCCCCGGGGGATGGGAGAAGATGGGAGTCGTACGTTTTTCAGGAGTTCATAAAACTGGCTCCTCTGTTTCTTCGTCAAGTTGTTCAGAGAGTATTTGCCATCGGTTCTGGGCTCAGATAGGAAGACCATCAGAGATCTTTCTGGCGATCGTGAGTGTGGTGGCTGAGACCTGAGTAATTCTGAGAGCTAAGAGAATCAATCAATCAAGAGGTGCTTACTGGGTGCAGAGCACTGCATTAAGCGCTTGGGAGAGTACACTATTACAGAGTGGGTAAACACGTTTGCTGCCCACTGCCGGTCTACTTGTTTTGTTTTTGCCCGTCTCCCCATTCTAGACTGTGAGCCCGTTGTTGCATAGCGATTTTCTCCATCTGTGGACGAATTGTACTTTCCAAGTGTTAAGTATAGTGCTCTGCACATAGTAAGCGCTCAATAAATGCGATTGAATGAATGAATGGACTTTACAGTCTCGACATTACTCAATCAGTGGTATTATCCAGCGCTCACTGTGTTCAGATCCCTGAACGAGCGATTGTATGATCCCTGCCTCAGTGATCTTACACTGTACATGGGGAGGCAGACATTAGTCAATCAATCAGTTGCATTTACTGAGCGCTTGTGTGAAGAACACTGAATTAACAAATAGAAGAGTAGGATAGAATCGGTCGACACATTCCTTGTCCACAACGAGTTGACAGTCGAGAGGGAGCAAGCAAACCTTTCTCATTTCATTCCAGACCTGATTCTAAGAAGACCCATGAGGAAGGTGAGCTTGATTTTCCTGATCTTAATAATTGGGGTATTACAGCTGAGGAAATTGAGATGCAGAGAAGTAAAGTGGTTTGCCCAAGGCCACAGAGCCAGGATTATGCTCTATCTATTAGACCAAGCTCAAGGTACAGTTTACAGGACACGGGATAACTAGGCTGGGGAGAAATGTTCTGGTCAGAAGCAGTGACCGAGAACGGAGACGCTTTGTTGATAATAACAATAACAATAATAATGGCACTTATTAAGCGCTTACTTTGTGCAAAGCACTGTTCTAAGCGTTGGGGAGGTAACAAGATAATCAGGTTCTCCCAAGTGGGGCTCATAGTCTTAATCCCCATTTTACAGATGAGGTAACTGAGGCACAGAGAAGTTAAGCGACTTGTCCAAAGTCACACAGTTGACAATTGGCGGAGCCGGGATTTGAACCCATGACCTCTGACTCGAAAGCCCATGCTCTTTCCACTGAGAAATGCTACTTTTCTAATGATGATGATGATGGTATTTGTTAAGCGCTTACTATGTGTCAAGCACTGTTCTAAGCCCTGTGGTAGATACAAGGTAATCAGGTTATCCCACGTGGGGCTCACGGTCTTCATCCCCATTTTATAGATAAGGAAACTGAGGCACAGAGACGTGAAGTGATTTGCCCAAAGTCACACAGTTTAGAAGTGGTGGAGCCGGGATTAGAACCCATGACCTTTGACTCCCAAGCCAGGGCTCTATCCACTGAGCCATGCTGCTTCTATTTGTTAAGTGCTTACTATATCATTATCATCATTACTATATCATTATTGTGGTATAATATTACTATTATTATTCTAATTACTGTTCCATTCTACTACTGTTGTACATTCTGTGCTGTTCCACCATTCTATTATTACTCTTCTAAGAGCTGGACTAGATTACAAGTTCATTAGCTTGGATACAGTCCCTGTCTTGCATGGTGCTTGCTGTCTAAGTAAGGGAGAGAGAGGAGAACTGAGGCACAGAGATGTTAAGTGACTCATCCAAGGTCACACAGCAAGCAGTTGGTAGAGGCAGAATTAGAATCCAGCTCCTCTGACTTCCAGGCCCATGCTCTTTCAACTAGGCCATGTTACTTCTCCCAGGCTTGTTAGTTTGAGGGTCCCTTGGAGGCTGCAGAGACCATGCCCTGAGAAACTCTCCATCAGATTGGCTTCAAAGCTCTCCATCTTCTTGCCCCCTCCTAACTCACTTCTCTTCTCTTCTTCTCCAGCCCAGTCTACACACTCCGCTCCGCTGCTGCTGCTAACCTCCTCACAGTGCCTCGTTCTCGCCTGTCCCGCTGTAGACCCTTGGCCAACTTCCTACCTCAGGCTTGGAATGCCCCCTCTCCTCACATCCGCCAAACTCTTCCCCTCTTCAAAGCTCTACTGAGAACTCAACTCCTCCAGAAGACCTTCCCTGACTGAGCTCCCCCTTTGCCTCTACTACTCCTCCCCTCCCCATCGCCCCGACTCCCTCCCTCTGCTCTACCCCCTTCCTCAATAAATACGATTGAATAAATGAATGAATTAAGTCTTAACCTGCCCTCCATCCTGTCGTGGCCTGTGATATGGCGCCTTGTACCATATTTATTTACTTCTATTAATGTTTGTCTCCCACCCTAGACTGTAAACTCACTGTGGACAGGGAACATGTCTGCTAATTCTGTTGTATAGTAATCTCCCAAACATTTAGTACAGTGCTCTGAAAATACCCAATAAAAGCATTGAACGATTGACTAATTGATTATGAGAAGCAGCGTGGCTTAGTGGAAAGAGTGTGGGCTGTGGAGTCAGAGATCGTGTGTTCTAATCCCGGTTCTGCCATTTATAAACTCTGTGACTTTGGGCAAGTCACTTAACGTCTCTGTGCCTCAGTTACCTCACCTGTAAAATGTGGATTAAGACTGCAAGCCCCACGCGGGACAACCTGATTACTTGTATCTACCCCAGTGCTTAGAACAATGCTTGGCACATAGTAAGCGCTTAACTATTATTATTATTATTATTATTATTATTATTATTATTATTATTATTATTATTTATTATTATTATTATTATTATTGTACTCAGTAGTACTGAAAATTGGAGGAGCTTGGGTTCAGCTATAGTTGCAGCTTTCTTCGTTTTGGAAAAAAATTGAAGTTGCTGGGATTTTTCTCAAATATTTCCCTTCCAGGACAGCATTTCTCAATAGTCAGTTAATCAATCAATCAATCCTGTTGATTGAATATCTTTCATTTATAGCGGCCACGCCCTGGATAGAGGGGAGCAGAGGAGAAAATGCAAAGGAGGAAAGAGTGGATTTAATCCTCATTTTACAGTTGAGGTAACTGGGACCCAGAAAAATAAAGTGACTTGCCCAAGGTCACACAGCAGGCACATAGCAGGACGGGAATTAAAGCCCAGGTTTTATGACTCCCAGGCCCTTGCTCTAGCCACTAGATCACACCGCTTTAATAACTTCATAATTTTAACCTCCATCCATCCCACAGGACCGTGTTTCCCCACAAGGAAGAAATGGCCAATCATGCGGTAGTGAGGGAATTCCTTCTGCTGGGTTTCCCAGAGGTCCAGGAGCCGCAGCTGGTCCAGGCCATGCTGTTCCTCCTGGTCTACCTGGAGGTCCTGACAGACCGCCATCACCGCCCTCGACTGGCGCTTCCACACCCTCATGTACGTCTTCCTCGGGAACCTGTCCATTCTCTACCTCTGCTACATCTCCGCCACCGTCCCTAAATATATTTTCAACTACTTTGCCCAGAACCTCTCCATTTCCTTTCTGGGCTGTATTACACAAGTGTTTTTCTTTATGTTTTTGGTAATTTCCGAAATGGCCTTCCGCATGGGGATGTCATACGACGGCTACGTCGCCATCTGCCTCCTCCTGCGATACGAGGTCATGCTGGACTGAAGGATTTGTGGGAATATGGCTGCCGTTTCCTGGTATGTCAGGGGCCTCTCCGGCCTCATGCACATGACCGCCACCTTCTCTGGGCCCGTCTGCGGGTCCGGCACGATCCGCCAGTTCGTCTGCGATGTCCCCCATCCCCTGGCGCTCTATGACCCCAGTGTGATCATCTGAGAAGTCGGGGTCGCAATCTCCGTTGTTAGTGTCACCTTCCTCCGTTTGGTCTCCCTCCCCCGCCCCTACGTGCGCATCTTCCGGGCCGTACTGAGGATACCGTCCACCGAGGGCCAGGCCAAAGCCTTCTCCACCTGCGAGCCCCACCTTGCCATCGTGACTTCTTTTGTCTCCACGGGTGTCTTCACCTACCTCAATCCATGGACAAAATGTTCTCCCGTCTTTGACCTACTTCTGTCGGTGTTCTATGCCATGGTGCCTCAGGCCGTGAACCCCCTAATCTACAGCCTGAGGAACAAGGACATGAAATCTACATTGTGAAAAATTCTGGGTGGAAAATTGTGAACCTAGATAAAAATTTCCTCTTATTTTCATGAGATTCTCTATTTCATCCTATCATTCTCTCCACCTCTTGACTGTAAGTTTGTTTTAGGCAGAGAAACTAACTACTAACTCCGTTGCATTGTCCTCTCCAAAGTACTCAGTAATAATAAGAATACTAATGATTATGGTGGCATTTGTTAAGTGCTTACTATGTGCCAAGCATTGTTCTAAGCGTTGGGGTAAGTACAAGGCCATCAGGGTGTCCCACGTGGGGCCTACATTCTTAATCCTCATTTTACAGATAAGGTAATTGAGGCACAGGGAAGTTAAGTGATTGACTCAAAGTCACACAGCTGACAAGTGGAGGAGCGGGGATCAGAACCCACGACTTCTGACTCCCAACCCTTGCTCTTCCCACTAAGCCATGCTACTTCACCTTAAGCGCTTAATATATGCCACTGATTGATTAATTCATTTAGCCTGTAACCTCTTTTTAACAGGGAATGTGTCTAACAACTGTGTTATATTATACCCTCCCAAGGTATTAGTTCAGTCCTCTGCACACAGTAAGAGCTCAATAAACACAATTCATTGAATAATTCCTCTTGATAGTAAGCTCCTTGTGGGCAGGGAATGTGTCGCCCAACTCTTTTTCATTTTATTTTCCCAGGCACTTAGTAAGGAGCTCTGCACACAGAAAGTGCAGCTCTCTGCACTTGGAGGTCGAGGAGGATTATAATAGAGTAGGAGCCCTTGGATTTGGAAAGAAGGAGGTCACTGTTGACGTTTGAGAGGGAGGCTTTGGTGGAGTGCAGGGGACAGAAGCCAGATAGGAGGGGGTCAAGGAGAGAGTTGGCGTTGAGGAATCCGAGGCTGCGAATGTAGATGACTCGTTCTAGGAGTTTGTAAAGGAAGGGTAGGAGGGAAATAGGGCAGTAACTAGAAGGGGTGGTGGGGTCAAGCTAGGGTTTTTTTTTTTTAGAATGGGGAGACGTGGGCATGTTTGAAGGCACAGGGGAAGGAACCAGTGGAGAGTGAGGTGTTGAAGACGGAAGTTAAGGAGGGGAGGAGGGAAGGGGCGAGATATTTCATAAGTTGAGCGGGAATTGGGTCTGAAGCACAGATGGATGGAGTAGCACTTGAGAGGAGAGAGGAGATCTCACCTGAAGATACCGCTGAGAAGGATGGGAGAGTAGCGTAGTGGGTAGGGGGGATGGAGAAGGGGGAGGGGTGACTTTGGGGAGCTCAGACCTGATGACGTTAATTTTACTAATGTCGTAGGAGGTCAGATCTTTACGAATGTCGTAGGAAGTAGGTCAGTTAACCTACCTTAACAGAAGGTAGTTAAATGCACAGAACAGCTGACGGGAATGATGGGCACAGATGTCAATAAGGGA